>NW_022107431.1:1587576-1597433 GCF_000313985.2 Echinops telfairi | reverse complement strand
GGAGCCGGTGCTGGTGAGAGGCTGAGAGGGCGGTGCATCCGTCGGACCAGCTGGGGCCTGCGGCGAGGGAAGCACGCATGGACCAGCACAGCAGAGTGGCTGGTGGACCAGGATGGGCAGCCTGGAGAAGGCCCACTGGGGAGAGGACAGTGGCTCAGCTGGAGAGAAGGTTGCAGCCAGCCTGCAGAGCGCAGTGGCTGAGGGGAAGTGGGTGCCTCACGAGTGGCTCTACTCTCTCGATCCGACCTTTGGCCACATCCACAGTCTCTGGGGCTTGGAGACTCGGTTCACTGAACCCTCAAGTTGCTTTCCCAGGTGTCCGGGAGCCTGGTTCTCCTGGCATGTTGATGCTCCCTTGTCCTCACAGAGCAGTTTGCCAGTGTGTGTCCAAGAGGCCATCTTGACCTGCAGCCACGGATTTCATTTGCTTTTTAAATGCTCTCTGCTGATGAAGCCGATTGCACCTCAGAGCAGGTGCTCATTCCGTGTAAGGTGAGTTGGATTTATGAATCTCAGTGCCCGCCCTTCTCCAGAAGCTAAGTGACAGCCTGGGATGGACGACCCACAGCAGTTTCCAAGAAAGAGCTCAGTCAGGAGGTCCTGGGAAGTTACGCCCTTTGCGTGCCCATCGCCTTCTGACCCCTGGGGACAGGAGAGTGCTCCCGGCAGCCCACACCCTGCTCTGATGGCGCTTGTATTCCCGCGGAGATGGTCAAGCCATCAGGCGAATCAGTTGGCTTCAAGGTGTGAGGGGAAAGTGTTGTTGGACCTTTCAGATCAGACACAGTCTTAACTGCGTTGTAGACAGGACAGGAAGACTGCTGATAAGAGGATTTACTCAGTAGCTGACCCTAAGATGGCCAATGATGGCCTTTTTGCCAGAGACCCCCCACCCCACTCTCACGTGGCCCTAGCCTTGTGAATGTGCCGGCCAGTCCGGCCTGCAGCTGTTCCCCTGGAGGCCCGTGGCCGCTCCTCCAGGGGCCGCGGCAGTCTCCAGGAGTCGGCCACGTGCTGAACAGTGAACGTGTTTTTGTAGAAAGAGGTCCAGCCTGCCACTATTTACATACTTAAGACTGTTTGATTCTTCAACCACAGCCCAAATATTTTCTTTTAAAACTTCTGTAAGTATCAAGGTGGAGTCCACAAAACGCATACTGTGCTCTCCCTGAAACCCTTTGTGCTGAAACACCCTTGCCTTGTTTTGCAGCAAAACACATAAATCGCTTCTTGAGGTCCAGCCACCAATGTATTCAGATAGAAAATACTTTCTGAAGAATCAGTCCTTGTTAATTTTTTAAAAGAAGGTGTCTGGTGTGGACATTCAGAAATTCCTCTGTGGTGGAGGGGTAGGAGCCCTTCCAAAGCCCGTCGTGGGTTAACATGATTCATGATCCCTAATAGACCCTTTCAGAGCAGTATTTATTCTGCCCTGTGCAACTCAGCAGGAAACCAGGAATCTCTTCCAAGTGCCTTGGCTTCTTCCAAGAAAAGGGGGGTGAACAATGGTGGGTACCCAGCTTGGGCACTGCACACCAGCCACAGCTGCTTGCTTGCACTCAGGGAACACAGAATCCATAGGACTGTGTGTCTACGCAGCCGCCAGCTGCCCTTCACTCCCTCTGTCACCAGGGACACAGCTCCCACCGAGAGGGCCAGGACGTGGATCAGAAGCCCAGGCCCGCCGGGTGCCCGGTTCGCTTCTGCAGCAGGTGCCCCTGCCAGCAGGGCCTCACAAGGGCGCTGTGTGTGAGGAGCGCTGCCGGCTGGCTGGTAGAGCTGCTCAGACTTTGCCTTGGCAGCGCTGGTCGCCATCGCCCACCTCCCTCCGGCTTGTTTTCCTTTCTCTCCGCTTGGGTGGAAGCATCTTTCCCCAGGCCATCTGAGCCCCTGGAGGTGTATATGCGGTGTTATTTTTCTCGCTCTTTCACCACATTTAATTTTCTGGGAAAGGCTCATAAACTAAGATTACACCTAATCCACACAGTGACTTTCATTCCGTAATCTCACTTTCTGGAGAGCTGCTCATTTCCTTTGCCTTGCTCTCAAACCCAGGGGCTGCCGGCAGCGCCCTGTGGGGGCGAGGGTCGGGACGGCTCCATGAGGCACAGCGAGCTTTCCAAAGGCAGACATTCTAGACGCCTCCCCTAGTGGCAGCAAGCTTCATTCAGCTGAGAGTGGACGTTTCCCTGGAGGGAGACTTGGTGTTAAGAAGTGGCGGAATATAAATGGGGAGGAAAACTGAAGGGGGCAGGAGCTATATTGAAGGCAACATGTCAGCTGCTCCTGGTCCCCATACTGCATCGCCATCGTCCTCCTCTACGCTGACGGATGATGGCCGGAATACTGCTCACGGTCAGTGGCAGGTGCTTGTGGAGAGACTTAGCGTCTTCCCGGGTGGCACTGTGCCGTGCATCCTGAGCCTTGTCATACAGAAGCTGCTTCGTGGGTGTTCCAGGGTGAGGTCAATGCCATCAGCAATCTCTCCTGGGGTCCCCCGATCAGCGAGACCCGTGCTTTTCCAGCTGGTGAGGAGTACGGATCCAGACTCCCGGGCTTGTGGACCGCCTCTGCTCCTCTTAGAATTGTCTCCCTCGTCATGCAAAGCATTTGAGGTGCCATTCAGTGTTTCAAGGATAGGTTCCTAAAGTCCTCACCACTCACCTGTCAGTTTTCCACGCCGTGGTGGCTTGGGTGTTGCTATGTTGCTGGTCTTTCAACACAGGCCCTCCTGTGGTGGGTAGGTTTCAGCATGGCTTCCAGACTGACACAGGCCAGGAAGAAAGCCCTGGGGGCTACTTTCAAAGATCAGTCCGTGAGAACCCGACAGAAGCCGGTCTCTGACAGGCACTGGGAGATGGACCCTCTAGGCTGGAAGCATGTCCGGCATAGTGGCCATACCACCGTGGCCTCCGAGCACACACAGCATTCACGTGGAGGATGGTAGCCTCAGACAGGCCTACCGGTCATGGAGGTGAGGCTGAACCGAGCAGCGTCAGTCAACTCAAAGACCACAGGGAGCAACAGCGTGGTACAGACTTGAAGCAGAATGTCTGGGCTCAGGCCCCAAGAGCTAGGTCAAGCTCCCCAGATAGTGCTGAAGTTCAACTAGTGAAGAGCCCCCGGGTGCTGGGTATAGTTGCTGGGGGCCGGATGGGAGCACGGAGGGTCACAAGGCTTGGAGTCAGACGTGTGAGCCTTCCCCTTCCTCTGTGACCGGCAGGGCGGCCACTGTGAGCACTAGGTGGACCCTCAGCATGAAGTGGCAGCACTGGGCACAGTGACACCCCATCAGGGGCTGGCCCTGCTCTGTTCTGACTGCCTGTCTAACTTCCCCCCCGGCCCCCGCCCCCTGCAGTGGCCAAGTCCAGGAATGCTGTCTCCACGCCTGGCCCACAACTACCTTGTTGAGAGTCTGGCGATTCAGCCCAACAAAAACAACTTCCCAAACCATTTCTCTGAATAATGATCCTGATAGAGCGAGCTTCTCTCCTCTCAAAACAGAATTTATTTTTAGCTTGTGAGTTTTCACTTCGCTCACGTGCTTGCCTTATGTGGTTGGTATTTATTAAAGGGCGCGCATTGCCAGGCCCGGGTTCAGAGCCCGACATCCAGGAGAAGCACAATGGGAGGAGATACTACATGCCCACCTTGTGACCAGAAAGGAGCGTGCCGCAGAGACCCAGCTCTGGGTCCGAGGGACCGAGCAGGGCCACCACAGGTGGAGAAGGCGGACTCCAGCCTGCGGTCTGCTATTTAAGATGGTGTGTTTGTGCTATCCATTGAGGCCTAACAAGTCACCCAACTGAGTGACTTACACACACACACACACACACACACACACACACACACACACACACATACACACATCACTTGATAGTTCCTGTGGGTCTCAGAAAGCTTGAACTCAAAATGCTAAGCGAGATATGTTCTCATCTGAAGGCTCACCTGGAGAAGGTGTAACCTCATGGCCCATGGGTGGGAGTGGGCAGGATTCAGTTCTTCTAGAGCACTTGGCCCAAACTACCACGATTCCTTGCCTTTGAGCTTTCCAGAGGACTGCTCTCAAGGACAAAGCTGCCTTCCTCAGAGGGCACAGGAAGAGGGACCTCACTCACGGATAATGTGATTTCAGAGGCGACATCCCCGTGCTTTCTCCACATTCTCCTCCTCAGGACAAATCCAGGTTCCACTCACACACGGGGGAGCCCACCACGCAAGGGCTTGGCCATCAGGGGACAGTGGTCATTGGGAGCCATTGAAAGGCTGTCTGCCCAGTGGCTAAGGGACAGGCTCACATAGTCCAACTGTGGGGACGATGGACCGGGACCGGGCCACACACAGTCTGGTCTGCTGGACCCAGCTCTGTGGCAACCCACATGGGATCTTTTATCCACGGTGACAACGATGATTTTAAAAGGTAAAATCATACCCGTTGGAAGGTGTTTGTTTTTATTTCTAAAATAGCTTGGTGGGAGAGTCTAAGACGTTAATCTACAATCTTCAAATCGGTCATTCCAGCCTTTCTGGCAAGTCCATGCGCAGGCGTAAGGCAGCCCCACACAGGCCCCACGGGACAGCGTGAGACACGGGCGTGTGGTCGTTATGTACATTTAGAAGCAACATGGTACAAAGATAGGAAACAGCCGTCTCTGGAGATGCTGATGAGGGGTTCTTGCCGATGCAGGTCCGCCAGCAGTGGGGCCAGTTACTGTTTGACATGCTGCAGTTGGAGGAAGGGAGGGAGGGAGGGAGAGAGAGAGAGAGAGAGAGAGAGAGAGAGAGGAAGCCTCCCTACAACAGCCATTCACGTCTACTCTACAAAGAACTGAGGAAGGACATCAGGGGTGGGGGCGGTGAACATTTCAAACTGCAGCCAGGACAGAGGACAAGTTGGCGTCAAGTTTCTAACGGGGAAGCCTGGCTGGTGGGCATTGGGTTCCTGGTGGGGAGAAGGGACAGAGACCGGAAGTCACCTCCTCCCTCTGAAGACAAGCTCATTCATGTAAACCTCTCTGCCCCGAATCCCATTGCCCCTTACATTTTGGATGGAACGATGCTTTGACACATCAGTTCATTACTCTTACGAAGACCTTCCATAAAGCTGTAGCCTAGGCTAATGACACATAATTGATAGTTATTTAGCACCTCATAAATTCGGCATCGTTTCACAACTGTTTATATGCTGTACACTTTTAGAGTTTACAGAATCATATAAAAGCGCTACTTTTATTTGCAGAACCATTTATACCAGTTAGCAAATATTATGTTCAAACCCTCCTTTCTGTCACCTTGGATGTGCAGGCTGCGGCTTTCAGCGCAGCTAAGTGGTCGGTGGGGGATCTGACTCACAGCAGCCCGTGCAAACAGAGGACACGGCCGGCCTGCTCCCCTCACAAGGTGGTTCTCCTGGGCCCATTGCGGCAGCCCCTGAAGCAGGCCTTCTCCTGAGGGTCTTCCTACTGTCCACAAACCCTCTACTTTACCCGGCACGATGTCCTCCTTCAGGGACTGCCCCTCCACGTGGCATGTCCAAAGCGCACGAGACGAAGTCCCATATCTTCCCTTCCAACATTCGGGCGGGCTCCTTCCCAGACAGCGCTCCTTCTCCGAGTCCATGCGCATCCGGTGCTCTCCCCCAGCACCGCCATCCAGAGCCACCAACTGTTTCCTGTCTCCTTATCCATGCTCCAGGTTCGCATGCACACGAGGTGATTGAAAACACAGTGGCTCAGTCAGGCCCTGCTGGTGGAGGGGGTGTGCCCTGGGCTGAGCTCTGCATAGTCAGCAGTTCAAAACCACCAGCAGGTCCGCAGGAGAAAGACCATCTTGGAAACCTACAGGGGCCTCCCTATGCATCAGCCTTGACTCAATGGCAGGGAGTTGCATCAGGCACACCTTAGTTTTCCGAGTGACGTCGTTGCCTCTTAATGCTTCGAGCGAGGTCTTTGGCAGCAGGGTCACTTGGTGCACGGTGCCAGCACAGCTCTGGATGGCTGTGCTCGCCAGCACCGATCGTGGGGTCAAGTGAAACGAGGTCTGGGACAGCTTCATTCTTTTCTCCCTTATCGTGACGCAGCTCTTTCGTCCCATTGTGAGGGTTTGGGTTTTCTTTGTGTTGAGGTGGAACCTATGGAATCCATACTGAGCTGTTGCTGTGAGGTGCTGCCAAGTCAGTTCCGACCAGAACGGAGCACTGCCTGGCCCGTGCCGTCCTCCAGCCGATCTGTGGTCATCCCGGCCTCCCAGGGGTCCCTGGCCGCACTTCTTCCGAGACAGGGCTGCTGGTTCTTTTGGCCAGCCCTGGTCATGCCACTATTCCTGCCAACACCCTAATTCAGATGCACCGATTCCTCTCAGGCCTTCCTTGGACCTGCGGTGGGGCTGTGTGGGACCCAGTAAGTGCTTCGAGCTCTCTCCACTTTCAGCCACATGTCATAGGCAGTTAACGAGCATTCTTACGATCTGGATGCCACATTTTTCTTCGTGCAATCCAGCTTCTCTGATTACTTGCTCAGCATACAGTGTGAATACGTATGACACACACCTTTCCTGTGTAGAGCGTTCAGTCTGCCCTGGCTGTGTTAGCAGAGCAGTGCCCCGAGTGAGGCTCATGGTCTTCATGAGCACAGCCAGGTCCTTCTGGTGTCCCCTTCTTGGCGGGGCCATCCCCCGTGTGTTAGAACCCACCCAACTGAATAGCTTTGCAGAGTCCAGAAGACACAGGTAAACACACCTTCGGTCTTTCTTACTTTTAGCCGAGACCCCCTGGCCTCAGCAGTGATCTCTCCCATCCTGTCTTCTCTGCCGAAGCCAGCTTGATTCCCGGCCCTGCCCGATGGTGTGTTCAAGCTATGGCAGCGGAACTTGACTCGCCGGTGCTCATGTTGATAGAGCTTGACGCTTTCACAGTCTGCTGGGTCGGCTTGCTTTGGAAAAGGCATGGATGGGGGCCTCTTCCAGTCACCTGGCCAGGCCGCTCTTTTTCGGGTTTCTTGGCCCAGGCGAATGAGCACTTCTATAGTTACATCCATTTAGTGACATAGCTAAATTGGAATGTTGTCGATTCCTAGAGCCTTGTTTTTGCCAGTGCCCTCTGTGAAGGCCGGCCCTCTTCCACCGGCGCCAGCAGTTGGCCTCCCATGCACCTCCTGGAGGAGCTGGATGCCCAGTGAGTCTTGGTGGGACAGAGGGCAGTGTGTTCCTTCCCTCTTCCTTTGACCGGTCTGCCCTTGGAGTCTCAAGATTGCAGCAGGACGCTTACCTTTTCCTCTAGTCCTTTCAGCTGGACAGACGGTGAGCATGCTGCTGTTGGTTTGGTGTTTTTTTGCCCATGGCTTTTTAAGTTCAGGTCTTTACACACATTTTCGATTTTAGAAAGACCCCTTCAATCGCCTTAAATAAGACAAGGACAGAGACACAGGATTTAGTCACATGGCTACACCATTTTAAAAAAATGAGTTCACTGACATCTAGTTGATTCCAACTCACAGTAGCCCTGTAGGGGAGGCTAGAACTGCCCCGTGGGCTTCTGACATGGTAATGCTTTTTACAATTTTACTCATTTTATTGGGAGCTCGTACGACTCTTTTCACAATCCATACACACACCCATTGTGTCAAGCACATTTGCACATATGTTGCCAAAGTCATTTTCAAAACGTTTCTTTCTACTTGAGCCCTTGATGTCAGCTACTCATTTTCCCCCCTCCTTCCCTCATGGACCCTTGATATTTTATTTTATTTTTTTTCATATCTTATACCAGGGGTCCTCAAACTTTCTAAACAGGGGGTCAGTTCACTGTCCCTCACACCCATTGGAAGGCTGGACTATAGTTTAAAAACAAAACTGTGAACAAATTGCTATGCACACTGGACGAGTAGGCTGCTAAGCAGGACAGGCAGCGGCGGCAAAAACACCCGGCGGCTGGTCCTCAGCGGGCCTCCTGTGGTCCATCCTCCTGGGGAGGGTTTATATGCAGGTCACTGTGACCCCCCTTCATTATGATATTTTCTTTGCGTCCTCGCCCTTGGAAACCTTCAGCTGAGCACTTTTACTTCGTTGTGTCTTCTGTTTATTCCGTTGCTCTGCATTTGCTGAATAAACTCCTTCCCCTCTGTTTGGCCTCTTCAGAGAGCCTCTGCTTTCTACACGTAGGAGTTTCTTGGTCTCATCTCATACCACACCTCTGCTGGCCTTGAGTAGCTAGTGGGCCAAATTTGTTCTTGAGTTGGTCTCTAAATTCAGGTGGGAGACACCTAAGATTGCACTTCAGCTCTGGCTCTATTGTGATCTTGTTTAATCGTCTTCAGCTTCAATTCAAACGTGGATGTGAGCAATAGATAGCCTGTTCCACAGACGGTCCCTGGCCTTATTCTGCTGATGGCATTGAGCTTCTCCGTAGTCCCTTTCCACAAATATAAGCAGTCTGATGTCCATGTAGTCCACCCAGCGAGGTGTGTGTACACCATTGCTGTTTATGCTGCTGAAAGAAGTGCTCTGCTCTGTTTCAGAAGCTCCATCCCGAGATCTCAGAGTAATTTCCAGCTCTCGATCCCTTTTCTTTGATCTGACATTTTGCCTTCCAATCACTCATAGTCTTCAGACCCTCTGTCTGCGTGCCATAGCGTGGTGGCTTGCTTTCACTGTGATGGTGGAAACGACGTCACCAGCATGTCACCGACAACAGAGTCGCTCACGGTGGGCAGGTGCAGTGGCGCTCCCAGCCCGCAATAGAGGGATTTGGTAATCCACCTAAACCATCGCCCTCCCCCTTACGGAATCCATGCACCACTGTCGCCGTGGTACCAGAAGAGGCGCGCCTCAGGATCAAAGACACTGAAGCGTAACTGGGGTAGGGCTAGCTGCCTCCCCAAAGCAGAACCGACCTTACTGCTGTCGACGGAGAAATGCTTTGAGCCCCTTATTTGCTAATGCGGCAAGCTCAAAATGAGAAGAAATAGATGCGAGCATCCATGAATAACATGCATGTGGAGTGCATGCAGCACGAACCTGGGAAAACTGGAAGTTCCACAAATGAAACGCAGCACTTGGAGGTTCCAGGCGTGGGGACCTTGATGGGACTGGGCATGGGCATCTATCAGACTCTCAGGGCAGACCTGAGAGGACTGGCGTCACACTCGTGGTCAGAGAGAGCATTTCAAGATGGACTTGAAATGGCATGTGATTCAGATGATAGGCTGTTGTCCCCATGCCGGCGTGGAGGACCAGCGAATGCGACTAACATCAAAATGACACTCCAACTATAGGTTCCACAGTCTGAGAAATCAAATGGTTTCTCCTAACTTCTGCATTCAGAAATTGATTAAGCTTTCAACCAAGATGCAAACGAGTGACTTAGCTATTCCTAAGAAGACTTCCAGAATCCAAACTCAGAGCTCAAAACTATCGCCCCAACTCTGCGCTGGTGCTTCTATGTTCTCAAGAACAGGAGCTCACAGTGGGCTCCAGGCTCTCCGGGATGCAGATTCCACCTGGCTCTCACTGTGCCTGCGGTCACCGCTCCAGTCCTCTGGGAGCCCTGCGCCGCCCTCACTGTCCACGAGCAAGCGCAGACCGGGCCAGGACCGTTGTCCTCAAGTAAGTTTGCAACAGGGGAACAATGGAGGTACACACATACAGGCACAGACACACCCAGAAACATGCACAGACACACAGACACACACAGAAAGACACAGACACACATACAGACACAGACACACAGAGAAACATACACAGACAGACAGACACACACATACAGACACAGACACACACAGAAACACACACACACACACACAGAAAGACACAGACACACATACAGGCACAGACACACACAGAAACATACACAGACACACAGA
>NW_022107431.1:1569079-1586895 GCF_000313985.2 Echinops telfairi | reverse complement strand
ACACAGACACACAGACAGACAGACACACACAGAAAGACACAGACACAGACACACACAGAAACATACACAGACACACACAGAAAGACACAGACACAGACACACACAGAAACATACACAGACACACAGACAGACAGACAGACACAGAGACAGATGCATGCACAGACACGCACACAGAGAGACAGAGACACAGATACACGCACACACACACCAAGTGCTTTGGCTCATCCTCTCATGCAAGTACATCCCTAAGGTTAAATGAAGCACGATTGTTGTGGAGTTTTTCAGTCTCTCTCACGGGCAATCCCACCTCTGCCTCCCCCATCTCCAACCCCCCTCCACCTCCCCCACCTCCACTCCTTCCTCCATCCCTCACCTGCAGTCCCCCCACCTCCCCACCTGCAGGCGGTACTCCAGCCCCATCCCTGTGGTCTCTCCTCTCCGCGGCAAAGAAGACTCCAGGTCGTTGTGCTGCATAGTGACTGTCAGTCTTACCACTCTCTACCCTCCCGACGGGACTGCTTACAAGGTGAAGAACGGGGCCTCACTTGGGACCTCCGGCCTCCTAGTCATGGGAAACCCCCTTCTGCTTGTGCAAGCACCCATTGTGGCGCTCCTTGTAGCAGAGCTGAGGCAGGACGACACTATTCCTCGCCCCAACCCGCTTCTTGAGCAGAGCTTCACCCCAGGAGGTCAATGGGGGGGGGGCGGCAGCTACCACCCTCGCCTGGCACCCCACTTGCAAGGCAGGGTTGTCCCTACAAGAGAAGGTGCCCCCTGCTCTTGTCTCCAGCTCTGGAGCCATAGATTACAGATGGCTCTCAGGGAGGGGGCCAGGCGACCACACCTGACCCAATTCTCTGTGAGGGGATGGCTTCCCGGCACAGAGGGTAGGAAGGACAGACTCAAAAACAACGGAGATTTTGATGTTAACCCATCCAGAGACTAGTGGCTGCAGGAGGAGCCCTCGTGGTCCTGTGGGGAAGGGCCGGACTGTGAAGCTCAAGGTGAGCCGTTCAAACACTGAAGACAAGAGATGAAGGGCCTGCAGCCCTCAGAACTGACCCGTCCCCAGAGGAGCGGTGCTCAGCTCAGGCCTCCCCTGGGAACTGTCCACGGAGCTCTGGAAAACACTCCTCCCAGGCTGCCCCTGAGGCTGACGACAGCGGCGTTGCTGGGAGCTGTGACAGGCACCAGCATTCCTCACTGCGCCAGGCTCCCCGGGGCCCAGGGCCATGGTTGTAGAAGTGACAGAGTCACTGCTTAAGGGTAGAAGAACACTTGTCACCTGGGGCCCGGTGGGCCCTGGGACTTTCCACTCTCCTGCCCATCTGGGTATCAGTTTCCTACAGCGTAAACATGGAAGGGCGGAGTTTGCTGTTAAAAAAGATTGTTATTGGATTTTTTGACTTCCCCTAAAATGAACTCCTCAGTTCCCTTCTTCTCTGGAGTTTATTAATCTGTGTCTGAAGTTGGAGGCTGAGGCTCATATTTATTTTCACCCGCCATGATGAACATGTCATGGCCTTTCTGTGCACACTCGACACCAGAGTGTGGGTGGACCCACAAGGGTGGGCTGACCCCCAGGCGGAGGTCAGCTGCAGCAGGCGGGGCCTGGAGCAGTCAGCAGAGTCCAACAGCTCACCTTCCCATCCGCGCCTTGACACCAGGCCCCTCCCACCAGCGACGAGACCGGGCTGGCTGCTCATTTCTGGGGCCCCTCCCACAGCGACGAGACCGGGCTGACTGCTCATTTCTGGGGCCCCTCCCACCAGCGACGAGACCCGGCTGACTGCTCATTTCTGGGGCCCCTCCCACAGCGACGAGACCGGGCTGACTGCTCATTTCTGGGGCCCCTCCCACCAGCGACGAGACCGGGCTGGCTGCTCATTTCTGGAACCTTGTAGCCTTAAGTGGATTCAGATCCAAACTATTTTTTTAAAGTTAATTTCCCCTCAGTCTTGGAAGCCTATGTATCCAGTGTAAGGCTGTGTCAAAATGTTGCTTTTTTAAATACCACGTTTTACCACATCCCTCTTCGGGCCGGATCATTTTCAAACTGAATATCCAGCAGTATCAGGACTCTGCCCAAGGGTAAACATGGTGGATAGCAAGCACTTTCCGGTGCCAGAGGAGCATGAGAAACATCTTGGTAGCGATTCAAATAGACGGAATGGTGCACAATGCTCCCAAGAGCAGGCGATTGACACGGCTCTGTTTGGTTCTCTTGACCCATGACATTCTACCCTGTAGGCTCCCGCGCTGAGCATGGAAACGCCGAGCTTGGCCTAAGACCTGGCCACAGGTGTGAACACTGCTGCAGGCTCTGTGTTTGGGTTCCACCTGCTTCTGCAAGTGGCTAGTTGCCTGGCTGGGTGGCTGCTCAAGCTCAGGCCCACTGGCGTGTGTTCCTCCCGGCACCTTTCTGGAAGTGTTGGCCCCTGGTGGTACGGTGGGTTAGGCAATGGACGGCTGCCTGCAAAATGGGCAGTTCAAGCCCCCGGCTGCTCTGAGGAAGGAGGCTGTCTGGTCCCATGAAGGCTTCCAGTCTCTAGAGCCTTGGGAAGCTTTCTCCTCTGTGCCGTGGGCTTGAGGCAAACCCCCGCGGAAGCTGTGGCAGTGGGTGCGAATGGTTTCTTGCTGGAAGTGGCCACAGACCGGAGGGTTCAGAGCGGAGGAACCCCAAAAGCTCAGAGACCACTCCCTCAGCCCTTTGGCAAAGGCGCCATCCTGCCATGGGAGTGGTCCTGGGGTTCCCTGAAGTTCCTGCTGCAGCGGGCATCCTATGAGGCAATCAGCCCGGCCCCTGCTGCTTTCTGAGCCATGGCAACAGAAGGGCGTTTCCCAGTCAGTTCCCTGGACCTGGTTCCCTCTCCCTATACTGGACCTGGTTCCCTCTCCCCATACTGGACCTGGTTCCCTCTCCCCATACTGGACCTGGTTCCCTCTCCCCATCCTGGACCTGGTTCCCTCTCTCCATCCTGGACCTGGTTCCCTCTCCCCATCCTGGACCTGGTTCCCTCTCCCCATCCTGGACCTGGTTCCCTCTCCCCATCCTGGACCTGGTTCCCTCTCCCCATACTGGACCTGGTTCCCTCTCCCCATACTGGACCTGGTTCCCTCTCCCCATACTGGACCTGGTTCCCTCTCCCCATACTGGACCTGGTTCCCTTTCCCCATACTGGACCTGGTTCCCTCTCCCCATACTGGTTTAATCTGTGTGCCGAGCAGGTTGTCAGAGAAGCTGGATCGTGTTAGGGTGTGGCATCAGGGTGGGAGGAAGGCTTATTAACAACCTGAGATAGGCAGGTGGCACAACCTTGCCTGCTGAAAGTGAGGAGTACTTGAAGCACTTGCTCATGGAGATCAAGGATTGGAGCCTTCAGTATGGCTGACAACTCAATATAACACCTGGACAGGTAGGTAACATATGATACATGGAGAAAAGGGTGAAGGTGTCAAGGATTTTATCTTGCTTGGATCCATAGTTACTGCGCATGGAAGCAGCAGTCAAGAGATAAAAAGATAGAGCGCATCAGGTAAATCTGCTGCACCAGAATTCCTTAGAGTATTGAAGAGCAAGGATGTTCCTTTGAGGACAAAGGTATCCCTGACCCAAGCCATGGTCTTTCCATTGCCTCCCATGCATGGGAAAGTTGGATCTTGAAGTAGGAAGACCGAAGAAGAATTGATCCATTTGAATTGTGGGGCTGGAGAAGTATTTTAAAAGTACAGTGGACTGCCAAAAGGACAAACTGATCTGTATTGGAAGAAGGCCAGAGTGCTTCTTAGAGGCAAGGATTGCAAGACTTCATCTTACATATGTTGGGCATGCCAGGGGAGACCAGTCCATAGAGAAGGACATTGTGTTAGTCTGGGTTGACTAGAAAACAAATCCAGGGCCACTCGTCTATGTGTGAGAAAGAGCTTTATATCAACGAGTAATTGTATATTAAGAAAACATCCCAGCCCAGTCCAGATCAAGTCCATAAGTCCAATATTAGCCCATATGTTTGATACTAGTCCAAAAATTACTCTTTAGAATCATGCAGCACATGCAATGATGCTGATGCAGGAATATCATAGGCTGATGGGTGGAAAGTCTTGTGGATCCAGTGGCAGTGGAAGCATCTCAGCACTGGCTGGGTCACCACGTGGCTCCTCTATCTCCAGGGCTCTGGCTCCATCAGTGTGGCTCCATGTGGCTTGTCCACTGGAATGTGAAAGCAGAGAGAGAGTGTGGCCCACTTCCCCAGAGAAAAAGAGGAGGTTCCCAGAATCCTCATGAGAAGACATGCCCACAAGGAGATATCATCAGTCTGTGGCCTGATTCACATGCTAGACTCCACTCCTTCACTCTTAAAATCCTCAAGTTGACAGGAGATTATGTAGCTACCACAGACATCATGTTTGGTAAAGTGGAGGGGTGGCAAAAAGAGGAAGACCGTCAATGCGATGGATTGGCCCAGTGATTGCATCCATGAGCCCAGGCATAGGCACGTGGTGAGGGTGGTGCAGGATGGGCCAGTGGCGCATTCTGTTGTGCATAAGGTCGTGTGCCGTCGGAGGGGGCTCAATGGCACCGAACACAGAGGTCATTCTGGATCTCTGCTCTGGTGTGAACTCAACACACATGGCAACAATTGGATTGGTTTCTTGAAGCCATGGTATTTTCAACTGCCTGGTGTGGCCATGGAAGATGAGCAATGAATAAGGAAGCCCACAGAATCATCGGTGCATTTGAATGATGGTGCTGATGAAGAAAGGTGCCGGCACCACATGATGCCAGAAGAGTGGGCACGTCCGTCTGGGAAGAACCTCCAGAATCCCCTGAGACGTGGAGACGGCAAGATTCCACCGCACGTTCTTTGGACATGTCCCCAGGCGGGCCAAGGAGTGGCAAAATCCATGTCAGCTTCCACATATGATTCAGATAAAAACAAAACTCGCAGAAAGTACAGATTTGAAATACAGCACAGCTAGCCCCGTCGGCTGTAAAGAATGAACAGAAAACCTATGGCCATCATGATACGTAATGAGTAACTATTAGCCACTTTGCTCTTTAAATCTAGATAAGGAGACATCTGGCCCCCCATTACTGTTACTCCGCATGGTCCCAGAAGCCCTTCCGACTGAAAGAAGCCAACGGGAAGAAATAAACAACAGAAGTATCAGGACAGAAAAAGAAACATTGTTCATGTAAAGCAGCTAAGACCGCTGGTGTAGGAAATACAAATCTACGGAACAGGTGCTAGAAAAATGCCTACGGGGGAGGGAGGGGGAAATGAGGAGCGGACACCAAAGGCTCAAGTGGAAAGCGGGTGTGAGAATGATGAAGTCAACATATGTACTAACGTGCTGGACACAATGATGTATGCACAGAGTGTGAGGAGTTGTATGAGCCCCTAATAAAATGATTATTTAAAAAAAGAAAAAAAGGCCTCGGTTACCTGGCAAGGTAGAGTTTATGCGAAGTGAAACTACTAAAAGATGTGATAAAGTGAATGCATTCTAGAATGATATAAAAATAGAACTGCAAAATATAAAATAAATCTTCAGACAAATCCTTTACCATAAAAACCACAAATGTGCTGAGAAAAACTAGACAAGATTTATATAAATGGATGGTGAGATTTCATTCGTGGGCTTGAATTCTAAATAGTAAGATCTCAGTTGTCCTCAAAGTGATCTATGGACTCACTACAACTCTAGTTAGAATCCTAGTAGGTAGGCCTGTGATAGAAATGTACTATTTTATTGTCATATTTATACAGAAACTCAAAGGGTATTAACTAGACAAAGCAAATTTCAAAAGGAAGAACAAAGCTAGGAAAGTCACTCTGTGAGACTTCGTGGCTGTAACTCTTAGAAGACTCACCCCATGGAGTGGATGCCGACTCACAGCGGCCCCACAGGACAGGGCAGACCTGCCCTGTGAGTTTCTGCGACTGGACCTCTACACGAGTAGGGAGCCTCATGTTCTCCTATGAATCAGCTAGTGGTTTTGATCTGCTGACCTTGCAGCTAGCAACTCAAAATGTATCCAGTAGACCTCCTATGACTTGCTCTGAGCTGCTGACTCTGCGACACTGGCTACAGACATTGTCCAGAGGCAGAAGATCATTCCAGCCAAGTGGGCTGGAACGTGCAAAACACATGGAAAGCATTCAATCCCAACTCCTACCTTTTAGCCCTATAAACCTTAATTCAAGATGAACCCTAAAGACCAAAAAAATGTGACAAATTGAGAATAAAATGTAGATAAGCAATTTTTATCCAGGGAGTGAGCAAATTGCACAAGGTGGACACATCACGGGTCACACAAGGAAGCCATGACAGCCGAGAAGACAGTATTCCAAGGACGACTCCTGCTCCTCCGGTGCCGTAATGAAGAGGATGGGAAACAATCTCTGCAGGACACATCTCTGCAGAAGGCCTCCCATCCAGTCTCTCACGACATGCCACAGATGAGGAAAAAACAAACTTACTAAAAATGGGCAAAAGGCTTGAGCCATTACTTCACAAAGGAAACGGAACAAAATGTCGGTAAACATTCGAGAAGGTGTTTAATAATAACATGACTCTTCAGGGAGATGCTAATTAAAACCAGAAAGAGGATTTTGCTAGCCTCAGGACAGCTAAGGAGTTCTCTAGGCCAGTGGTTAATCACTGAACTGCTAAGCCAAAGGTGGAGGTGTGAAGGCAGCCTCAGGCTCCATGGAGAAAGGCAGGGACCGGCCTCGTAAAGATAGCGGCCCGAGAGGTGCGGGCGCCTCTTCTCTGTCACGTGCAGTGGCTATGGCAGAGTCTACGCCATGGCCCCACTGGGAATCGCGAGCTAGCTCCTGTTTGTTTTAGTGGCTCTGTCACGTGTTGCGAGCTCATGAAGTAATGAGAATTTTCACATATTGTCAGCAGATGTAGGAAATGGTTCAACCACTTTGGAAACCTGTTTGGCAGAAATTGCCTTCTGATGTTTTTATCCAAGTGAAATCTTCCACATATCTGTTCATTAAAGATCACCAAAAATGCTATTCTTAACAGGCAAAAACCAGAAACAACATCAACATCGATGGAGTGGATGAACAAACTGGCAGGGTTGCTGTGTTAGGCTAGGTTAACTGGAGAAACCAATCCAGTGACCCTCATCTATGTGTAAGAGAGAGCTTTATATCAAGAAACAATTATATGTCAAGAAAACACCCCCGCCTGGACCAGGTCCAGTTCACCAGTCTGGTACTAGCCCACCGGCCCTCTTCACGCTCATGCGGACACATGCGGGCTGCAGGGAGACCACAGGCTGCACAGTCGGGGGTCTGAGTTTGGTGGGAGCAGGCAGGGCTCCAGTAGCTCGGAGCGTGGCCAGCCAGCAAGATCAAGGCAGAGAGAGAGGGAGGGGCCTCGGGCCCTCCTGATGACAAGGCCACACCCACAGGACACCTCATCAGACCTGACCTGATTGACAGGTTGAATACCACCCACACTTTTATCTATGTTCAGGTTGACGTGAAATTATGCAGCTGCCACCGTCGCATAATAAATGAAACGCATGTTCTAAATAGGAGGTCTATTTCCAAATGGGTAAGTTAATATTGCACCTGAATATGAAGAAAATGAAAATTCTCAAAATACATACCCATCCATGGAGCCCCGGGTGGGTTAGAACCGCCAGCCTTCCCTTAGCAGCAGAGTGCTTAATGACCGCACCCCCAGGGCTCCTGAGACGTGAATAAGGAAGCCTGTCCTCTGTTTCACAGTAATTCAACCGGCTAAATCCTGTCTCCCAAATAAGCACAGCGTTGCTGGGATGGACTCAGTAAATAATGGTGAGTCGTTAGATTCAGGAGCCACGTGGCTCAGTGGTTAAACGTTTGGCTGCTAACTGAAAGGTCAGTGGTTAGAATCCAACAGCAGTTCCATGGGAGAAAGATGTGGGGTCTGCTTCTGTCAAGATTCAAGCCTTGGAAACCCTTGGGGTAGCTCTCCTCTGCCACACGGGGTCTCTGTGAATCAGAACCAATGGATGGCCATGGGTTGATTACCGTAAACTAAGATTAGGAAGCCGGGGTCCTATCTGTCTTTCACTCATTTCCTTCAAGCACCCTCCACGTGTGAAGTTCACAGTGCATGACCGATCACACACTGAGTGAGCCAAGACTGAACTACAGTAAATGTATAAGTGAGTGATGGGGAGAGTTCACATGAGGACCCCCAGGAAACCCTGCATCACGGAAGCATGCGTGCATTAAGGCAAGGGAACCCAGAGCAGTTTAAAGGCTTAGCTTGTGCAGCTTCCTTTGAGCACAAGGCGGAGGCCTGGAAGCAGCAGGTTTTGATGAGAAGGAAGAGGGGGTGCAGGCAGACTGGCTTTCCTGGGCGTCTCCAGCCCTTGGCCTCTCGTCCCTGGCTGTGTTAGGTCCGTGTCAGCTCAGGAATGCCTAGTAGCTCCATTTTTACGCTTCTCATGTCCTTTCGGATGTCTCCCGGTTCTCCTGGATTGGAACTTTGGTCTACTGTCCACGTGTTGGTCATTTGGGGCAGCTGTTTCTCCTCATTTTGAGTCATGCTGCATCAGCAAGCAAAAGTTCCTAACGCGATGCCCGTGCAAGCTGCCCCGGTTCACTCTCCTTGGGGGGCAGCTCTGCCCCAGTTGCATTTTGAGTGCCTTCCAGCCCGAGGGGCCCCTCTTGGGGTGCCGTCTCTGGCCACGCTCTCATGCTGTGGATGTGGTCTTCCGTGGCTCATCCCTCAAGCCCTTCTTGTCATCCATTCTTAGTCTGACGCTCAGCTTAAACCTGCTCACCTGGGGTGACCCCGCAGGTCTTGGAAACACCGATGCATACCTTCCAGCACCACAGTGACACACTCGTCACCGCAGTACAAACAGTTGGCAGACAAGTGGCAGACACTCCATTTTGTTTTGATACGATTAAAGGTTTAGTCCTCAAGTGAGTGGTCCGTCAGCACCGATCTGGGCAGCCTCCGAGTAGCGCAGAAACCCGCAGGTGAAGGCGCTTCAGGGACCTGTTGGCTAACAGGATGGCCAGGAAGGACAACTAGAGAATGGCCATTGGTTCTTCCAACAGGCTCTGGGAACCCTCTGCTCCCTTTTGGGTCGTCCCCAGCAGAAGGTAAGTGCGGGGGCTACTGGCCTCAAGCCTCCTGCTCCAAAACCAGCCAGTGGCTCTGAGGGAGCTTTGCTCCCACCAGCACCCGAGGGAGCTGTGCTGCCAGGCCCGAGGGGCGGGGCGGTGGGCGTGGGTGGGGGTCACTGTGGGTCAGCATGCACGGCGCCACCAGCAGCACCACGATGCCCCGCACTGGTGAGCGCTTGGTGTGGGGAGAACGGAACCATCACAGCCCAGGATTCCCGAGTGTCCACACCAGCTTCATTTATGCAAAGGAGCCCTCGCTGGTCCCAGTCTGGTTTACTCTTTGACTGAGTCACAGAGCCTCTTGTGGCAGGAAACGGAACCATTTCTGAGCGGGTGTGTTGGGTCATTGAGCCCCTCATCCCGTCCAGTGGGGATGCGGTTGACTCAGGGCTTGGCCTTCCTGTCTCCCCAGGTTGGTCTCTGGATGCCGGCCGAGTGTTGGGAAGAGTGCTTGTCCACTGCCCCGTGGTCACCTGGTGGAGAGCCAGGTCCCCAGCGCCAGCTCGGCCAGCGCTGCAGAGGAAGAAGCCTGAGGAACCTCGGGGACTGCTGGTCATCACACCACATCTGGCCAACCCACCCACCTTCCCAAACCACGATCCTCCTCTTCCCCGAGACCCTGAGAAAGTTGTGGACGCTCGTTGCGTCTTGGCCATAAAACCATCTCTATACAGAAGCCCAAAGGCAAAGCCAGCCCCCTATTACCAGGTGGATTTCCCTGGCAGTTACCCACAGCAGAACAGCTCCAGGGGATCGGGGGCCGTCAGTCTTTATGGAAGCAGACGGCCTCACCTTTCTCCAGTGGAGCAGCTGGTGGGTTTGAACCACCCACTCTTGGGTTAGAACCCTTTGCCTACCCACCTGGGCTCCTTTCCTTGTCTGCTGAGACCCGCCCTCCTATTCCCAAGAAGGGACCCCAGGACTCCATGTCCCAGGCTTGCTCCCCCCGATGGCACTTAACTTGGGGGCTGAGGGTAGGTCCCACACCTAGTTTCCCTGCCTAACCTATGCATCACCCACTCCTCAAAACCATGGCCACCCACTCAGAGCGGGGTGGGGGGTGGGCTGGGTGGTAGGGTGACTCCCAAGCACAGTGGGGTGGGGTGGGCTGCATCATAGGGTGTCACCCAGTCAGAGTGGGGTGGCATGTGGGCTGGGTGGTAGGGTGACTCCCAAGCAGAGTGGGGTGGGGTGTGGCTTGTGGGAATACCATTTCCTGCACCTTCTGACCTCGGGAATGACCTGCTCTCTGGGGCGGAGAGGCTCTGCTGGCCGGCTGCCCCTCCTCGGAGCCCTCCCCGACGGGAGCACATTCCTCTCCATGGCTCCTTGTTTTTCCTCCAGTGCGGACAAGACACTAACACTCATGGTCACTGGGTCAATGCCAATGCACGGTGGCCCCACAGGAAGTGCAGAACTGTCCTGTGGGTTTCCAAGATGGAAGCTCTTTGTGGGAAAGGAAGGCCCCCCATTTCCCTGCACGGCGGCTGTCTTTCTCCTGCACAGCGGCTGCTGCTGCTTGGTGCTGTGGAGTGGGTGCAGGTCCATCTGGACCCCGCGCACAACAGAAAGGAAGCGCTGCAGGTGCTGTGCCATCCTCACCAGCGTGCCCATGCCCGAGCCCGGGGCTGCAGCCAGTGTCCGTCCGTCTCCTGGAGCCGCCCCTCCACTGTACCAAGCATGAGGTCCTCCAGGGGTGGGTCTCTCCTGACCACATGCCCAAAGTAATTGAGGTCATGTCTCGCCATCCTCACCTCCAGGAGCACTCCGGCCCTACTTCTTCCCAGACAGATCTGTTTGTCCTTTCCGCCGTCCTCGTGCTTTCTGTATTCTTCACCAGCACGGTCGTCAGTATCTTCTCCTGCAGTGATTCTCAACCTTCCTCACGCTGCCACCTTTTCACACAGTTCCTCCTGTTGTGGTGACCCCACCCCCACCCCCCTACCCCCCAAAATTGTTTTCGTTGCTACTTCATGACTGCAATTTTGCTTCTGTTTTGAATCAGGCGACCCCTGTGAAAGGGTTATTCAACCCCAAAGGGGTCATGACCCACAGGTTGAGAACCACTCCTGTAGTGTCTTTTAAAAATGCCGAATTCAGGACTGAGAGTGAGCATCTGAAATCATTGTGGGCTGAAAGAGTTCATGGAGAACTGGGGCGACAAGATAGCAAAAGAATTCTTCCAACACACCGTGAAGCCCGCTGGGGCGGGTTCTGCCCTGTCTCTCGGAAGCTGGAAGTATTCTGAGCTCCTTCACAATGAATTGCTCCCAAACTAATCAGCAACGTCCCTACTCTTTACAGGGTTTCCGAGTAAAGGAATGGTTGGAATGGTCAGCCGTGGAAAAGCCCAGCCTTCCGCAGCGCGGGCCAGGGCCTGGAAGCTGGCCTTGCAGCCCACCACCCAGTTTCGGGCGTGCAGGGCGCACACGGGCTAGTGAGTCAGGACGCTGCGAACAGTGTGCTCCTTCCTGCTTGCCCGATTCTGCACGTTGCGTGAGGAGCCCCAGGAGGCGGGTAATTGTACATGTGTTGGTTCTGGGCTGTGGAAAAAGAGAAAAATAAATAGTGTGCTTCCTTTAATAACCAACTGGCATACACTCCACAGTTTCCAAAACTCATATAACTGATGCATAAACATTTTCAAAATGGGACTCACAGTTCATTTTGAATAGCAGGGTGCCAGTCACCGAGTGAGGGCCTGTCTCTCTTCCACGCTGGGCGAAAGCAAACACCGCTTCGTGCTTCTCTGACCCAGCTGACCCCCAGACCCGTATGAGGTATTCTATTCCTGCTAATCACAATAAAGCGGAAAAAACTTTAAGAAGTTTTCATCCATAATTTTTGAGGTCATATATTGTGTGTTAGATGAAACTTTACAAGCCTGCCTCCTAGAGATGAAACTTTACAAACCTGCAGAAGCCACCCAAGAAGCTTCACAAATTAGGCTTCCTTTTCAATTTTTTTTCCCCTTTTGTAGTTTTTTTTAAATTAAAAGATTATTTTGTTGGGGTCTCTTGCAGCTCTTATTGCAGTCCATACAACAGTTGTATCAGGCATAATTGTACGTATGTTGCCATCATTCTACCCTAGACATTTACTCCCTATTGAGCCCTTGGTAGCAGCTCCTCTTTCCCCTCCCTCTTCCATCCCCCTGCCCTCCTGACCCGTGATCCATGAGAACTTACTATTCTTTTCATGGCTTACACTGGCCGCGGTCTCTCTTCCCCCAGGGCTTCTGTTGTTCCTCCCCCTGGAGGGATGTATATGTGGTTTTGTGTCCATCATTGCAATTGGTTCCCCCTTCTTCTCCGCCCCCCCCCACTTTCCCTCTCCCCTTCTGATATTGCTATTCCCATTCCTGTTCCTGGATTCCGTGTGTCCAGAAAGGAGCCCTGGTTGCAGTTGGGCCACTAATCACAAGGTCAGCAGTTCAAACCCACTAGCTGCTCCATGGGCGAAAGATGAGGCTTTGTGCTTCTGTAAAGATGTAGAGCCTTGGAGACTCAGAGGGGGAAGTTCAACCAGGTCTGACAGGGTGGCTCTGTAGGAATCGGCTTGAGGACAGTGAGCTTGGGTGGTTTTTTCATCATTTTTATTCGAATGTTTCTTTGCCCTTGTTCGCAGCCCCTCCGTTTCCAGTCTGCTCGCCCTGCTCGCCCGCTCACCTTTGCTTTGGGCACATGTTGACCGATTGATCTCAGGTAGGTGTTTGATGACCAGAGCACAGCACTCAGGGGTGATTTTTTTTCCCATTTGCTGTTTTAATTGCTAACATATCACGGAGACAACAGAAAAAGTGGCAAAAATCAAATTCGCTCCTCCTCTCCACAGCTGCCAACACATGCTGTCATGTCCACGGATTTGGGGGTAATTAGTCACATCAGCAAGGGTGGTTTCATTTCTTCTGTCTATTTGGCCGATTATGAACTGGCCTATTTTTGCTCCTTCGGTGACAGTAGAGCTCTGTAATAATGTGTCTTACTTCTCTCAAGTGGATTATGCGAGGAGCCAAACCGTGGCTCTCCAGGAGACGAGTGGCCTATGGTGACACTTGTAGCTGCATCAAAAGGCCACCCTCATGGCTGTCAAGTCCATTCCGACCCATAGTGACCCTCTAGGACAGCGTGGGACTGTCCTTTGGGTTTCTGAGACTGTAAATCTGGAGAAGAATAGAAAGCCTCATCTTTGTCCTGTGGAGTGGCCAGGGGGGTTGAACTGCTGACCTTGTGGTGAACAGCCAGTGTGTAACCATGATACCACCAGGGCCCCTCTTTAGCTGAACAGCATGTTTTAAATAGACTCCAATATAAATTAAGGTAAATTTAGACCCCAGTAAAATTTCATCCAGATGTAAACATTCAAATGGTCTCATCTGACTTGTCTCTACATTGCTATACCTGCTTCATTTCTACCATCATTTCATGTTCTATGCTATGCTATAGGAATTTAAAAACCAGGGTTTCAAAATAACATCTGCTTTTATTTTTTCGACAGTTTCACTGGTATATGATTCACATGCCAGACAACCCAGCAGTCCAGTCCCATGAGGGAGAGTTGTGTAGTCGTCACCACCATCGGTTCAGGACACCCTCTTCTTCCTGCGCCCGTCCTTAGGAGCTCCCCCACAACCCCCACACACCCCAGCCCCCCGCCACACCCCAAAGAACCATGAATGCAGGGCCTATCCTTATAGATTCACCTGGATTTCAGGTGGAAATATCGATTTATCCTGGATTTCATCCACAGAGAAACATGGGGAAAATCCCCCAACAAAATAGCAATAATAACGAAAAAACATGGAATATTTCATGAATTTTTGTGTTATCCTTACACAGGGGCCATGCGAGTCTTCTCTGTTTTGTGCCAATTTTAGTATGTGTCTCTAAAGCGAGCACTCAAAATAATATTTAAAGAACATAAAATTGCTATTAAATTTCCTTCAATCAAGAGGGGGGTGATTTAAGTTGATATCATTAATAACCAGTTCTAGTCTACACACTTTAGGGGATTTTTTTTAGGTTATGAATATAGTATTCTAAGTCACTTAGAATCTGCCACTTCAGTCTTGGAAAAATGCAGACAGGTGTCTTCGTTAAAAGCAAGGATGATGAGACTTTGACTTGCTTACTTTTTAAAAATAATGTTAACAATTCTATTGACATATGTTTCACACACCATACAATTCAATGGTTTAAACATGGAAAAAAGAGCCACGTAATCATCACCACAATCAATTTTTAGAATATTTTCTTCATTCTTGTGTTCACTGCTATTAGCTCTCTATCCGCCCTCAACCTCACCTGCCATACTCCCAAGGAACTCTTAATCCAGTTATGGTCTCTGTAGATTTACCTATCTTGATTTTATAGAAAGAAACACACACACACACACACACACACACACACACACACACACACACACACACACACACACACACACAAGAAACCCTAAACAATAATAAATCAAAAGAGAGGAAAAGTTCAACAGAAGAAAAAGCAGAAAATAATCAAGACTAGAACACATTTAAAATGGGTAAAAAGGAAGAACAAATGATAAGGTGTTAAGTTTTATTCCGCCTACATCTGCATAAGAAGATGGTTCACATCTCTGATCAGTGGTCAGAGGGGATTCACTGGAGGATTAATCCACATATGGATCCTGAAAATGGATGTTGGGCTTCCACTGTCATCCGTCTCCTGATGCATACCAGGTGCTCAATATTTAAGTTCCAATAGAACTCCCTCCTCTGGTCTTGAATTATGATCTACAATCCTTGAATCATGCAGGCTGGTGTGGACTTATTTGGCCCCTCACGTAGATGGCTGCTTGTTTTAAGACAAGCTTTAAGACCCAAGATGTTATTCTTTCTGATACCTGAGCACCATCTGATTTCTTCTCCGTGCGGTGCTATCATATGCACATCGACAGCTTGCTCATCGGGAGGGGCTTGCTTACTTTGGATGCTACCAGATAAGACCACTCGCTAGACAGGACCCCATGGTTGGTAACAGTCAGCAACAACAGGTGAGACCCTCATGAGGTGGACTATCACAATGGCCACAACAGTGGACTCGCTCACGCCAATCACACCAGTGATCCTGAAGATGGTACTGGGCCGGACAGCCTTTCGTTCTGCTGTACAGAAGGTCATTGTGAGTCGGAGTCAACTAAAAATAGCAACGCCACTGTTGGAATCTGAAGAAAACATGCTTTGTGAATTGAGGACAACCTGTCCTTAGCTGAAGGAGAGTGGCTGGCTCGAGTGGACCACTCAAGGTCAGAGCAGTCTGTGCAAATGCCACAGGTGGGTGCAGCTTGGGCCCTGCTTCATCCCAGAAAGCTCACAGGAGCAACTCAATCGAGAAACATCCCCATTGTCAAGCACGTAAGAGAGAAACAGTGGGAGCCGGGTCACTTTTAAATAAGCTCCTTAGCTGCCTGGTTTTCAGAAGCAGAATGGCCAACCCCATCCAGCCATCCCTGTTCATATTTCATCACTCACCTTGCGATGTTTGTGTTGTGGGTCATTGCCACCGAGGAGGACCCAGAAAGGATACAAACAGAAACAACCCAGGGGTTCCTTTGCCTCAACATCAAACCAAATATTTGTTTGAGGTCCCAAATATTTAGATACTTTACCCACTAATTTGTATTTTTCTTCATGTTTTGCACATCCTTTCCCAGAGCCCAAATACCCTTTCCTCTACTTTATTTATTGATTTAAATGTCTTGTATAAAAAGAAACAGTAACAGAAGGAATGCTTATTTATTTATTTTTCTGGGGGAGAACATTTGCTCATTTGAGCCTAGTGAAAATCCTTTTTTTTCACTTTTTATTTTATTTATTTCTCTTTATGTTTGGTCTCAGTATTTCAAATATGATGTATCTGGTTTTTTTTTAGTTTGTCCTTTCTTTGTTCTTCATGAACTTTTTGAATCTGTAAATATATGTCTTGTGTTATATTTAACTAGTTTTCAGTCAGTTCCTCAAATAACTCTTCCCCATGGACCTGCTCCCCTATCCAATTGTGCACAGCCATTTGTAAAGTTTATTAACAATGCCAACCAGAGACTGAAGTGTGATGTAGGTGCACATTGCTTAAAGGTTGCATTTCTCAGATTTTATGAACCCTAAAATCCAAGTTGTTTTGTAAAATCTTTCTAGACTGAATGACAACATTCCTAGCTGTGGCATTACTAGCAACTTAGTGGAAGACATTGCTTATTTTTCTCTTTCTCATCCTTCCAATACTACTCACTCTTTGGAACTATTATGGGTATAGTCCACAGATACCAGTTCCACCATACTATGGTGAAAATCTGAACGTGTGACCGAATCAGTGGCCGTGAAGGCACCAGCAACGGCCGAAACAGAAGCACGCTGGCCGTGCATCCACACGGAGCCATGGAAACCAAAGCCCCTGCAGTGGCCTCACCGTGGCAGCTCTGAGCTGAGCGCGTGATCGGGTGGCTGGAAAGTTGGCCAGCAGGTTTTAGACTTGCAGATGTCTCAGTACATGTAGTTGGTCTCATGAGAAGTGATTTTGTTGCTGGACCACAAGGACTGAACCCAGACCAGACCCACTGCCATCGAGCCCCTTCTGACTGGCCACGGCCTGTCACGGGTTCCTGAGGTGGTACATCCTGACACCTGTGTTTCCTGTGTCCGTTGTTCCTTCTTTCCTCACTCTCCCACCTTCTGCATTTCCTCCTGGGAACATCTTGCCCTTTGATCTTGACTGGTTGGCTCTTCTAAGGGGTGGGCGCCTCTCCAGGGTTACTGTTTGCCTTACTGGCCTGTCTATTGTTTGACTGAAACTGAGCTTCAGGAGGGAGTTCAATGACAGGCCTGGAGGGTGACTGTGCTAGGCCGGGTTGACTAGAGAAACAAATCCAGTGTCACACATGTAGGCATAAGAGAGAGCTTTATATCAAGAAGTAATTAATTATACATCAAGCAAACATCCCAGCCCAGTCCAGATCAAGTCCATAAGTCCAACTCTCGTCCATAAGTCCCTCTCCAGACTCACACAGTCACATGCAATGATGCAGATGGCAGGGAGACCAGAGGCTGGTGGGTGCAAAGTTTTGTGGACCCAATGGCGGTGGGCCTGGTGCAGGTCTCAGCTTGTCTCCTCACCCAGAAGCTGAAGGCAGAGAGAGAGTGAGAGGGGGTTCCCAGGACCCTCCTGTGCTAGTCCGGGTGGACTAGAGAAACAAATCCATACAAACGCATATGTGTATAGGAGAGAGTTTTATATAAAGAGTTATTGGGTAGAAAGTCTTCTGGATCCAGTGGCGTTGTAAGCATCTCAGAGCTGGCAGGGTCTCCAAGTGGCATCTCCAGGTCCAGGGTTCTGGCTGCATCAGGGTGGGTCCCTGTGGCTTCTCCTCGGGAATGTCTCACAGGGAGTCAGCCTAGTTAGTAGAGTGTCTCCAAGGAAGTGAAGTAGGGAGGGAAGTGTCTCCCGTCTCCAAGGAAGAATTCTCAGGAGAAGGTCATGCCCACACAGAGGCCTCACTGACCATCGCTGGATTGACAGGCTAGACTCCACCCCTACTGTGTCAGTCTGGGTACTTTAGAGAAACAAATCCACAGAAACTCACGTATAAGAGAGAGTTTTATATAAAGGTTAAGTGTGCATTAAGAAAACATCCCAA
>NW_022107431.1:1566757-1568901 GCF_000313985.2 Echinops telfairi | reverse complement strand
CAGGGGTCTCCACATAGCTGCTCCAGCACCCAGGACTGCATTGGGGTAGGTCCATGCTGCTTCTCCTTGGGGATGTCTTGCAGGAAGTGAGCCTTGCCAGCCGAAGCAGGGATCTGGCTAAGGCAGCTGCACCCTGGTCTGACCATCACAAAGCAAGAGACCTGAGAACTCGAAAGGCGGGGCTCACCGAGCCATTTATCTCTCCACCCTTCAATGAACCCCACATGTGTCTATCGGCCAGGTTGGCACAATAAACTAACTCACTCACCTACACTCTTACTCCTGAAATTGACACCAGATTATGCACTACCGTGCCTCCTTATGAGGCCACGCCACAAGGAAGCACCATCAGGCTGTGACCTTATTGACAGGGTAGATTGCACCTCTACACTTTCATATCTTCAGGTTGATGTGAAGTTATGTAACCAACAGTCACTAAAGACCATTGCCTCTGAGTCCTTGCCCACGGCATATTCACTGACTGCAGCCTACCCTTAGGCACTGGGACTATAGTTAGAAGAAAAGGATGCATTTGGACTTTGTTGTCCAACCATTTCTTTACAAAGAAGCATTAAAGCAAGGGCAGAGCCACCCTACAGGGGCCTGCAGGTTTCAGGGAGGGAAGGAGACTTGGGTGACCCCTTCCCCACTCTTTCTTGGGCAGAATATTGTCAGTGTGATGGGGCAGTAAGATCCCGAAGCATTCAGCCCCCTATTTCTCTAGGTGTGATGTGGGATGATGCCATCGGAGCCCTTGGGTTCCCTGCCCCAGGGGGTCTGGTGGCTGGGCTGTGGGGACGAGGTGGAGGGCAGTACGAGGCCCTCTCTGCCTGCCAGTTGGCTCGTCTTGGGATGGAGGCTCCTCTCAGAATGGGCTTTTCTTTGTTGTGCTCATGAGATCGATCAGCCAAGGGTAAGTGTTCAGGATGGTTTGTTTTTTGAGTGGGACTATGTTTCTTTTAAAAAAATATCATTTTATTGGAGGCCCTTAGAGCTCTCATCACAATCCATCCATCCATTGTGTCAAGCACATTTGTGCATATGTTGCCATCATCATTCTCAAAACATTTCCTTTCTACTCGAGCCCTTGGTATCATCTCATTTTCCTCCCTCCCCACTCTCCCTCCCTTAGGTACCTTTGATAATTTATAAATTAGGATTATTTTTTCATGTCTTATACCAACTGCTGTCTCTCTTCACCCACTTTTCTGTTGTTCAACCTTCTGGGAGGGGGTTATATGTAGATCATTGTGATCAGTTTCCCCTTTCTCCGTCCGCCCCCTTCCCCTTCCGCTCCTGGAATCACTACTCTCATGACTGGTCCTGAGGGGATTACCTGTCCTGGATTCCCTGTGTTGTGAGCTCTTATCTGTACCCGTGTACATGCTCTGATCTGGCGGGATTTGTAAGATAGAATTGAGGTCATGATAGTGGGGGTGGGGGGTGGGGGAAGCATTAAAAGACTGGAGGAAAGTTGTATGTTTCGTTGGTGCTATGCTGCACACTGACTGGCTCATCTCTTCCTTGGGACGATATTTCTTTATGACTGTTTTGCTGGCTTTCACTGTGGTGTGAGTGGAGGTTCACAGAGCCGCTGGATTTTCTATTCAGCAGTTTATATGACTGTCCTTTCATGACACCCTTGCTGCCCCACCCCCACCCCCCTCACAGGCTCTTCCCAACGATTACCACTCCCTCTTGCTCTTCCTGCCTCTTCATTCCTGGCTCCTGGGGTTGAGCCCGGGGCAAAGGATGTCCTTCTCTTCTGAGTGATGGGCTGTTATAAGAAAGGTGTCCCCTCCGGTGTTGGTGTTGCAGCTCACCCTCTAGGCCTGTCGATTGTCTGATAGGTCTGTCTCTGAAGAAGTGTGGCAGAGTGCTCCTTAGAGGCAAGGACAGGGAGACTTCAGCTCATCCTTCGGCCCTGCCTCCAGGAGAGCCCAGGTCTGGAGAAGGACATGAGTGGCAAAGTGGAGAGGCAATGAAACCAGGCGGTCCCTCAACAAGATGGATTAAGAGAGAGGCTACAGCAAAGGGTTTAAACACAGGGACTATGTGAGGATGGCGCAGGACCAGGCAGTGTTTCCTGTTGTCCATGCAGTGGCTGTGGGTGAGAGCAAACTGGGTTGCACCTAACCACCACC
>NW_022107431.1:1557627-1566034 GCF_000313985.2 Echinops telfairi | reverse complement strand
CTCCACCACCTCCACCACCTCCACCACCTCCACCTCCACCACCTCCACCTCCACCACCTCCACCACCTCCACCACCACCACCACATAGGGCAGATGAAGCACCCTAATCCACTGGGATTGAGGTGATTCTGAGTCATCTCTATGGCTGTGCACCGGCCACTCTTCATGGGAGCAGACAGCGGAGCAGCTGGTGAGTTCGAATACGTGCAGCCCACGGGGCACAGAGACGCACAGCTGGAGGCGGCGGGGCCACCAGGGGGTTCCCAGGACCTGAAGAGCAGCAGGGCTAGAAAACCCCGAACAAGGGTTTCCCTCAGCGCAGGCACTGAGCCTTCGGAAAGCGCCCGCCAGCCTCCCAGGTTGCCAGGAAAGACGTTCTTTTTGAAAGCCACACCCCCGCAGGTGTTCTCATGACAGCAGCCCCGAGGACAACAGGGTACCTCACCCCTTTCACAAAGCAGCTTTGTCCGAGGCGTCCCTCTCGCAGTGCAGAAGCACAGGCCAAGCTGCCCTTCCACACGGCTGGGCAGCTCCTCACCCAGCTGCAGGCCCACAGCCCAGACCAGGAAGCTCCTCCCCTCCAGCGACCTCGGAACCACAGCCTTTGCTCAGAAGCGCACACAGCAGCAGGGTGAGGGTGTCTCCTGTGTCAAGAAAAGATGCTTCCCCTCCTCACACATTTCAGGGCCGTGAGTTCACAGGACTCCGTGGTAGGAAAAAAAAGACATGTAAAATTTCATGCAGTGTGTCCGATCCAAGCCATGGTATTTTCAGTCGTCTCACATGCATGTGAAACTTAGTGGATAGGGAGGAGTGAGGAGGAATTGATGAATTTTAATTATGGGCTGGCAACGACATTGAAAGTACCATGGGCTGACTGAGCAATGCCCAAACCAACCTCACTGCTATCCAGTCAATGCCAACCCTGTGGGGCAGGGTTGAGCTGCTGCTGGGAGCTCTGAAGTCTTGGTGGGAGTCAAGAGCCACACCTTTCTCTCTCAGGGTGGCGGGGGTTTCGAACTGTGGACCTTGCAGTTAGTAGCCCAATGCATAACACTACACCAGCAGGCAGTCCCTTCATGGACTGCCAGATGAGCCAACAAATCCATCTTAGAGGCAAGGATGGCAAGACTTGGTCTTCCACCCTTCGGCCACGTTGTCAGGGGAGATCAGCTCCTGGAGAAGGACCTCGTCCATGGCGGGGACAGGAGGAAGACTCAATGAGATGGGTGGACACCGTGCCTGCAGCGCTGGGCGCAGACATCAGAAGAACTGTGAGGCGGAGCGGGAGCGGCCGTGTTTTGGTCAGTTGCACTCAGGGTTCTCCATGGTGGGAGCAGACTGGATGGCACCTCACAACAACAGGTAGACTTTCAGCCAAATGGAGACCAAGTGATGTTCACAGACGTCCTTTCAGCGACGACAATGAAGCGCAGTACAGAAGCAGGTGATGGCCAGAGCCTCCTGCTGCACCGGGGCGCCGGCACAGGCTCCATCACTCCTGTGTGTTTGCTGCTTGTCCCTTTGTACTTGCAGCCACCACGGAAGGTGGGGAGACTGTCCCAGCACACCCAGAAAGACTTTGTAAAAGGATGGTATGCGCTTAATCTTGGCAACAACACATGCCTTTGCCCAGTCCTGTACATTTTTCAAGGGTCCTGGTGTCCCGTTGGGTTGGGTGTTGGACTGCTGACCACAAGGTTGGTGATTCAAACCCACCAGCCCCTCCTCAGGAGACAGAGCATGCTGTCTGTTCCCAAACCTAGAGGGTGCCTGATATCAGAAAGAATAGCATCTAGGGTCTTATTTTCCAACAAGCAGTTGTTTAAGTGAGCTGTCAACTAGTCCACAAGGAAGAAACACACCAGCTTGTGTGATCCAAGGATTGCAAATGATATAATCCAAATCTCAAGGAGGGAATGGCATCAAAATTTAACCTGTGAGCACCTGTGGCATCCACACATGGATTAACTAATTTACAAAGGGCTAAAACACAAGAGGTGGATTCCCTCTGATCATTGGTGGAGGGTGTGTGAAGGCCTGTATCAGGCAGAGAGCATTGCAAAGTCAATTATGGCAGATGTAGCTGGGTCAAAATGCAGGGTCACTTGCTTCCCCTGTTGAAAACTGTTTCAATCTCTAAAAAGCGCAGGGAAGTACACGTGAATTAAGCTTCTGGTGAGTCCCCTCTGACCATGGACCAGGAATGTGTACAGCCCTGCGATCATGCAGAAAGCCTTGGGAGTGGATTGTTGCAGGGTTAGTTAGACTAAAATTTAGCACTTTGTCACTCGCATTTCCTTATGATCCCTTTACATTCATTCTAGTTTTTAATTTTCTGCTTTCCTTTTGATTGAGGTTTTATCTGTTTTACTTTGTTATTCTTGTTAGTTTTCTTGTTTATGCGTGTTTCTGTACATGAAATCCAGGGTAGGTAGATCTATAGAGACAGTAACTGGATTCATGGTTCCTTGGGGTCTGGCAGGGGAGGCTGGGGGAGAAATGAGGAGCTAATAACGCACACGAATGAAGAAAATGTTCTAAAACTGATTGTGGTGATGATTGCACAACTCATCTTGATGTGATTGAACTATGGAATTGTATGGTCTGTGAATTACATGCCAATAACATTGTTGGGAAAAATAAGCCATTAGATTTGATATCTGAAGAATGTGCAGTCTCCGAAACACTCTCTGGGTGGGTCTGTGCCTCGGGATTGACTGCTTGCAGGGCATTTGGTTTCAGTTCATGCTTCTTTCAGAGCCTGTGCTGGACCGACTACAGTCATGTGTTCACTTGTTCTACCAAGCTTACCCTGATGACAAACGTCAACCAATCACTTCAACCAGCGCAGTCATTTCTACGAAAACAAATTAAAACCAAAGTAAAAATAAATGGAGAGGTTTACTTATAATTCCTTTGCGATCTGCTTGTTTGCTGCATTCCTGCTTTACAAAGCCAAACCCTGGGCCAGTGGGACCGACTAGGAGAGTCCCTGGGACTTCGGCAGCGAGCGAGCAGATTTGGTTCAGGGAACGTCCAGGAGAGCCAGCCTTGGCCTCACTGGGGCACTGGTCCTGTGCAGAGGCTTTCTCCGGAGCACTGAAATGTGCTCGTCACGACAACAGGCTCCCAGAGCTCCCCGACTCGAAGAATAGTCAATACAGTGAATGTTACAGTGACAGTGTTGCTCATAATAAGCAGTCTCAGGAGAAACCCCGGCAGGCATGGCGCGATCGCTCCACAGCTCCGGCGTTGCTAGCTGTGGTCGATGGTACTTCCGTGGGCATCCTCCAAGTTCTGTCAGAGGACATGCGAAGGTCTCTCCTGGGCAGACTTGATTTCCAGGGGAAAGAGCTTATGCTTTGGATATTTTGTCGATTTATTGATTTTGGAATGGGATTTAAAATCTTTCAGTTCTCCCGGAGGAGAGTATGGTTTTGCACTAGGGGGCTTCCAAAAGTTTGGGAAAACATCCCATTATCTTTCTATTTCATTCTTCCACAGACTTCTGGAAGCCCCTTCTATCTATTCAATAATCCACTTGGAAACAGGGTCATGACCAAGGGTTTCGTCGTGGAATCAGAAAGCGACGGTCTCCTTCCTGTTCAGTGGGCTGCTGGGATTGATGCTGGATAACATTCTCCGAGCTTTCCCAAGATTGATACAAATCTTAATTCAATAAATATCCACCCCAGTTCATCAGAAACCCTCGGAGCAGCGGTTACGGCCGCTGAAAGAGGACAGCTGAAAACCTAAATTTGATTCCTACGGATCGCGGAATCCGGGTTCCTTTTTTCATGAAACAGTCACCAAATATTTGGAAGGAAAAGATCACTTGATCCCGGGCTGGATGGCAAAGAAAAGAAAGAGCAGACGGGAGAGTGAGAGGCTCCGAGCCATGGAAAGATGGATGAAATTTCATCCTGGCCAAAGCATGGGAGAATTAAACGTTCCCCTTAGCAAATGTTCAAGGCAGCTGTTGATCTTTACCAGTAGGTGTCGCAAGGCCTCCTGGCTTTCAGCCAGCAAGGTGTGGCGTCTGACCCCCGCGCCCCCCCCCCCCCCCCCCCCCCCCCCCCCCCCCCGCCCCCCACAGGTGGTTAGTACGTCTTCCTCCCATCCTGATGCCGCTTCCTTCTTCTTATAATCCCGATCCAGTGCTCAGCACACGGACTGTACCAGTGTGTGAGGGGCGCAACCTTGAAGTGCACCTTTCCTAAGTGTAAACCATGCGGTATCCCCGTGCTGTTCACACAACTGCCGCTCGATCCACGGACAATTCCGCGGAAGCACAGAGAAGGGTTCTGGAACCGGAATCCTCATTCTTCTCCAGGCTCCCTTCAGGGGTCGTGCTCCGTACAGTCGCATGCCTCAGCACAGCCAACAAGATGCAAGTAAACATCTTGCTGGTGTTCTCTGCGTTCAGCCCAGATTCATCTCACAGCTGCAATGACAGTCCTTGTTCTCCGGCCTCTTCTGAACCCGGCCTGAACCTCTGGCATCTCCCTGTCAATGCACTGCTGCAACCGTTACCTGCTGCAGACGTTTACTTGCACGTGCTACTAAATAACATCGATAATCCCTGCGTGCTGTCTGGTCCTTTCTTTGGCATGGGGTCCAAGAGGAATCTCTTCCCGTCCATCGAGCAGGTCTTCTAAAGTTCCTGGCATAGACAAGGGAATGCTTCCAGTACTTCCTTGTCATGTTGAAACATTTCCACTGGAATTTCACCCATTCCTGGAGCTTTGCGTCTTCCCAGTTAGTTCTGATCCCGAAAACTCCTCGCACGGTGACCCTGCTGGTACTGGACGTACTGACCATAGTTTTCAGTGTTCCAGCAACACACAATCCATCGTGGTATGACAACCCAACAGGTGATGGGTGGTCTAACTCAAGAGATAATTTAATAAAGGCAGTGAAAAAGGTTTGAGATTCTGAAACCAAAGGAAGATTAAAAATGGTTTCCCAAGTGCCCAGGAACACCAGAAATCACCTGCTTCACATCCGGCAGGTTGATTCCAGCCCTGTAGGGGAGAGCAGAACTGCCCACGGGCTTCCCAGGCTGTCCACCTGTAAGACTGCAGCCACGGCCTCGTCTTTCTCCCTGCAAGTGGCAGCGTGGCTCTAACTGCTGATACTTTGGTTTGCAACCAAATGCTTAGCCCACTGCACTACCAACCCACTAAAAAAAAACCAAAACCAAAACCAATACACTGCCATCAGTCGATCCCAACACCAAGTATCCCTGAGTAAAATTGCTCCCTAGGGTTTCCAAGACTGTCAATCTTTGCAGACCCAAGCCGCCTCATCTGTCTCCTGTGGAGCAGCCTGTGGATTTGAACTGCCAACTTTTCAGTGAGAAGGCTTCCAAAATGGTGCAGAGGCCACACCTGACCTCCTTCGGCTACACAAGGGGGAAGGAGAATCCACGTCCACACCAGCCACAGGGCAGAAGTCAGACGAGCCTTCACCCGGCAGCCTTCTCTAACTCGATTGTGACAGCAGCTGTGAATCACACTGCACTCTGCTTCTCTGATGGGCTTGGTATTCTTTGCAAGAGCCACACAGACAGAGGTTTATTAGGGAAGGGCACAGTGACCACAAGCCAGGACCAGGGGAAACACCTAGGACACTGTCTTTGGTCGACAGCAACACCCCTCCCTTCCCAGTGGGCAGGGAAGTGTCTTTCTGGTCCTTAGCCTGTCAGCTGTTCTGCCTCTGGCATCATGGCCGCTCTGCCGCTCCGTCCCGGGGCCTCTGGTCTCAGCCTCCGCCACTCCAGCAGACCTACATCCCGAAGGCTCTCCGCTGGCGGCTCGTTTTCCTTGGTACCTTGAGCTTCTCCCTCTCCCTGCTTCTGAGATAACGCTCATATAGCCAGGGGCCTGGCAGGCAAAACGGACCCACCCTTCTGTGAGCCTTTGCATCGTCCCTCGAATCATGCGGGGGGCGGGAGTTACAGGGAGGTGGGTAGGAGGCCATTGTGCGACATTTCACTTCACCAGAGGGCTCGACCCCTAACCCACTGTGCCAGTGAGGCTCCTTCCCTCTAGGACAGAGTGGGGAAATGTGGACTGTGCGTCCGTGCCTGGTGCCAAGTGGTGTTTCTCAGAGCCGAGAGGGCGCCGTCCTGGCACCGTATGGAGCCTCTCACAGGTGGGGGGTTTTGCTTATTCCCCCAGGGCTGCCGGGGCCACCTCGGAGGTCTGTCATTCAGTCTGTGTGATGCCTCCCCGCCGGCTGCAATGCCCCTGAGATCTCGAAGGATGTGACCAGAACACGCCGTGAAGGTTGTACTGTTCCCCCCATGCCCCCGTGTTTTAAAATGGAAAATGGATTGAAGCCCCCCCATTTGTTTCCCCAACTTACTCATCTTCACTCGGCCACACTGATTTTGCTGTGGTCTTTGGTGGAATGTAGGCTGAGCTGGAAAATAGCTGTGGTTGAGACAAATATGGTTTTATTGGCATAATGAACAAACCGTTTGCAGGAATGCGCTCCAACTTTCAATTTTCAAACAACTCTTCCCCGGACTTGTACCTACTTAAGTGGGCGTCTGTCCTGCACGCGCTCTTCGGTCCGGTGTGATCCTTGGGGTAACAACTGTGTCTCTGTAGACGTCTAAGCGGGCAGGGAAAGGGATCTGTAGTCTATCTTGAGGACATTCCAGGTGATGAAATCGCTGTCTCTTTTGGTCTGGATTCTCCCCTGCCGTGCGTGCGTAATGAGACGCAGGGACTGAGCCCCTGGTAGCAGAGGCCAGGACCCTGGCAGCAGTCTCCTCTGTGTCGGCTGCTCACTGCAAGGTCAGCAGCTTGACGAAAGGTCAGTGGTTTGAACCCACTGGCCACTCCTCAGGAGACAGACGGGGGCTCTGGCCCGTGAAGAGCTCAGCCCGCGTCCTTAGCTCTGCCAGGAGTCGAACGCAGTGGGCAGCACTGGGGTCGAGGTCTGCCCGTCTGCATGGGAGGTGAGGCTCCTGGGCACCCTGGGAGCAGAGACACGCCCCCCAAGGAGGAGTTGGTGAGAGTTGGTCATGGGGCAGGATGGGGGGCATGGTGGAGGACCAGAGTTGAAAGAGGGGAGGGCAGACCTGGGCCAGGGAGGAGGCTGTATGATCCTTGAAAAATCTCACCTCCCAGAAACCTGGAACTCAGCACCACTGAGAGGATCCCGATTCCCAGTTCCCCACAAACAGAGATGAATGGGCCCCGGAAACTGGGTCTCCGAGACTGGGCGTGTTGCTGCTGCCGCCGCTAACCCCATCTTTCTCCTGCTCAGCTGCCGTGGGGCTCCAACTGCCGACTTTGTGGTCAGCAGTCCAACTGGAAGCCCCTGCCCCACCGGGGCTCTCTGTGAAGCCCCCAGATGCTTGGGGGCAAAACACAAACAAAACACCTGCTTGGCCATCAGGGGATCTGACTCAGGGCCACCCCATGGGGGACTGGCACTTTGCGGCCCAGTGCTAATGCCAGGCTGTGGCTCCTGGGGACTGGCTGGCCCAGATCTGCTTCCACAGAGTTCACGGCTAAGAAGACCCCTGAACCCCAACTCCGTCACCCAGCTCTGGCATCACAGGAAACATTGGACAGAGGGAGGGCTCACCGGAACAAGGGCTGTGAGAGGGACTGGGGGCTCCTGAGGGCATCGTGGGCAGCGGGGGGCCGGGGGGGCTGGTGAGTGGACAGGCAGTCGCGCGCTGTGGTGTGGGGATAGACTTCTCATGCTCTGCCTGCCCGTCTTTGTGGCCCCCACCCAGTGGCAGGGTGAGACCAAGCTCATGGGACGTATGGAGATCTAAAGATCCAGCCCCTGGCTGGTCCTGGGAGGGGCTTATTGGGCTGTGTCCTCGATGGAGGTCGCCGGGCTGGGTTCTGCTCTACGTAGCACAACTAGGGCCTGCTCTCCTTCGGTCATCCCACAGTCACGATGATGCTTCGATCTGCCACCAACCGTGTGTTTGCGACAGTTTTCCTGGCCTTCCCGTCCCTTTCAAAGCCCCGTCTAGCCGCAAACCTCGGACAAAGCCATGACCCATGCCAACGGTCTTTGTCTTGCCCTTGTCCCCTTCAAGAATGAATGAATGAATGAATGCGCTCTTAAACAGAGAGAGGGGCGTGGTCACTTGCCGACTCCGCACATAAAATGAGTCCCCTGGAAGAAGGGAGGGGGCTCAAGCCAGGGTTGGAACCCTGCGCCCTTTGAACCCAAGGTCCGTGTTCGCTGAAGCTCCTGGCTCCTGGTGTCAAAGCCCTGACCCAGGGGCGTCCCAGTGGGAGCTGCAGCAGCAGGGGTAGGAGGCAGAGGGACAGACTTCCTGCCCATGGGAGAGAAAGCCCAGTGGCTGCAGACAGGGATTTTCTGGAGGAGTTGAGGAGCCTAAGGACAGGTCACTGTGGGGAGG
>NW_022107431.1:1548651-1557514 GCF_000313985.2 Echinops telfairi | reverse complement strand
GCCCCGCAGGGCCTGTGGAGGACCTGGGTCCCAGCCCAGCCTGCACACGTCACCCAGCCACCACCACCTGTCAGCGGAGGCCGGCAGACTGCTGTGGGCTGAGCAGGTCTCCGCGGCTCGTCCTCACTGCGGTAGACTAGGAAGAAAGGCCTGGCGACCCTCTTCCCCAGCCAGTCAGAGGAACCCAGAGAGTCACAGGGGCTCAGCCGGCTGCCGATTGTGGGGACAGTGAGGCCTGTGTGGGCCTTGTCATGTGCTCGGCTTGGAGGCACCCAACAGGGATGACTGGCAGGTACTCTGGCGGCTTGCTGCCCTGCCCTGCGCCCGCCCTCCCTCCAGCCCCGGGGACTGCAAGGCCACATGCTGGGGCCTGAGTGGAGGGCGGAGCTCCCGGATTCAGGCTCCTCCCTCTCTGCAGCTGCTTTTTATCATCACAACTTTTTATGACAGTGACAATCCGTCCACATCTTGCTTCACCTTATCATGGCAGGTCCCCCCTCCCTGAGCTTCCTTTCTGTCCCTCCTTCCTCCTCGCTCTCTGCCCCCTGCCCTGGGGGATCTGCTGCCTGTGACCTCCACCGGGCTGCCTCTGCGCAGGTGTGTGCACCCCTGGAGTCGTCACCCAGACGTTCATGCGTTCACTTGGGGGCAGTGCTACTGAGACGCCAGGAGACACTCGGTTTTCAGCAGGGGAGAGAGAGAGAGACCGAGGCAGGGAGAGGGGAGAGCGAGCTTGCTTTGGTGTTTGTACACAGCGGGTTTCCCACAAATCTGCTTCTGAACTCGGGCACCGCCACAGTCGTTTATTCCTTCCGTTCATTTGTAATTCCCCGATCCTCTCTTTACATCCCAGGTGACCGCGTGGCAAACAGGCAGGTCACTAGACAGTTGCACTTTCAGGCCGCCCCCCAGGGCACCTTAGGGTGTTCTTAGAATCCCTGTTGCTCCTGGAGGTCCCCATCTGCCTTTGAGGCTCAGTGTCCCCTCGACCTACCCTCTTCCTGGAGGGGCTGCTGAGCTGACGTCTGTGGGTCCGGGCAGCCTCCCTCTTCACCCCGCTCCATGGTCACCACCTTGGGGCCTGCTCCATTGGGGAAGGACATGCAGGGACCTCATAGCTTCTCTATCCTCCAAGGCCAGGGCCATGGTCCTGAGGGAGTAGCTGGGAGAGAATGGAGCGGGTTCCACTCCACGATGTGGATTCTCCTGTTTCCCCTTCAACATGCTGGGCTCAGAAAGAGCAATTGTGGGAACCGGCTTCCTGGTACCCATTCCTATGCCCCCCGCCCCCGTGCCACCCCCCCCCCCAGGACTAATACTCCCCGGGGAGGGGGAGGCTCAGGCCATGCAGTCCCAGGTGGTCTGGAGCCGGCGGATGGCCCCCAGCCCGGCGCAGCAAAGTCAGGGCCTGGGTGGTGGGAACAGGACAATTTTGGGTTTTATAGCGTGTGGTTTAATTCACAAAAGCAAACTCCCTTTAATCAAGCAACACAGATGTTGTTGTGTGCCCAGCAGCGCCCGCGTGGGACGGGGCCTAGCTGTGGGTGCCTGGGCCGCCGCCTGCCTGCCCCTCTGCAGGCTGCCTGTCCATCTGTCCCAGGCAGCCACTCTGGGGCCCATGCAGGTCCTTCTGTGGGCTTCTGTGGGGTGGGCTGGCCTCCCCCTGGAGAGGCCCAGAAGGCCCACCTCCTGCACTCACCTATGTAGGCGGCTTTGGAACCGGGGCCTTGGGAGAGGGCAACATGAGTCATGCGGTCACGTGGGTGTGGTGGCCCTGGTCTCCTGAGAGTGGTGCCCTTCGAAGAAGGCACAGGGACAGAGAGACAGGGAAGATAGCCACATGACCTTGGAGGCAGCCATTTGTAGTCAGGCGGCTACCAGCTGCCTGGGGAGCTTGGAGGTGCCCACATTACTTGGGGGAGGGGGGAGAGTAAGAAGAACATGGCCCTCAAGGTGTCAGAGGGGGAAGCAGCGCCCCCCCCCCCAGAGGGGAGCAGTCCCCGCACCCGGTTCCTGGTGGACGTCTCCAGGGTTTCAGCCACCCCGGAAGCCGAGGTGGTCCGGCTTGTCTGGGTCACTGAGCCGATTCCCACTCACAGGACTGTGCATGACAGGGTGGAACTGCTGCTAAGAATTTAGAAAAAGAGCTGTTCGATTTCTTATCCCTTTGAAACCCTTTCTACTGTGAATTGGGTGAAGGATGACAGACCTTACTTTCTGCTCTCCACCATTCCTGCCCCCCCTGCTTCACCCCACTGTCTGCTCACGAGTTCCCTCCAGCGGAGCTCCGCTTCCTGCGCCTTCCCTGTGGTCCCCGCCCCTCCTCCCCCTCTCCTTTCCCTTTGGACCTGTGTCCTTGGGCAGTGCTGCCCCTTGGGCTTCCAAAGATAGAAGGTTCCAAGATGTGTGGGTGCCTCACAAGTGTGGCTGTGTCTCCCCGCCCCGCCCCCCCCACCCCATTGGCCTGTCTGATGCTTGGTGGGAAATTGCATCATGGGAGTGGGTTCACCCAGACCTGAAGGTGACGGAGGAACTCAGTCCTCCTTTATGATTTGGGTCAAAGGAGTCCTTTCAAAGGTGCGAGTAGGGGGCAGGATTGCCAAGGGCTGCAGGCCTCCTTGGACCAAGAACAGCAGGGGCGGGGTGGGCATGGGGCATGAACCAGAACCAGAACCATGGATCTTTTTTTCTTTAAAAGAAATGGGTTGGTGTTGGGCTATTAACCAGAAGATGTTGTAGCACACCCTTGAGTTGATTCTGCCCCATGGACACCGCCCTGTCCTGACCGTCCTCACACTTGTTCTATGCCCGACCCATCGTTTCGGCCACCGGGCCGTCCATCTTGTCCACACTCTTCCTCTTCATCGCTGCCCTTCTACTTTATCAAGTACGATGTCCTTCTCTCAGGACTGGTCTCTCCTGACAACATGTCTAACGCATGTAGCACACAGTCACGCTCTCCTCACCCCGAAGGAGCACTCTGGCCTGACTTCTCCCAGCAGATCGGTTTGTCGTCTGGCAGTCCATGGCCCTTTAAATATTCTTTCCCAGCAGCACAATCCAAACGCATGGATTCTTCTTCAGTGAAAGCGGGACACTGAATAAGGAAGAATGAAGACCCATGAGGTCTCTGGTTCAACACCCTTCCTCCCCCAGCTTCTCCCCAGGAGAAAGACGAGGGTGTCTGCTCTCATTAAGGTTTCCGGCCTCAGAAACCCTGTCTAGGGTCACTGTGAGTCAGAATAGATTTGATGGCCATGGGTTTGAGTTTTGGTTTTATACAAACATTACGATTGTGAGGGCAGCACAGGGCCACAGCCTGTGTTTTGTTCAACCCTGTCATATGCAGGGTCACTCTGAGTTGGAGCACCCAACAACAACAACAACAACAGCATGCACTTTCCAAATTTAGAAGACGTGATCGATTATGTCCCCACGTACCACGTGCTGGGGCGGGGAGGGTCACAGCGTCAGTCAGCACTCTGCTCATCAAAGAACTGTGGGGTCAGGGAGCCCAGCACCCACTGAGACCCCTTGGACACTACCATGGCCCCACCCAACAGTGGCATTTTCCCATTGTACGGAATGGGAAATGGAGACTAGAGAGACAAGCTTATGCCCACGGTCTGTGCAGCAAGGAAGTCCCAGACCCACGTCCTACTCCGTTGCCTCAGCTCTGTCCTCGGCCACATGCAGCTGTGCATACATCGGCCCTCTAGTGGGAAGGGACCTCAGGGCTGTGTCAGTGCCCCAGCCCTGCCGAATGCCACCGAAACCCGGTTTCTCCAGTCTGCAGCTCGAAGTCCAAATCAGGGTCTTGGGTGTGTCAATGATGCCCTTGCTGGTTCTTGGTGGTCCGAACATGAGTGTCTTCATCACAATGCCACTTCTAGTTAAATGGCATGCTCACCCAATCATACGGCTGCTGGAGTAGCCCAAGGCCTACCTACCACCCACGCACTCCCACACACAAGGTGCACGGAGAAGGTTGCGTCCACAGCTTACCGGACTCCACGAGTGATTCTAAAGAGGTTCAAAAATCAGGAACAGTGTGCATCAGGGTCGTAGCCTATCCCATACTTGTTCGATCTGTAAGCAGAACAAGTCAGCAGAGAAGCTGGATTGTATGGAGAAGAATGCAGCATCAGGATCCGAGGAAGGCTTATGAACCTGCAGGAGGCAGACGGCACAGCCTTGCCGGCTGCCAGAGAGGAGGCCTTGCAGCACTTGCTGATGAAGATCAAAGATGGCAGCCTGCAGTGTGATTGACAACTCACTGTCAAGAAGACTCCAACCTTCACCACTGAACCAACAGGTAACATCATGGGAAATGGAGAGGAGACCGAAGCGGTCAAGGGTTTTGTGTGTCCATCATGCATCGCGGTCAGCATCACTCCAGCCTGAGGCTGTGCTTCTGGCCCGGTTTGCTCTAATCCAAGAACCCACTTACTTACTTTCTTTTGGGAACAAAAATCAACACCTGCCAGAATGAAGAGAAGCCAATTTGTGTCCAGGCAAGGGGGCTCTCTCCCAGCGCAACACCCACTGTATAGTTTGGACCAGTAATCGATCACAAAGCATGAATCTTGGGAAATGAAGTCATTAAAAATTATGTCGGATGCATAAAGATCAATATTCTAGACGTTAGCTGAAATGGACTGGTATCAGCCACTTTGCATCAGAAGATCTCTTGGTTTACTATGCAGGAATGACACAATCAAGAAGAATGGCACTGCATTTACCACCCAAAAGGGCATATTAAGATCGATCTTGAAGTACATTGTTATCTGGGACAGGAAAATGTCTATCCATATATAAGAAAATCCAATCAATACAGCTATGACTCTGATGCACCAAGCACCAAAACGAGTGATGCAGAAATTGAAGAATAGCTTCAATCGGAAAGTGATCAAACATGCAATCAATAGAGGTATTGATAGTTATTGGTGATCGGAATGCAAGAGTTGGAAACAACGAGGAAGGAACAATAGTTGCAGAATATGGACTTGGTGATAGAAATGGAGTTGGAGATCGCATGACAGAGCTTTGTCAAACCAATGACTTGTTCATAGCAAATGCCTTCTTTCCCAACAACACAAGAGGCGGTTGTATGCATGGACTTCCCCAGACGGAAGACACAGAAATCAGGTGGACTCCGTCGGTGGGAGACACACTGGAGAGGCGCAGTATCAGCAGCTCAAACCAGACCAGGAGTCCCCTCTGGAGCAGACCTTCAATCACTCACATTTACATTCGGGAGAAAGCCGAAGAAGATGGGCACAAATGCACAAGAGCCAGGATATAACCCGGAGTCTATCCCACCTGAATTTCGAGAACGTCTCCGGAAGAGACTTGATGCACTAAACGCCCATGACGGAGACCCGGAGCTGTGAGAGGGCGTCCAGAACACCAGCCGGGAAGGAAGCGGACGGCCATTCAGGGGACAGGACACAAGAAAAGACCCTTCCAAGGTAGTGTCAGAAGAGACTCGGAGGCTTGGTCTTCATCGTAGAGCAGCGGAGGCACCTGGAAGCCAGAATGAAGTCAAAGGGCCACACAGAAAACTCCGAAAGGCAGCTCAAGATGACCAAGTAAACTATTACAATGAAATGTGCACCAAGACTCGGAGTCAACAAATCCAGAATGAAAGACAAGCAACACTCAGCAGATCTGAAACTGAAAGACTGCAGGAACATTGCAAGCCTCCAGTTGCAATAGTGAAAGAAAGATTCTAAGGGACAAATATTGAATCATTCAGTATTTGATGCAGGAAACATAACAAAAAATATAAGGAAAGATAACACAGAGTCACTGCACCAATAAGAACTAGTCAACATCTAACCACTTCAAGAGGTAGCCTATGAGAAAGAACTGAAGCAAGAAGCCAAGCTGCACTGAAAGCATTAGCCAAAAACCAGGTTCCGGGACTTGACGGAATACCAGTGTAAATGCTTCAGCAAGCTGATGAAGCTCTGGAAGCATTCACTTATCTGCGCCAAGAAATTTGGAAGACAGCTGCTTGGCCATCTGACTGGAAGGGCTCTATATTTATACCCATTCCAAAGAAAGGTGACCCACCAGAATGCAAGCATCCCAGAAGGATATCGTTGATGTCGCACACAAGCAAAATTCTGCTGAAGATCATCCTTCAACTATGGTTGCAGCTGTCCATTGACAGGGAGCTGCTAGAGGGTCAGGCCGGATTCAGAGAGGGCGTGGAATAAGGGATAGCATTGCTGACGTCAGATGGATCTCACTTGAGGAGGGCAAGTCCAACTCCATTGCTGGTGGGGTTCCAGCTCCGACTCACACGGGCTTATCCAGCCTGTGTCTGCAACCAGTGGGTGGCTGCAGACAAGTTCTTGCAGCCATGCACTTGACTCCCTGGGCTGCCGACACAGGGTCCACTCCTACCACGGCTCCTAAGGGTGTTGGAAAGACCACCTCTATTCAAGGCAGAGGAGTCAGGGCAGAAGGCTTTGGGAAATATTTTATTATTTTTTTTGGTCTTCCAAAGTGGTCATCTTGTTAGAGTTTGTCAAAGTACACCGAAGGATGGTGGGGCTCCTTGTACATACAGTTTAAGGAATTGAAAACTGCGTTGTGAGCAAAAGGCACAGAAATTTCTCAGAGGCCTGTGTGGCACCATGACCATGCAGCTGCTCTTCCTTCAAGGGGAGCCAGGTCTGTCCTGTGAGGATTCCCTTGGGAAACCTGACCGGCCCGCCCTACAGCCCACATAGTGCCCCTTCCGCCTTCTTTTTGTCCACAGGCTCAACCTTGAAAAGGTTTGCAAACGTTGGATTCCCTCTGGGTCAGCTACAGCGCTGTTTGGATACAGCGTAGGTTGGAGAGCAAAGAATCGTTCCCGGGTGAGGTTAGAGAGCTGGACCCAGCCCCTTCGGAAGTGGTTACACCTGCCGCTGTGGTCAGGCGCCCTCCAGCTGGTTTTGACCCACAGGGACACCTGCAAACAGAGGCGATCCTGCTCCATCCTCACAATTGTCCCAGTTGTTGCAGCCACAGTGTCCATCCCTCTCCTGAGGGCCTTCCCACATGACGCTGTTCTCTAGGACACGGTCTCTCCGGAGACCACAACATGTAAGAGGACATCTCGCCATCCTGGCCTGTGAGCAACACTCTGGCTTACTTCTTCCAGGACCGATTGGTTTGTCCTTCTAGCATCTCATGGGCCTTCAAATATTCTTCTTCAGGACCACAATGCAACTGGGTATAAACCTGGATGGAGGGTATGCCCAGAAACAATAGCTCGATATCTTTCTTTATATGTTTGTTTCACGAAAGTGTCTAGGATCTGGTAGCAATACTTTTTGACTCACCCTCATATTACTGGTGGCCACAAGCGGTGATGCCAAGCTCCCAAAGTCACGTTGAGCAGGGGAAAACAGAAAGAAAAGGAAAACAGAGCCTAAAATTGTATATACAATATAATCTCAATCACATAAACATATGCATAAAAAGATGGAAAGAAAATACATCAACATGTTCACAGTAGTTCTCTCTGGGTGGCAGGAATAAAAGTTATTTAAATTTCTTCCTTATACTTTCCTGTGTTTTCTTCATTCTCCACAATAAACATAAATCAGATTTATAGTAAAAAAAAAAACGTAGGAAACATGATGTCCAAATAAATACAGGTTATTTGCTGACAGCCACAAACACACACGTGGATGGCAGATCCGCCAAGTACAATTTCGGCTTTCTGCTGCCTCTTCACAAAGAGCACATGACGTGGCTGCGCAGAGAGCAAGTGGCCCCAGCCCACGTCGTGGAGGCCTCGTGGAGGGAACCCAAGGAGGAAACTCTGACCCTGGGGCCATCTTGAAATACCCTGCATGCTTGCAGGGACGCTGGGCATCAGGAGGCTTGGAGGTGGGGTGGCATGGACCTCCTGCAGGGCTGGCACTATGATGCCCGTGTGCCACCTGACTGACGTGGCCCTGCTTCCTCCGAGTGCTCTGTAGATAAACTCGTCGATCCTGCATTGCAGCAACACCTGCCCGCTCTGCATGTTGTGGGTGGTGTGTGCTTTTTTCTGGGGGGACCCTAAGGCAAGCCTTCAAGTGGGGTGGCCTGGGTTCCCCAGGAGGGCATCCCTGAATGTGGACTGGGTTCTCTCCAGCACTGCCTCTCTTCTCATGGACGCCACATGCCTGGCTGTCCTGCTGACCTCTCAGCCAATTTCCTTTCTGCAGCTCCCACTGCTGAATTCCTTGTCCTGCCCCTCAGACTCCCCACATGCCCTCGCAAATCCCCAATGTCCAGCTAAGGGGCCCTCCTCACAGACCAAGGACACCACCACAGGTGGAAGCCCAATCCTCACAGAGAGACTAAAGAACCCAGCCTCCTGACTCCTGGTCACATGCTTGATTCTCTCTCTTATCACCTGGAGCCCTGTGCCACCTCCAGCCCTAGCCTTGGGACACCCCAACAAAAGGCCTTTGCCCTTGAGTCAGTGTTGACTCCTGGTGGCCTTGTGTGTCCGAGCAGAACATCTCCGCAGGACACGAGATGGCCAGGTCTTTCACAACCAAGCCGGGTGGGACAGAATCAGCAAACTGCGAGTTCGCCCTTGAGATGGCTGAAGAGCTTACCCTCCAACAGCATGGGCTTCCAGGGGCTCCTCCTGACAGCAGGGCTCCCAGGGGCTCAGCTAGGGCTCCACTGGGAATGGAAAGACCAGTGGTCTGAATCCTCCACCAGCGCTCCCTGGTGTTAAGGTTAACCTTAACACTAAGTTTAACCCTAACCTTAACCCTAACCCTAAGTCTAAGTCTAACCCTAACCCTAACCCTAACTCGAAGTCTAAACCTAACCCTACCCTAAGTCTAACCCTAACCCT
>NW_022107431.1:1537367-1548340 GCF_000313985.2 Echinops telfairi | reverse complement strand
TAACCCTAAGTCTAAACCTAGCCCTAACCCTAAGTCTAAACCTAACCCTACCCTAAGTCTAACCCTAACCCTAAGTCTAAACCTAACCCTAAGTCTAACCCTTACCCTAAGTCTAAACCTAGCCCTAACCCTAAGTCTAAACCTAACCCTAAGTCTAACCCTTACCCTAAGTCTAAACCTAGTCCTAACCCTAAGTCTAACCCTAACTCTAACCCTAACCCAGAGTAGAGACATTTGGCCTCTGCTTGGCCTTCAAGAGGACATCCTTGGCCTAGGAAGCCCCCTGGGACACTTCTACTTTGGCGCATGGGGTCACTAAGAGTTAGAATTGTCCCAATGGCACTCAACACCACCAGCATGCTGGTCAGCATACAGAGGCACTTTGCTTTGCTCTCTCTGAAGGAGAGAATGAGAGCTGGAGGGAGGGTGGGAGGAGGGAGACTAGGTCCTGCCCTCCTCCAGATGCACACTCATGGAGCCTCATGCAGGCTGCTCTGCAGGGTTTCTGACGGCTGATTTTTGGAAGCAGATCACCAAGCCTTCCTTTCCAAGGTGCCTCTGGGGGCACTAGAACCTCCAACCTTTTGGTTAGCAGGCAAACATGCTATTGGCACTACCACAGACAGCGCAAGACCGCTACCCCTCCAAGGAGCTAAAACCCATGGGAGAGTGTGTGCCCCTCCACCCATTCCCAGTTGCAATCCCAGTCAACCTTCCTGCTGGGCTCTGTCTTCAGCATCCCGCGGAGACTGCTCCTCTGAATGTCACAGTAGATGCCCCGTCTGCCTGAGCTCAGTTAGGTGCAGGGGTGCATCTGGGGATGCCTGGCCCAGGGCCCCATGTCCACAGAGTCCCCCTCGGCTCTGTGACCTGCATCTTCACGCTGTGTTCACCACTCCCCTGGACGCAGCCCACAAGCCCTGGGAGGGACAGAGGGACAGAGGGACCCCATGCTGCATCCCTGTGCCACCTGCCAAGCTCCCAAAGCTGCCAGCTCCAAAAGTTCTCCACCGTCCCCCCCTGGTCATTTCCCCTGGGGCTCCTGTGGTCATGCTGATGCTCTTCCCAGAATCCATCTCTTCTTTTCTCCTTGGAATCTGCCTCTCCTCAGTCACCCCGCTCTCCTCGAGAGGTGGCTGCAGGAGTGAGGCACAGACGCCGGATGGGTCACCCTCGGTGCTTCTCCACCTCAAATGTGTCACTGCATCCTCGTTTGTGAAAACAAACACAAACACCCCCAAAAGACAGTAATAATAACTCATGCTTCATATATTCAAAACCAAACCAGCCTCATTGCCAGCCAGGCCCCTCCAACCCACAGCCTGAGCACAGACAGACCAGCCTCGATGAAACGCAGCCAGCAGGCTCCTGAGAAGTGAGAATGTTCCTTGAAACCGTCCCTGCGAAAGCTCCTCAGGCTTGGTGTGGTAGTTACATCGTCTGCTGTCAATTTGAGACTACTAAGAGTGAAGGGGTGGAGTTTAGGCTGTCAATCAGCTCGCAGCTTGATGACCTCATTCGGAGGAACTAAGAAGATAAATAGCTCGCTGGAGGTGGGACAGACGCACACTCCCGGCAAGACATTCCTGTTGAGCAGACTCATGGAGACACACTGATGGAAACCAGGGCCCTGGAGCTGGAGGAGCCACGTGGAGACCCACACCAGTGCTGAGATCCTTCCTCTGCCACTAGATCTCCAAGTCTTCCCACCCACTGGCCTGTGATCCTCCTGCATTCGGTGTCATTGCATGTGTCTTGTTTATAGATTGGTATTGAACATAGGGACCAATATCGGACTTCATCTGGACTGGGCTGGGCTGTTTTCTCAATATTCAATTGCTCTTGTATATAAAACTCTTTGTTATACACACATGAATGTCTATGAGTTTGTTTCTCTAGTCAACCCGGACTAATACCCTTGGTAATGTGGAGGGGCTGGGGAAAAGAGGCAGGGCCCCATGAGATGGATTGGCACAGCGGCCTCACCAATCGGGTCAAGGGTAAGCGCAATTGTGTGACCAGGCAGTGTTTCCTTCCATCGAACTTAGCGTCGCTCTGGGTCAGAACTGACTCGATGGTACCCAGCAACAATGTTACCTTCAGCGTCGAATTCTTCAGTCTCTGTCCCTCACCTGTCTGTTCTAATTTGTAACCTCCGCCCTCCCCCTGACCTCGTTCCCCAGGCCCTGAGCACCCCAGCACCTCAGTAAATGCCCCCCCCCCCAAAGTTTTTGATGTTGAAACAGATGTCTGTGTCTGCCTCCCCGGAAGAGTAATTCCATGGATGGAGAACGTCAAAGAACGCGTGTGGGGTTTCACGCTGACGACGCCCAGCAAGAGCACGGCTTTGCGACGAACGCCAATTAGCAAAGCTGTCCTCACTGCGCCTGGGGAAGCTGGCTCTCCTGCAGGAATCCCAAAACCCAAAACCAGACTCGCTGCCATCGAGCCACAGCGGAGTCATAATAGCCACCAGTGGGTGCATAGACCTGCTCCTCTGGGTTTTCCAAGACTGTATCTCTTTACAGGAGTCAATGGCTCAGTATTTCTCCAGCAGAGTGGCTGGTGGTTTTGAACTGCGGACCTTGTAGTTCGTAGCCCAGCACGTAGCCACTATGCCACTAGGACTCCTGCGGGGATAGACCCAAACCAAGCTCACTGTAGGACAGGATGGAACTCTGTAGAAGAGGAATCAAACCAGACTTCAGACTCACTGTCCTGGAGTCAGTGCTGACTTACAGGGACCTCCGTGGGGTTCTGGGATTATAACTGTTTACAGAATTAGAAAGCCCAGTATTTCTCCCATGGAGCTGCTGCTGGCCTTGAACTGCCAACCATGGGGACTGCAGCCCAACATGTAACCCCTCTGCCACCAGGGCTCCTAACTAGGACAGGAACACAACTATAAATAGAGCTCCAGAGAGGCTTGTGACCAGCAAACAAAGAGCTGCCTAAATGAGAGTGTGGGACCACTTGGGTAAGCGACCTGGTGACAAACTTAGATCATGGGGACAGCACCATTCTTGTTAAACTTGTAAGCAGAGACAGGGCGGTCCTTTGGATGTTGGGAGATTAAGGAAACCCAGAGAGCACAGAGGGTGTGGTCGTATCCCTGACAGTCCCAGAGGCGTTTTGCATCACAGTCAGAACGAGCAGCCCTGGTTAGCTGACAGTCGTTTGGACAGCACAGATGTGAACTGTTCCAGCCCAGGTCTGCTTGGGGGCTGCATCCTGGGGCCGAGAATGACATCGGTCCTGGCTGGAGAACAGGTGATGCTGATCAGCAGCTCTTTAGCCAAATCCCTGCAGCATCCTTGCACCACATGCCTTCCGGAGCACAGGTGTCCTGCCTCCCTCGTTCCCCCATTCTCGCCCAGGAGCACCTGAGCTGCAGTGGCTGGCTGAGCTGCAGAGCCTGGCCGAGGTGCAGAAGGGACACCACAGAGGATGCCGACTTCAGTGACTGGGCTGATATTTGCCGACATCATCTTGCTGGTTGGAATCATCTCCCTCCCCAGAAACGAAGCTGAGGACTGGCACACGGCACTCCCAGTTGGGCTCCCCAGGGAAGCACCTGACCTTGAAGACACCGTGGCTGTTGGATACAGAACTCACACCCAGGGAAGCAGCAGTCAAGAACAGCAGGGGCACGGTGTTCACGCTGCTCCACGAGACCCCTTTGCCGTGTTGGGAGCAAGGACATGACTCGGAGGACTCAGGGGCGCTGACCCAGGCAGGGCATTTCCGATCGGCCTCTGCGTGTGGCAGTGGGAGAACCATTAGGAAAGCTGTAGAAGAACTGGTGCGGGTGAATTGTGACGCTGGCCGAGAATGCCGAAAGTACCGTGCACTTTGAGGAGAGCACACAAGTCTGTCTCGCAGGAAGTGCAGTGAGAATTGCCCCTCGGAAGTGGGAAGGGTGACACTTCTTCCTCTAGAACACTTTGGGCATGTTAACAGGAAGAACCATGCTATCAGGGCATCACCCATGGAAAAGGAGAGGGACTGTGGAAAAGAGGAAGGCCCTTGTGTTAAGCTGGGTAGACTAGAGAAACAACTCCAGTGATACTCATCTATGTATAAAAAAGAGCTTTCTATAAAAGAATAATTGTATATTAAAAAAACAACACCCCAGCTCAGTCCAGATCAAGTCCATAAGTCTGATATTAGCCCATAAGTTTGAAACTAATCCATAAATTCCTTTTCAGACCCACCCAGCACATGCAATGATGCAAAATGCAGGAAGATCACAGGCTGGTGGATGCAAAGTCTTGTGGATCCGTGGAGGTGGAAGCGTGTCCAGGGCTTTTGCGGGTTTCAGTGTGGCTTCATGTGCTAGGCAGGGTTCTCTTGAGAAACAAACCAAGGACACTTATGGTTTTATAGATATATAAAAGGATAGGTCTATACAAGGAGAAGGAATATAACAGCTAATTAGTCCACACAGCAGTACAGAGGGCTCCATTCAACTCCCTTTCATGCAACAGTTAATATGCTGGAAGGCCTTCAACTCACATGGGCTGCTGGGTCCGAGGTCAATGAAGCATCCAGAGGAGTCCTCCCTCCCTCCGGCAAGGCAGGCAGTTTGCCTGCAGGCAGCAGACAGCAGGGCGGGTCAGCAGCAGTCAGGCCACGATGGGATCACGAACGCAAGAGCTGCATGACGACTGGATCAAGCTCATGTGATGTATGTACCAGCAGTGTGGCAAAGCAGGTCTCGAAGGAGCCTCAAGCTCTAGTGACATGATCCACAGGTTGTCTCGGCCCACAGGTAGTGCAGCACACAGTTGAGGCAAAGAACTAGCTCAAGCAGCAGCATGCTGGTTCGATCACCAGGGAGGAAGAGAGAAGGGGGTGGGCCTTGGAAAGCAATTATCTCCTTGCCCTCCAATCAAGCTGCGGGCTGTTTAAACTCTGCCCACATGTCCCTATTGGCCTAGTTGTCACAATAAACCTAACTCTCACACTCCACATGGCTTGTCAACAGGAAGATGAAGCAGAGAGACAGAGAGGCTGGCCTCTAGCAAGCCATTCATCTTGTTGCCTCCAATCAAGACGCGACCTGATTGACAGGCTAAACTCCACCCACGTGTTCCTACAGGAGCAAGGTTGGCACAAAAAGACTATCACAGTCTTCAACTAGATGAGTGGCACATGTCTGCAGCAGTGGGCTCAACACACCAATGGTGGTGAGGTTGGCGCCAGACTGGGTGGTGTTTCATTCTGTCTTACACAAGGTTGTTGTGGTAGTTACATAATCTGTTGTCAATTTGAGAGGGTTACGAGTGAAGGGGTGGTGTCTGACCTGTCAATCAGGTTATAGTCAGTGAGCCCTCTGTGTGGGCATGGCCTTCTCCTGAGGATTCTGGGAACTCCTGTCTTCCTCTTTGGAGGTGGGAGACACACACTCTCTCTGTTCACACCCTAAGAGAGAGAGGGAGACTCTACTGACAAGACACATGGGGCTATGCTGATGGAGCCAGACCTCTGGAGCCGGAGGAGCCACGTGGAGACCTGTACCATCGCTGAGATGCTTACAACGCCACTGGATCCACAAGCCTTTGCACCCACTGGCCTGTGATCTTCCTGCATTCGGCGTCATTCCGTGTGTTTCACGAATCTGAAGAGGACGTTATAGATTGGTGTCAGACGTGTGGCCTAATATTGGACTTGTGGACTTGCTGGACTGGGCTGGGGTGTTTCCCAGTACTCAATTGCTCTTGTCTATAAAGCTCTTATACACGTGTGAGTGACCGTGGACTTGTTTCTCTAGCCTACCTGGACTGCCACAGTTGCTATGAGTCAGCCCTGACTTGAGGGCACCTCACAACACCAGCCACAAGAAGACACATCGAACTCTTCACTGACCCCCGGCTGGAGCACGCGGATTCTCCTCTGCACGTCCTTCCTCGTTGGCCAGCTCTCACGGGTGCACAAGGAAGTTGAAAAGACCATGGCTTGGGCCGGGCATGTCTGAGTCCTCAACCAGGCACCTCGGCATGTAATAAGGGTGCCACCCACCCTGACTTACCACACCAGCACAGCTCCTCCCAGGAGAGAACACAGCACCCTAGTGCATGTGGTAGGGTGCCAGGATGGCCCTGTACCTCGCTGGGCTCCCTTCCCCTGGACATCTTACTCTCCAGCATCTTCCTACCGGAGGCAGACAGGCCTGCTGTGGCCTGAACTGCTTCGGGCAAAGCTGCACTAGTGGGGTTGCTGTGAGCCCAGGCTTGAGGGGGCCCATGGGCTGGGGCTCCCTCTGTATGACTCCATCCTGGTGAGGGTATGTGTGCTGCCCCACTTGGGAAGGATGGATGCATGGATGGGCCCACACCGGGATGTCCAGAGGCAGAGCACCTCCTGTAGGGGAGCGAGCCCGCTGGGGGCCACAGGCACATGGAGTGGTTGTATCTGCAAGCAGGTGTGTGGGGCACCTGCACACAGGTGTGTGTGCATGCAGATGCACACAGAAGAACATCGGATTTGTCATCGCTGCCACCACAGCACCATGCTCTCCGTCGCTTCTGGAGACAATGTTGACCCACCCCCACCCCAGCCCTCCCGCATGGACCATTCGATGTTGTTCTCTCTTACTATCTTCTCCCAAATCCTTCCCCAAATCCTCTGACAATGCCTCCATTTCTTCTGCAGGACACCATCTCCTGAACCATCCCCTAACTTGCCCTCCAAGGTGCTGGGTGGCGTGCTGGCATCGGGCTGCTCATAGGAAGGTGAGCGGTTTGAAGCCACCAGCTGCTCCGTGGGAGAAAGAGGAGGCTGCCTACTTTCCTAAGGATTGGCAACCCTCCCGAGAGGTCTGCTGGGTCCTCCTCTCAGAAACCGAAGCCCAGCCCAGCTCACAGGCCCCCAGGCCCCTCTGCAGGGAGCAGATCCGGGCTCAATACAAGGCCCTCCCCTCGCAGACAGGGTCTGGGAGTGACAGGCCCCGGGGAAGGAGGCGTGCAACACAAGAGGCACGGTTGTTCTCCTCGACACCCCGTCAGGGGCAGCGGCAGCAGGCCAGCACCCATCACCTTGCAGAAACCGCTTCTGGCAAAGCAGCTCGCGGGTTTGCTTGCCAACGCCAGGCCTCAGGTCCTTCTCCCTATGGGACAGCCACAAAGCCAGCATTTGTGATGGGGGCGGTGTGGCTGGGGTGGAGGATTCAGATGGAGAGTGAGCCACATGCCTGCTGGGGCGCAGGGGGCAGGGCGCTGACGGGCAGGCCAGCCCCACCTTTGCTCTTGTGTGCAGTCCGGCAGCAATGATCTGCTCTAAAACCTTCCGTGCAGAACTCTTGACTGCTGGGACATGCGGGGTCCTGTTGACTTGGGGGAGGTGATGGGTGACTTCATAATGTATAGAACTCTGTCTCAGGATGGAAGACCCCCCCACCCCACCCCACCCAGTCAAGTAAAAGATCTCGAAGTCATGAGAGTTGTGGGGGTCACGTATGTTAGCTCATTCCTCTGCACTCTCCTATGCCTGTCACAGATCACATGTGCGCACACACATGTTGTCGTTAATTGCCATTCTCTAACACTTAAAATCTATAAATGCCTTAAATATTTATTGATATTACTTAGTGCCTCAAACGTGGCCCATTTCACACAGCGTTTTGAGCTAAACCATTCAGCTTCCTCGTTCAGTGTCTCTCAGAGCCCTGTTCACCACTGCTGGTAGACTCCGTATGTCCCTGTAGTGACTTTCAATCAACGATGTTCAGGGGCACGCCCTCCATGCCCATCCCCAGACAGGCGCTCACAGCAAAGCAGAAGATCATCGGTGGCAAATGTCCTAACAAAGGGGCACACGATTGCTGCCAACACCCCCAAGGCTACTGTGTGTGGTTCCACTCATAGCTCCTTCCGGGTCGCCCCCGCCAACCACACACACCTCCCCAGTGAGCCAAGTTCCTGTTGAGAGAGGAGCAGAGTACAGCTGTGTCCGTATAATACTGATGCCGCTCTCCCAGAATGCTCTTTGGAGGAAAGGGGCTCAGCCAGCGATGTCTGTTTTGTGTGAGAAGGTCAACGGGAACACAACGGAGGGAGGAAGCCTGCTGCTGCTGGATGCCGTGTACTGGCTCTTGCTTCCTGGCCCTCAACTCTGACAGGCACCAGGCCGTCTGCCAAGGACTGGTAGCACCCAATAACACATCCAGCACCTGTGAGGAAAGTCCTGCCGTCCCTGATGCTAAGGAACATTCTGGCCGTCCTTCCAAGAGAGAGTTGTTTGTTCTTTTGGCGTCCATGGGAGTTTTGATCGTCTTCGCTGGCGACATCACTCGGTTGCAGACATCCTCCCCAGTGTTCCTGGTCCAGCCTTCCTGATCAGATGAGGTGATTCCTGTACTGTGGCTGGGGTCAGGCACATCAGAACCCTCACGGTGACTGCTTCTTTAGCATGGTCAAGAGAGGGGGGGCGATGCATCTGCCCAGTCCAGCAGGTCCTTTGTTTGCTAGACGGCTGCTTCCACGTGCCCACGTGAACTGGACGCCTTGACGACTTCGATCTCTCCTCCCGCGATCATGATGCTACCAATGGCCCAGTGGTGAGAATGTCGTCTCCTTCACACGGAGTTGTCATCCACAGTGAAGGCCGCTATCCTTGACCTTCATCAGCAAGGGCTTCAAGTCCTCCTCGCTGTCAGCCGGCCAGGCTGCACCATCTGCAGACCATGGGTTGTTGCTAAGCCTCCCCCAATCCCGATGCCACATTCTTCTTCGTATAATCCGATGAGTGTGGTGACAGCACACGACCCGGAGGCATGCCACCAAGCCTCCCTGGTTCTGTTCAAGTGGCCGCCTCTTGGTCCACAACCAAACTCCCATTCTTCACAGTGTTACCTGCCACTTGTTATGAACCATGCGCATGACCCTATGGTCAATAAAAGCAAGCAGGCAGCTTTTTACATTCTCTGCTTCATCAGGGCCCACCTGATGTCAGCAATGAACGCTCCGGGGGCTCCAACGCCAAGGTCCAAACCCAGGTCACCAAGTCCACTCTGGCTCCCAGAGGCTCTCGAGGAGTTTGGGGCAGAGACTGCCAGTCTTCATGGGTGGACAGCTCCGGTTTGCTCCTGCACAGCGGCTGCCGGTGGGTTTGCATCACCGGCCTGTGGTCACCGTTTAGCGTCTAATCCACAGTGCCACCAGGCTCCTTTCAGGGGACCAGTCACCAGAATATACCAAGAGCTGGCGGGCCCTTGTCAAGAAGAGAAGAAGGGGGAATGAGCAGGAAAGTGCGGGTGGCACCCAAGAGTAAACCGTTGTTGGTGGAAATACACGTTTCATCGGTAAGAAGAGGCCAAGAGCCCACTGTGGACCAGAACTGTCCACCTGAAGAACGAACTGGGAGAGTTCAATCGACCCAGTTTCCCAGGGAAGATGGGACCCACCACCTCAGAGAAGCCAGAGGGTGGGTAAGGGTGGCTGGGTTGGAGAATCATGCTTCTTGTGCGTGAGCTCCTCTGCCCTAAGGCTGAGGGTCCAGTGGGACCCTTTACACTTCCCTGCGTGAAGACTTACCCATGCTACACCATGCTGCAAGACAAATTTCATTTATTTGTAATTGGAAATAAATATTTCACAATATGTAATTACATATTGTTTTTGTGATGAATCACTATGCTTTAATTATATTCAATTTGTAACAATGAACATACATCCTGCATATCAGATATTTACATGACGATTCATATCAGTAGCAAACTTACAGTTATGAACTAGCAATGAAAAAAATTTTATGGTTGGGGGTCACCACCACATGAGGAGCTGTACTGAAGGGTTGCAGCATTAGAACGGTTGAGAGCCACTGACTTAGTGCCTCCCAAAGAGGTCAGCAAGCTGTGACCTGATTGACAGGCTGAACTCCACCCCTTCTCTCTTAATAGTCTCCAATTGACAACAGTTATATAACTACCACACCTGCCCGCGACTTCTCTGTCTGTGTCCATCCTTAACACCATGGCTAACGTGCAGTGGGGCTTCTAGATGCAGGCGGAAGGCATGCCCCATGTGGAAGAGGAAGATTGTGTGTGGAAAAGAAGGGGAAGACCAAGGTGCCGGGAGCGCTCAGGTGTGGCGACAGGGAGATGCGGGGCTCCAGGAAGGCAGGTTGTCACTGACTTCGTCTTGGCTCATGGACTCTGCACATGGTGTCCTGGAAGGGCAGAGGCTGGGAAAGGACAGCAGGGAGTGTCAGCAAGCACGGAGGAGCACTCCCTGAGATGGAGACACAAGTGCTCCACCCAGGACTCCTCCGTTGGCAGTCACCACGGAGACAGGGTTGCAAGGAGACAGGGCAGAGACTGCCAACACGGCCCCCACTCCAGGCCCCCTGGTCCCTCTGCAGCGCTGCCAGGCTTGCGGGCCGGAAGAAGCAGTCCTTAGAAGCAGGTGATCCCTCCCGGTGAGACGTATGGGCTGATAGGGCGCAGGCAGAGGCCATGGGAATCGCAGCAGTGATATTCCTGCGGAACGGGGACAGACTGCAAGCTGCCCTGCTGCAGGCCTAACCACCGAGGTCCTAACACATCATCAGAGGGGGAGGCCGCTCGCCTGCAGCCTGGCTCTGGGTGTCCTTGAGGGGCAGTGTCAATGAGCTACACACCAAATGATGGGGAAACGCAGGCACGTGTCTGCCCCCAGGTCTGGGACCTGGCAGATGGACTCTAGGCTGTTGCCAAGGAGATGCTCTGGGACAGGGGTGGGAAACCTGTTCTGTTTTCTGCCGGGGCCATTTGGATATTTAAAAATACGCCTGCAGGGTTTGGTCAAATGTTTCCTCAGCTCCCCTCACGCGCGCTGCCTGGGGCTGCTTCTCCTGGGTGAGTAGGTGCTCTCAGCTGGCGGAGGTGATTCCTTGGGCCTCATCTGGACCTTCCTCAGGCACCCCGTCTCTGCTCTGTGTGTGTGTATCTTCCCCCGTCTCTGCTCTGTGTGTGTATCTTCCCCCGTCTCTGCTCT
>NW_022107431.1:1525859-1535162 GCF_000313985.2 Echinops telfairi | reverse complement strand
TGTGTGTGTGTGTGTGTGTCTGTGTGTGTATCTTCCCCCATCTCTGCCGTGTGTGTGTGTGTGTGTGTCTGTGTATCTTCCCCTGTCTCTGCTCTGTGTGTGTCTGTGTGTGTATCTTCCCCCGTCTCTGCTCTGTGTGTGTAGGGAGATCTTCTTCATCTCTCTCGGCCTCTGTTCCTGGCACTCCCTGTCTCCCACCTCACCTGGCCTTCCCCTCTGGGCCTCCTCTATTCTCCCCCTCATCCTGGAAGGACTCCAGTCAGACTTTCTGTGGTACCACTGCGACAACCTCGTGCCAGCAGACAGCATCTTCCTGGATGCTGTTTTCAAACCTCACCTCCTGGGGGGACACATTCGAGTGCAGAGCATTTGGGAGTAGGGTTTGTGGACATGGAGACTGGGCCTCACTCACGAGCTGCTGGCCCACTGACCGCCTTCCGGCAACACCAAGGTGTGTCCTATGCCAGACTCCGTCTGTCCTCCACGTCCGTTCTTCTGCGTCACAACGGGCCTGACAAAATGGCAATGGAGCAAAACCCAGGGAACAACAGGTGCCTGAGACGTGGCTGGCACTGGAGCGGGTGCCACCACGATGGGGAACCAATGGTGGCACTTCCTCCACAAGCCAGAAACACCAACGGCTTACAAGCCAGCGTTCCTGCGCCCGGGCCTGTGGTGCTCGGTCCCACAGGATGCTACAAAGAGCTAGAAACCTTGACACAACACAACCCCAAACGGGGAGCTCCGTCTGCTCCCCCGAGGTCTGTATGCGTTTGCAGGCTCTTTCCAGCTCTCTGGTGCCCCGGGGTTGACACCGCATCCAAACAGCCGCCCAGACATCCCCGAGGGGCTGTGGTCAGGTCCCCAGGAGCCGCTCTTTGAGTTTCGGGAACTCAAAGCAGTCTGACAAGACCAGGGTTGTGGTGGATGGGGTAAGGCTTCCCCCCTTGTCACTTCTGAAGCAGGAACAGGCACATTGTCATGATGGCGGGGGTGGAGGGGGAGGAATACAAAAATCCTGGTCGAAATGTTATTGGCCTTGCTCTCCGTTTTCAATGATCTGAATATCTCTCCACTCCAAGCCCCACGGTCGCGCTGCGTCCTCCAAGAACATCGATCGAGGGTATGATTGCCGTGGTCAGTCGAGACGGTCCTGGCCCTTCATGACCCTGTGCACAGAAGAAGTCCCGTCCTCACAACCACGCCCATGCCTGAGCGCACCGTTGCAGTCCCTGGGTCCATCCAGCTCCTGGGCAAGGGGGCTGGTTCTTCCTTTGGGGTCCTCCCACACATGACGGTTACCTCCATGTTCTGAGCTGGCCTCTCTCCCTGGATCTGACCTGGCCCCCAGTGTCCCCCAGCAGCCCCTGCTTTGGCCAGAGCTCTCTCTGGATTGTTTTGGTAAATCCGAGGCTCCACGCTGGGTAAATCTTGTTCTGTAAACTCACCCCCATTGACTTCCTGCTGGCTGGAAGCATTGGCTATTTGAGCTACCCAGTTTTCAGGAAACCACACTTGCCCTGCCTTTTGTAATGATGTTTCCATTTGTAAACTGCTAACTTCTCTGGGCATTGTGGCCATAAAGGTTTCATATGTTATCAGTAATCTCACTATTCTTCAACACAAGTGTCACCATAGATGAGATGCTTGCTCTTGCTTCAATCTTAGCCAGTTTATCTGTGAGGAACTCTTTTCAAATGGATGACCTAGACTTCTTAGTGCCTGTCGACCTTCATCCATTGGAACAAGTTAAAACAAAACAACACATTCACCGCCATCGAGCCAATACTTGCTCATTGAGCCCCTGTAGGGCAGGATGGAAGTGCGAATTTCTGAAACTAAATTTGTATAGGAGTAGAAAGCCTCATCCTTCTTTCTCAGAGCAAGTAGTGGGTCTGAACTGCTGGCCTCAAAGTTAGAAACCCAACTCATAATTCACGTTGCCACCAGGGCTCCTTAGAAGAAGTTAATATGCGTTTATTTTGGCACAAAAATAATAATGATAAAGAAAAAAATCACGCATAGGTTTTTCATAATATTCACTCTACAGGAACTTTTTGAAGATCCCTTATATCCTTATAAAACACAACCCCTTATATCTTTGTAAAACACAACGCAAAGAGTCCAGGTGTATCAGGCAGACAGAGACCAGAGGAACCCCAAGACTATTGCCCCAAGGTACTCTTTGAACTTGGTCTGAAGCTAGCCCTGCAGGTCACCTTTCAGCCAGACAGTATATTGGATTATAAATAAACAACACCTGTGAGTAACCTGCTCCCTAAACCATTACCTGTGTGTTGTTGAGCGCTGTCGAAGGGCTTCGAGCTCACAGCCCCGGAGGCCAGCAGAGAGAAGCACCGCCCTCCTAGGCCAGCGCACGACTGGACCTTTCAGCCCGCCCCAGCTCATTCACGCCCCTCCTCTTTCTCACTGGCCCGACTTTAGCAAGCACGGTGACAGGCGGGACCCTCCGGACAGCAGGTGTGAGGTGTGGGGGAGGGTCTCTCCATTCTCTAGCCTCGACTAACTGTAAGATAGCGAGAGGCCAACACTGACCCCAAATCAAAGACAAGGAGCAGATCTAAGGAGCCCGAGCCAGCAACGAAGGTGGCAGTCACGGGATGACGGGGACGCTGTGCAAAGTGTGATGGGGCGGGCGGGCGGCGCGGCGCCATTTGTCCAAGGCTTGTGAAAGCCGGCCCTCCTGTTGTGGAAACACTCCTCTCAAAACAATAAAACATTATTAAAGATATTCAGATGGGGCAATTTTGTCCAGCCACATTTTAATGAATTGTTTATTTTACCTCACCGGAGGCTAGGATTATAGGTCCTGTGAAATATTGAAAATGAATGGAATTTTCATTTCTCATTTTATGAGAATCCTAATGATAATAATTTTAAAGAAAACACTTTCTAAAGTTAGGGAAAAATAGCACTGAGCCAGAAGAGCCAAATGTCTCCTTGCTCTGTGTCGTCCGCCCCCCTCCCGCACTGCCCACCACGGACGCTGGGCCAATGTTGCCCTGTCCCCCACCCCACCCCCGCCGGAGATGCAGAGCATCTGCACCAAGAGTTTGGTGAGGGAGCAGAAAGTAGCATGCGTGCCTCGGCCTGGCCCACATGGTTCTCCTTTGGAGGCTGAGCGGCTGCAGTGTTCTCCCCCAACTCCACCCAGAGGCCGTCTCCCGGGCACACGGAGGGAGGCCATGTTCTCAGGACCTCCGAGAGCCAACGTGGGCACAAAGATGCATTCATCCCTGCACGCGGCTGGCACAAGACGAGGGAGCTCTCCACTCCCAGCGACCTGGCCTCCTGGCGTCCAAGCAGCCACGTGCCCCAAGGCACCGCCTGCGGCATCTCCAGAGCCTGGCACACAGATGCCACATCCAAGTCCATTGTCTCCACAGTCAGGACATCCTCAGGAGCCAGGGAGCCCAAGTCCAGGCGGCTGCCCCTGTGGGAGGCCCACATCCCCTCACGGACAAACCGGGGAGCCAAGGGCAGACGATCTGTTACATTCTTTGCTCAGAATCATATAGATGACAAGTTGTAGATCTCATAATGAAAGTCAGACAGAGGCGCTAAAATAAACTCATGCAGATATTTGCTAAAAGTGACCATGTGGTGAACGGGCCAGTGAATAAAAAGCGCCCACCTCGCTGTCACTGACATTGATCTGGGAGGCATTTGCCTTGATTGACAAGCTGGTCCGGCTACATGGAGGCATGCACTGTCTCTGAAGACACAGTTCCATTTTGAGAGAGACTTTGTAATGCACAAAACCTAAAATAAGATGATGTGATTTCAAAACGTTTAATTAGGCGTTGATCAGAGGAAGCCTATGGAGCGGATCAAGGATTCATACTCTTTCTGTGCTGACTGGTGCACTGCCGTCCCCTCTGTGGCCGGCCCTCCCGCAGTGTCTCCCTCCCAGTCCTCCCACTTTCCTGGCCCTCGGAATGCTGTCTGTGGGTAAATGCCATGCTTCTGACCTGAAATGCTGAGCGTCCTAACACGGGGTGAGGTCAGGTTCAGACCGGAATCTAAGGGCCAGTCTTGAGGGCTTCTACCCGACTCTGTCTCACCAGCAGGCCTGGTCTCCTTCAAGATTTTTGAGTTCTGTTTCACATTTTTCTAACTTTCCAGTAATCCTTTCATTGCAGATGGTGGTGGTAGCCAGGCACCATCTAATTTTTGTAGTATCAGAGCTGTGGAGACCAATATTTACATGGCTCATTAGTCCATTAGACTAATTGTTTCCACAAAACCTTTGATTTCCATCACTCTATTATTCCTCTGGATAGGAAGAGACCACTAGTTGCACCTTACAAAGATTATTTTATGGATTAAGAAATGATAAATGAATTAAAGATGGAAATGATGTCCTGGGGATAAAAGGGCATATGCTCAACAAAGGGGAGTGTGTGAGTCGGGGTGGACTAGAGAAACAGGTTCATAGACGTTCATGTGTATAGGAAAGAGCTTTATACAAGAGCGATTGAATATTGAGAAAACATCCTCACCCAGTCTTGATCAAGTCCATAAATCTGAAATAAGCCCATATGTCTGATACCACTCTGTAAATTCCTCTTCAGACACACGCAACGCATGCAATGACGCTGAATGCAGGAAGATCGCAGGCCGGTGGGTGGAGAGTCTTGTGGATCCAGTGGCGGTGGAAGCAGCTCAGCGCTGGCAGGGGTCTTCACATGGCTCCTCCAGCTCCAGGCTCTAGTGCAGCTCCGCGTGTCTTGTCATCAGGAAGACCAGACAGAGGGTCTGTGTCCCGGCTCCAGTGAGCTACTAATCCCCAAATGAGGTCATCACGCAGCGACCTGATTGGCAGGCCAAATTCCATCCCTTCACTCTGAAGAGTCTCAAGTTGGCACCAGATGCTGTAGCTGCCACAGATAGAGCTCCAGACAGAGAATTCCAGTGGGCCATTCACAGCCACAGGATGCCCAGGGCCAAGAGTGGTGTGCCTTCTAACAGAATAAATGTGTTTCCCTGATTAAAAGTTTGACTAAACTAGGATGCATCTCTGTTATGGAATGCTATGTAGTTACTGGTGGGCGGGGGCAGGGGGTGGGGAGGGGGGGCGCGGCATAATTAGAGAATCCCAGGAATTTGCAACAATAGCACAAGGCTCCTTTCCTCAGACTGCTCCCAGGGTGACGTCCTGAGGAACTACCCTCCTGGTGCTGCTGCTGAGTGCTGAGACCCTGCGCGCAACTGGGAGAAGCGCCGCCCTCACCATTGCCGGCGCGCTTGAGCTCCTGGTTGGAAGCACCCCGTCAATCCACCACATCGAAGGTCTTCCTCTTTTCTGATGGCCCTCTACTTGATTAAGCGGCAGTGTCTTCTCCAGGGACCGGTCCCTCCTGATAACTATCCAAACTGCTTGAGATCGAGTCTCGCTGCTCTCCTTCCTAAAGAGCATACGGCCTGACTCTTGCGAGACAGCTGTGTTCATTCTCCTGCGGTTCCGGTAGACACGATGTTCTCCGTCCACACGATGATTCACAGGCGGTCACTGGGCTCCAGTCTCCTTAACCAACCCTGGGCCTGGCTTTTACATGCATGTGAGGCCCTTGAAAACACCCGGGCTTGGATCAGACATACCCTGGTCCTCACACGGACACCTTTGCTTCCATGTAACACTGCAAAGACATCCTTCAGTGTAGATTCCCAATGCAATGTGTTGTTGATTTTGTTGTTGTTGCTCTTTTGGACTGTGGCTTCCGTGGACACTCACCGTGGATCTAACCAAAATGCGATAACTTGGCAGCTTCTCATTTCCCGCCCCCTTTATCACCATGTGCCTGATCGGTCTGGCGTGAGGATTTTGTGGTCAGTGTTGAGGTGTGGTTGGTAATGACTGTGGTCTTTGTCCTTCATCAGCAAGTGCTCCAAGCCCCCGTGCACATCAAGAAGCAAAGTGGTGTCAGCTGCACATCGCAGTGTGCCCATGAGCCTTCCTCGGCGCCTGACGTCCTGTTCTTCCTCAGAGGGCACAGCTGCTCGGATGCCGGCAGATGGGAGAGGTGCGGTGAAAAGGTGCAACCCCACGGCACACCGTGTCTGATCTTAGACCACACGCATCTCACCGCTCTGTTTCAACGACTGCCTCTTGCTCTATGCACAGGTTCTGCACGCCTACAACTAGGTGCTCTGGAATCAGCACCTATCAGTCACCCAACCAACCAACCAACCAACCAACCAACCAACCAACCAACCAAACAACCAATCAGGAGCGGCTGTGGGTTCACGCCGACTCTCAGCATCCCGGGGTGTCAGGTACAACACCGCTCCCTGGGTCATTTCAGCAGCTGAGGTTTTAGAAGTAGATTGTGGGGCTTTCTTCCACGGTGTTTCCGGGTGGGTCTGACCTCAGAAACACTTGATTACTTCCCAAGTGCTGACTGCTGCTCTGCACCCACTGCCATCAAGTGGCCTCCGGGCACAGAGCAGAACTGCCCCACGGGGCTTCCAAGCCGGCAGCTCCGATGGAAATAGACTGCCACATCTTTCTCCCGCGAGGCAGCGGATGGACTTCCATTCAGCAGCCACATTGACACCAGGGCACCACCGGCAGTTTGCACGGAAGCACTGGTGTTTGAAATGCAGGCAGGGTCACCCCGAGTGAGCAGATTTCAGCAGAGCTTCCAGGCTAAGAGCAGCCAGCGAAGGACTCAGGTCCCCACCCGGAGGAGGGAGCCCTGGAAACCTTAAGCACGGCCACCTGAGCGCCGTGCAGCACAGGGGGCTGGGCTCATTTGGGAGGCTCTGAGTGCGTGTTGGCTTTCCCAGTGTTTGCACTTTGGGGCACTGTGTGTTCAGGCTGTTGCTCAAGAGGGCCTCATGGTCCCCGGATCCTGACCAACACCCTCACCCTGCAGATGCAGGTCCGCACCAGCATGGCTACGTTTCAGAAGACCCATGTCTCCATCCACCACCTGGATGACGTCGAGAAAACCAAATCCCTGAGTAAGGCATGCACAGGAAACCGTTTTCTGTTCGGTTTCCTTTTAAAGCTGGAAGTGCGTTTAATCCCTGAGAAGGTGAGGAATTTCTGCATGGACAGAGGGAGGCTGGCTTCAGGGAACGGGGATGGAGGGGAGAAGGTGGTGGCCTGGGAGACGAGCCTCAGCTTCCGGTTCCCCTGAGCTTGTGTGTGAGGACCCTGGGGCCCAGCGGGAGAAAGACCAGGCTGTCTGAGCCCGTCCGCAGTTCCGGTCTGGGGAACCCACAGAGCAGTTCTGCTTGGTCCTCCAGGGCTGCCGTGACTTGGCAGGGACCGGACGGCAGTGGGGTTTGTAGGCCGGGTGTGGAAGCCCTGAGCCGGTCCCCGGGAGCTCCGCCGTTCAAACGCACCCAGAGGCTGCATGGGGAAGAGAGCTGGGAGCAGCCCCTGGGAGGAGTTTCTGGCTTAGAAACCCAGCAGGGCAGGAGTGAGGGGCCGGGATAGACTCGCAGGATAGGGGCTTCTCTCTGCCACGCAGTCGTGATGGGCTGGAAGGAATGGGCAGTGAGGTTGGTCTGACTTGGCTTTTTGGCCTCAGAAGCTTATGTCTCATTTGCAGCCGGCATGTTTTTGTTACCTAAAATGTTGAGGAAAATCAATAACGTGGAACGCAAAAATAAATAAATAAATAAATAAAGAAGTGGGGGCGGGGTGGGGGACCTTTTTCAGAAGAATGGAAGCTTCAGAGCAGAGAGTCCCGTGGTAGAGAAAGGGAGCCTGGGCCTTCTCAGCACCTGTCAGCCAGCGCCACAGGAGCCAGGCGGCCTCTTCCGGAACACTGCGTGGCAGTTTCAGTCGCAAGCTGCTCGTGAGTCCAGCAGGTTGGCTTCTTCTGCGATGTTCCAGGCGCATCCTTGCTCTCAGAGGGAGCTGCGGCAGAGAGGCAGCTGCCCTGCAGTGTGGGGCCACCTGCTGAGTGCCTACGGGGCTGCCTCGGCCAGCCTGCTGGTCCCAGGACCGCATGTCCACCCAGGGCCCAGGCCTGGCCTGGCCTTATCTGGACACGTCTGCAGAGTTCCCCGGCTTTTATCCTGTGACACCTCAGAGCGCTTTTTGCTTCTGCTTCGTTGGGAGAGCTTGTGTGCGGGACACCATGATTCGCTGATCCTCAGCCTTACAAAGCAGCATGGCGGGACTTGGTCTCAGGGGCTGCCGATGGGTTGTCGGGGGAGAAGCAGGAGGCTGGAGAAGAGGCTGTGCTTGGTGAAGCGGCGGGGTAGCGGCAAAGAGGAAAGCCGTCAATGGGTTGGATCAATGGCAGTGGCTGCCACAACGCGCTCAAACGCTGCAACAGTTGTGAGTGAGTCGCAACATGAGGCAGGGTTTTATCCCGTCATGCGTAGTCGGGTCTCGGAGTGGGAATCCACACAGCGTCACCCCACAACAGCAAAGCACAAAGTTCTCACGAGAACGGGGCCTGCCCACCTCTGAGTATAGATTTCTCTTCATTCTGTTAGTGTCTGACTATCCGTGTGCCCCCCTCCCCTCCTTTTATTAGCATTACGTTTATTGAGTTTGTTTTCATTGCTCATTTCCTTCCAAGTCTACCTTTATCTGGAGGCCCCATTGAACCCTGACCACCAGGGGTGACCTTGCTGGTATCTGGAAACCTGGGGGCAGAGCTTCCAGGCCGCAGCCACATGCCAGACACCATACTGAGAGACAGGCTTCCAGAAGCAAGGGGGAGATTGCCCACCTTCCCATCAGGAAAGGCCCCTCCTGCAAGGGTCCTGATTTGTGACGTCGAGGGTCCGTGAGGATGAGGCGGGCCCCAGCAAGACAGGTTGACTGACTGGGGAGTTAGCAGTGGGTCTACCCACACTCACAAAGGTGCTTCACCTGCTGTGCACACGGCTGCCGAGAGCCTGCACAGGTTCCCTGCCAACTCCCTAGAGCAGGGTCCTCAAACTTTCTAAACGGCGCCAGTTCACTGTCCCTCAGACCCATTGGAGGGCCGGACTACAGTTTTAAAAAACTATGAACAAATTCATATGCACACTGCACATATTTATTTTGAAGTAAAAAAACAAACGGGGCAAAAACACCCGGCAGGCTGGATAAATGTCCTCGGCGGGCCGTACGTGGCCCCCAGGCCTAGTTTGAGGATACTTGCCCTAGAGAACCCATTGTAGGAAATGAGTCGGATGTAAGCCCTCACAATGGAAGCATTTTGTAAAGAATGATGTAATCGCTACTCATCTTTAGAAGAATGAACAGTCTCTACAATCTGTCCACAGTCCCTCATTGAGTCTCTACAACTCTACAATCTGTCCACAGTC
>NW_022107431.1:1523646-1524739 GCF_000313985.2 Echinops telfairi | reverse complement strand
CTGTCCACAGTCCCCCATCCGAGATTCTACAACTCTACAATCTGTCCACAGTCCCTCATCTGAGACTCTACAACTCTACATTCTGTCCACAGTCCCCCATCCGAGATTCTACAACTCTACAATCTGTCCACAGTCCCCCATCCGAGATTCTACAACTCTACAACCTGTCCACAGTCCCTCATCTGAGACTCTACAACTCTACATTCTGTCCACGGTCTCTTCTCTGCCGTTGTCCAGGGCCATTGAGCTGATTCCCTTATTATACCCTCCTTGACTTCCTTTTATTCCTCAACTTTGAACTCTGTTTCTTTGCCCTTCTTTCTAAAGACTCTCTCTCTCTCGTCTGGGGCTGGTGGGGACAGCAGCAGGATTGGGAAGAATGCTGGACTCATGGTGAAAAAGCTGGAGGCCAGTCAGCTCCCCAAGATCAGACTGTCACCGGATGCCTCTGAATAAGCCAGGGAACATTCCACAGAGCACCTGGCCGAGGGAACTAAGACCTGGGAGGCCAGAGAGCATTCCTTTCTGAGCCCAGAGTGGGCCCCACAGGGGATTAGGTCCAGAGAGGACACCTGCCCAGTCCAGTCCTGGGACAATGGACCCATTGAGGTGCTCCTTGTCCTGGCTGGCACACAGGCATGCTGACTGCCACACCTTCCAGTCCAGTCCTCAGAGTTGAAAGCATTCAGCACGAAGACAAAACTGGCTGTGCTGTGTGCAGTTAAGCAGTGCTGTGCCTTGTGCCAACTAGCATTTAACCAGCGCTGTTCCACATATCTATGGCTTCCTTGCCTGCTTTCTTCCTGATTCTGAAGTGTTTTACAAGCCTGCATTAAGTCCATGAATTTGCATATACCAAAGATTTCTTGAATAAGAAATAACTTAGTCACCCTTCAGGTCTAGAAATAATTTCACCCTCATGGCTCATTTTTCAGGTAAAGCACAGACAGGTCTTGGGGGTGTTGGAGGAGGTGGTGGTGGTGGTGGAGGTGGAGGCGGTGGTGGAGGTGGAGGTGGTGGTCGGGGTGGAGGTGGTGGTGGTGGTGGGGGTGGTGGTGGTGGAGGTGGTCAGTGTGGTAGGTGTGGTGGTGGT
>NW_022107431.1:1515621-1521893 GCF_000313985.2 Echinops telfairi | reverse complement strand
GGTTAAGTGCCATCGAGTTGGCTGTAGCCGGAGTGACCCCTGCCCAGCAGAATGACATGCTGCACTGTCCTGCGCCATTCTCACAATTGTTCCTAGGCCTGAGCCCATCTCCTGGAGGGGCGTCCTCTTTTGTGCTGCCCCTCCACTTTACCAAGCATCATGTCCTTCTCCAGGGACTGCTTTCTACAGACAACATGTCCACATCGGCCAGATGAAATCCCACCATCTTTGCCTCGGGAGCACGCTGGCCATTCTTCTTGCAGGACAGAGGGCTCGTCCTTCAGCAGTCCTGCCTTCTTCTTCTTTATTCACGGCCGGCTTTCACATGCAGATGGGGCGATGGATTGGGTCAGGCACGCCTAAGTCCTCTAAGTAACATCCTTGGTCTTCAATGCTCTAAAGCAGGGGTTCTCAACCTGTGGGTTGTGACCCCTTTGCGGCTTGAACAACCGTTTAACAAGGGTCACCTGATTCATAACAGTAGCAAATTTACAGGTAATAAATAGCAATGAAAATAATTTTATGGCTGGGGGAGTCACCACACACGAGAAACTGTATAAAAGGGTTGCGGCATTAGGAAGGTTGAGAACCACCGCTCTAAAGAGGTCTTGTGCAGCAGATTTACATAATGCAATCCGTCTTTTGATCTCGTGACTGCTGCTTCCATGAACATTGATTATGGATCCAAGCAAGGTGAAATCCCCAATAACTCCTGCCTTTCTTCCATTGGTCATGGTGACCTGTGGGTCCACTTGTGAGGAGTCTGTTTTTCTTAACATTCAGTCGTCATCCACACTGAAGGCTGCAACCCCTGATCTTCATCAGCAAGGGCTTCAAGTCCTCCTCAGTGCCAGCAAGCGAGGTTGTGTCATCTGCATATCGCAGGTTGCTAATAAGCCTTCCTCCAGTCCTGATGCCACACTCTTCTCATCTCATCCAGCTTCTCTGATGCTTTGCCCAGCGCACAGACTGAACAGTGTGGGTAGATGATCCAGCCCCGACACACGCCTCTCCTGACTCGGAGCCAGGCAGTGTCCCCTGGTTCTGCTCACACCACTGCCTGTTGATCCACGTACAATGCCCACATGAGCACCGTGATGTGTTCTGGGGTTCCCTGTCTCCTCAAGGCGATGCATGGTTTGTCATGATCCTGACAGTGGAAGGCCTTTGCATAGTCAATAAGTCACAACAGCTAAGGGGTTAATTAAGGTTTAACGTTTAAAGATTTTCTTAGGCCAATAATTTCAAGGGTCCCTCCATTATCAATACCTCCAGAAGCCTTAGTTTCCACTAAGAATTCAAATTCCGTCCTGCCTGCCCCTCCTCCCCCCTTTGATCAGCATTCTCCCACAGAATCTTTTTATCAACAATGGCCAGGCATGGCTGCTGGGCACCTCCAGTTCTGGGTTCACAGGGCCCTCAGCCCATGTCCCATTCCCTCCCTCTGTGCCTGAGTTTCTGGATTTGGCTGCTTCAGGGCAGTAGAGGCTTGCTGTTGGACCCTGGCAGCCCTGGTGGCATAGGGATATGTGCTGGGCTGCTAACCACAAGGTCAGCCGTGTGAAACCACTGTTGCTCTGCGGGAGAGAGGTGAAGCTTTCTGATCCGGTAAAGAGTGGCAGTCTCGGAACCCCCAGGAGCAGCTCTCCCTTGTCCTGCAGGGTCGCTGTGCAGCACAGTCGGCTCGACGGCAGTGGGCTTGGTTTTGGTTTTGGTGGCATCTGGGCACGCTGCTCTGACTGATCAAAAGGGCCCTCGGCAGGGCTCAGCATCCTGACACGTGTTGTATAGCTCCACCTACGCTGGAGCTGGACATGAGCAGCAAGGAGGACAAGGGCAGTTGGGGCAGAGACATGGATCCTCAGGACAGCGTGGCATCGCTAACGGCTGCGAACCACAAGGCCAGCGGGTCAAACCCAGCCCTTTCTCCAAGGAAGGAAGCTGAGGCTGTCTGCTCCCCAAAAGATTTAGTCTCAGCAACCCTCTGGAAGGCCAGCAGGGGTTGGAATGGGCTGGACGGCAGTGGTGCTGCTGCTCTTTCAGCGCTCTTAGCTCAGGGTCAAACATGCCCAGGCCGTGAGCGTGACCATGGTGCCCCAGCATCTCCCTCTGCTGCACACAGATCTCTGGGAGTCAGCACCGACTCAGAGACGGCAAACGGCCAGTTTCTGGGGCGCGCTGTCCACTCAGGACAAGGACAACAGTGGAGCGTGCCCGTGGCGGAGTGGAAAGCCCTCCACAAATATCTCCTAGGTCTAGATTCGGCTCTGACTGGTCAGGAACCGGCTACCTGGTTCTTCCTTTTTCGGCTAATGGCACCTCAACATGAGCCTCCGGTGCAGGTACTGCAGGGGTTCTAACGGAAAGGTAGACAAGTACACAGTTCAAATGTCATGGCTCATCTTGGCCCAAGCGAAGTAACTTTAAGCCATGAATTATTTTTAAGAACCTTCTAAACACGGCTTTATGCTCACGGCTCAGATGGGGCTGAATAAATGTCCCGTTTTGCCCCTAAATGTCTTCATTATGTTTTAAATATTTTGCATCGGGTGGGGGGAGGCCTGGGATGCATTTGGTGACGCAGTATCCCCCGCCCCTTAATCTGCGGATTTAAAGGGGATCACCATTCATATGTTTCTCATTCCTTTATCCTGATGACGGCTCATCTAAAGGTTGCTGTGTAATCGGTATCTGATGGCTGAATATTCCTGAACTTTTAACTGTTTGCCCAAAGTCAGCGCCTTGTGTTTGGAGAAGCGATTAGCTTAAAACCCTACATATTTCGAGTCTGACCTCATGAGGCTAGCAATGGTTTTGTACACGGGCAAATCTGTTCTCTACAAAGAGCCCGGGATTAAGTCATGGAATTCCATTTGGCCTGTGGCCGTGGGCAGGGACCACGGACACAGGAGGAAGGCAGAGGGCTGGCTTTGCTTTCAGACCCTCTGGTTTGCTCGGTGGAGCTCAGCTGGGGCCGGAGCGGTCCTGGGTATGGCTGTGCCCAGGGGCGGCTGGGCTGCTGTCCTTTGGGTCTCTTTGTAGTCAACCCAGGAAACCATCCCCCTCCGTTTCGATGCACGGGACGAGAGTAGCAGCTTGTCCCTGAGAGTAGAAGTGTCATCTTTCTCCACAGCCTGCCTGGTGAGTTTGAACCGGCAACCTCGGAGCTAGCAGTCCAGTGCTTCCCCACGGCATGGCCAGGGCTCCCTGTGGAGCTACGGTGCTTCCAGATGTTCTCCTGGCACTTGCGGTGGGTGCACAGCGCAAGACCACTGAGCTGTCACCGAGACGGAAGGTGAACCGTTCACCGCCCCTTCCAGGAGCTCTCCCGGAGCCCGCAACGAGCACTCAGCCGTGGGTGTTTATGTCGGAGTGGTTTGAAGTCGCACACCTGACCCTCTCGCCCATCTGGCGGCCAGCAGTCTGAGTCCCATGGACTGGCAGCGTCCTGTTCTCTCCAGACGTGCTGGGAAGGTCCTGCCTCGTCGGAGCTTCTGGTTGCCCGAGGCTTCCTTGGCGTGTGGCTGCGTCACGACCATTCTTCTCCCTTCCGGATCTCAGGGTCCTTCCTCTGCTTCCACAGGGTGACCCACGAGTCTGAAACCTAGGTTTAGCGGATGTCCCCAACAACAAGACCTGTGTGGTGAATCGCCCTTTTGAGTGGGGGGGGGGGCACTTTGAATCAGAAGACGGGGTGTGACGATGCCCATATTTGGGCTATTCATGTTGTGAGATCAGACTTGCCTGTCCTGGGTCTGAAAACCACCAACAGAGATGCCCGACCACCTCCTCCTGAGGTCCGGTGGGAGGGTGGGTTTGGCCACAGTGGGTGGGTGAGAAGGGAGGCACGTCATGTGCCCAGCACAGAGATAGGCTTCATGCCCATCATCTGTGCCCACTGCTCCACGGGCCCTGTCCGGACCACCCCAGGGACTCACCTGTGCAGGAAAGGCAGGTTGGTGGTGTGATGCCACTGGAAGCCCTATGGTTCTGCCCCCATCCACACGACAGCCCACAGCACCCTGTGGCGCAGCACTGCCCTGGCACAGGAGTCGCCATGAGATGAAACATGGCTGGATGGCACGTGAACAGAACGCAAGCCCTGTCCCTCGCTGGCCTGGCACCAACCAGCATGCATTTCTGTTTGGCATCGGTGGGCCAGGGGCTTACCGGGCTGATCGGAGCTGTCTGCTCAGAGCCCTGAGCCAGCCTCATCCATGAAAACCAACAGCTATCAGTCAGATGCCAACTGAGGGTGGCCCCATGGGCGTCTGAATTGAACAGGGACTTCTAGGGTGGTCAGCGGAGGGTCTTCTTCGAAGTCGGTCCCTGAGTTAGTTAATTGTGCCAACCTGGCCGATAAACACGTGGGGTTAATTGAAGGGCGGAGGGATAAATGGCTTGGTGAGCCTCGCCTTTCTAGTTCTCGGGTCTCTTGCTTTGTGATGGTCGCACCAGGGTGCAGCTGCCTTAGCAGTTCCCTGCTTCAGCTTGCAAGATTGACTTCCTACAAGGCATCCCCAAGGAGAAGCCACATGGACCTATCCCGATGCAGCCCTGGGTGCTGGAGCAGCCGTGTGGAGACCCCTGCTAGTGCTGAGATGCTTATTCGTTCACTGACTCAGCTTTCCTCCTGCAGTCGGCATCATTGCCTCTGTTTTGTGAGGTGGAGGACTTTGTGGACTGGTGTTGGGTTAATGGGTTCATGTTGGACTTGTGGGCTTGGGCAGCATTGGGTTGGGATGTTTTCGTGATGCACATTTTCTTTGCATAAAACTCTCTTATACATGAGTTGCTGTGGATTTGTTTCTCCAAAGTACCCAGACTATTACAGTCCCCAAGCCTTTCCTCTGCAGAGCCCTGTGTGGGGACTTGACCCTCCCACCACTGACCGGGCAGCTGAGCCTGTAACAGCCCACATAACGCTGTCCGTGAGAGCAGGTGCTAAGACCGGTGCTGCCCTCTCACTCGGGCAGTTACACATTCGTCGATGCTGCGTGTTTGCCCACGGCAGGAGCTCCCGTCATCACTGCACTTGACCCCACCAACACGGCAGCCCTGGGTCCAGAGCATGGTGAGTGTTGGTGGAGCGTGGGCTCCTTCCTCCATTCAAGGGATGGCGCTAATCTGCTGCTCCTCTGGTCTCCACATGATGAGGATTCAGAAAGGTCTTCCCTCCTTTGCCTGTCTGTCTGTCCCTTCAGCTGTGCACACACAGCTCCCCAGGCCACGCACATGACCAAGCACCCCTGCTCTCCCATGGATAAACAGAGCAGTGGGTGCAGCATCTGTGTGCATGAGTCCCACACAGTCATAGCACGGCCACAGGCTCCTGACAGGCTCTGTGCCTCACCGAGCCCTTTCACCTGCTGGAAGGAGAACGGCTGCTGCCGACGTTCCCTCGCGGGGCCTGACAGACGCCTCTCCCCATCTCGCGCATCTCTAGAGCCCTGCCGGGCAGAGCCCAGGGCTTTGGCTTCATTTGGTTTGACATCAGCATAGCTTAGACCCACTGCTGCCCTGTTGACAACACTTCTCTGCCTTCACAGAAGGGTTTCAGTAGAGCCCCCCTGGCCCTACCACAGACAGAGAGCAAGAAACGAACCACACGCCAAATTCTCGGCCCTCAAGTGTATTCCAACTCACAGCGACCCTGCAGGACAGGGCAGCACTGCCCCTCTGGCTCTCTGGGGCTGTCGCCTTGATGGGAGCAGAGGCCTCGTCTGTCTCTCATCTTTGGGATCCAGCCTCCGGCTCTCTAGCCCTGCACACAGCCCGACGGTCGCAGGAGCATTTGCGTGTGCTCACGAGACAGCACCAGTGCACGCTTCAGGTTGTACACAGCTGGCTGATGCTCACCAAAAGCACCATCCCATGTGAAGCCGATTACAGCTGTCAGCAAGCGCCCACTCCCCACCCGCATATCCCGCAGAGCTCCAGGGTGGCTCTGTGTGGCACCCATTGTCCTGGAGTTCTGCTCCCCTGTGATCCCACCAGATGGGGTCGCTTTTGATACAACCCATCAGGGCATGTGAGCCTGGGTCTGACTTAAGCTGGCGGTTAGCCTGGCGCCCATGGGCTTGCTTTGAGCAGAGGCACTGTGGAGTGACAGCGGACCCACCCCTGGGGAAGCCTTCCAGTGCAGGAGCATGGAGAAGCCTGAAGGGGCTTTACTGTGTTCAGGGGAGCAGGAAGGGGTGGACTGTCGGCCGTTCATAAGGACACAGGGCGCTTAATCTTCTTCCTCACATTAACCTGGCAGGGGCGGGGGG
>NW_022107431.1:1512708-1515431 GCF_000313985.2 Echinops telfairi | reverse complement strand
GGGGGGGGGAGTGAGGGGAGGCATCAGGTGCATGAGGAAGGAAGATGGACACCTAGCTCAGCACAGGTATGGTTGTGGCTCATGGGAAATGGGAGTGGCCAGATCTGGGCCTCCCAGGACCTGCTTGGACCTCAAATGGCCCTCAGTAGGAAAGAGTCAGGTGACTCCTTGCTTTCTCTCTCCAAGAAACACCCAGAGATTCCAAACACCCCTAACCTACACTGCCCACCCCCCACACACCTTAGGGAAACCCAAGGGAGCATGCAGAGGGTGTTCATGTAATGGAGCCCCAGGTGGCTCCTAAGGGGGTAGTCCTGCCAGGGGCGCCACCCCAAAAAAGCCAGGCTGGGATCTCCTTCAAAAAAACCAGCTGCCAAACACCCAGTGGGGTCTGTCCTTTTCCACACGTGGGCCACACTGGATTCCAGGGGACTCAGCAGCCAGAGCCCAACTGGTGACTAACATTGGTGACATGAAGGGCCATTGGAAGACAGTGCCTAGGACCTTCTGAAAGGGTTTCCCAGCAGCCTGGGAAAATCAGGACCCTCCCTCTCCCAGGTGAGAGATAATCAAGTGGGGGAAGGGTCAGGGAGAGAGAAGAGGAGGGGTGTGCAGGATGATGGGAGGGGAAGAGACTTCTTCGAGTAACACGGATGGAAAACTGGAAGCAGAAGAGTTATTATCAATAACTGGACCCCACTTTCTCCAGGGAGTTAGATGTCTGGCTTTTCAGACCTTGCCCCTTGCTCTCTTGTTTATTGGCATCCCATCTGGACAGCACCTGACAGCAGCAGCATCGGGGACACAGAGGTGTCATTTGGTGCCATCGAGCTGACTCCGCCCCACAGGGACCCTACCCACAACAGAGCGATACACCGCTGGCCCCCTGCCACCCTCACAGGGTTCCTATCCCTGCGCCATGGTCGCAGCCTCTGTGTCCATCCATGTCCTTGAGGGCCGTCCTCTTTCTCGCTGCCCCTCCGCTTTACCAAGCACGCCATTCTCCAGGGACTGGTCTCTCCTGACAATGTGTCCCAAGCCTTGTCATCCCTGCCTCTAAGGAGCACTCTGCCTAGCTTCTTCCAAGACAGACTGGTCTGTCCTTTGAGCATCCACGGTACTTTGCATATTCTTCTCTGGCACCACCATTAAAATGCACCGAGACAACTGTTTCATGAAAGCCTACTTGAGATTCTGCTAGTTAAACACACCTCTCACGTGGCACGTCTCTCTCAGCACATTCTCTCGGCTCTGTGCCCGCTAGGTGGGTGCTGCAATAGGACTGCCACAAGCAGGTAGACAGACGGGTATGCCTCCATCTCAGGTGGCTCGATGTCTGGGTTCAGGGCTTGGGCTCTCTCCCCCTCCCCTCCTCTCCACTTGCTTTCCCTTCACCCCCTCTCCCCTGCTGCTTTATCCTGTCTTCCCTGACCCCACTCCTCCAAGACCCTTGTCTCCTCCTGCTTGGCGGCCCGCTCTCCTTTCAGAACCTGGGGGTCAGTCTTCCCTTCGGTGCCCCGTGTTCCTTGACAGGCCTGCTCCTTTCAGACCTCAGATGTCACGCTGCAATGACGGGGCCTCCTTCACAGGGCAAAACCCTGTTTCCAAAGGGATGCCATCCACAGGTGTTGGGGTTAGGGTCAACAACACAGATACTTTGGAGTTGGAGAGGGGCACCGTTCAATCGTTCACCCCTGGTGCCCTGCCCCTGCTCAGACTGGGGCCTTCTTTCTTTATGTTGCATCCGGCCAGAGTTCTGGTGCCAAGACCTGCAGGTGTCCTGGGAGGGAGGGTCAGGGTGACGTGCGATCAGAGGGTGCCTGGGGCACAGCCAGGCATTGGACAGAGACCGAGTGGACAGAGACCGAGAGCTGCTTTGATCCAGTTATTACTTGGGGACAGTCCCTTTCCGTAGAGCATGTTCCTGATTCACAGTGACCCATGTGACCACATCCCAGAGCTCCCTAGGCTTCCGTCTCTGTGGGAGCAGGTGACCCACCGAGTCCACACACACCCCCACCCCAAGTCCCTGGTAGGTTCTGACTGCTGCCCTTTGGGTCAGCGGCTGAGCGCCCAGCTGCTGGGCCACCGTGGTGCCTCCTAGGGGCTAGGCCTCGGCTGCTCAGATGTGGGTTCTGCTGTACAAGCTAAAGCAGAGACTTAGGGGTGTGGGGGACAGAGGTGGGGGCTCACAGGATGCCATGCCAAGGGTACCTTAAGGCCAATGTCTGACCCACCAGCCACGGAGACTGTGGGCCAAAGACCCCTCTCAGTTTGCTGTTGGCTTGGCAGGAAGGCAAGGATTTCGACCGGCAGGGATGATGCCTGGGAGATACCACCTTGGTCCCGGACCTCCGAGAGTCAAGGCTGCCCAGAGTTCCCGACAGAACATGGGGTCTGTAACAAGCAGGCCTCACTGCTCCACTCCAGTGACGTCCCTGTTGCAGCGGTCTCTATGGGCCTCCATGATAAGGAAAAATCAGTAGGACATTCAGCTTTGGCTTCAAGAAACCCAGGCTGATGCCCTCGGTCACCACCAGTGGAGAGGTCTGGGGGGCTTGTCCCAGTCCCCAAAACTAAGTGGATGCCTGTCCCTCCCCCTAGAAGAATTTATTTCAAAGGACGGCACTGAATCCGTAGCTCTGGGAGAGGGACATATCTGATCGGAGCACACAGGAGCAGATGACAGGGGAGGAGGAGAGACTGGAGCACATCCTGGCCCA
>NW_022107431.1:1507328-1510857 GCF_000313985.2 Echinops telfairi | reverse complement strand
AACGGGGAGGGAGGGGAAAAATGAGGACCTAATACCAGGGGCTTAAGTGGAGAGGAAATGTTTTGAGAATGATGAGGGCAATGAGTGTACAAATGTGCTTTACACAATTGATGTATGTGTGGATTGTGATAAGAGTTGTATGAGCCCCTAATAAAATGATTTAAAAAAAAAAGAAAAAAAGTCAGAGTGAACGCGGCCCCGCTGCCTCCCTCCCAGCCACACTCCCACCATCGAAGGGCAGGCATCTCGCCAGCTCCATTGGACAACCTTCCCAGGGTCTCTCTCCAGTCACCAGGCAAAACCAGAAAACGGTTAGGGATTTTGTCTTATTTACGGCTTTCATGTATAAAACCTACACAGGAAAATCCCTCTTTCGTGGTTCAGCATCCTTCATTCTGTTCCAATCTGCAGTTAATTTCACAAATGGTCACAGGTTTCTACTCTTAATTTTCCGTCTGAAGTTACCTGGCCAGCAGGGGCAGCCTGTCGGGCTGGGAGCTGGCATTGAAGGTAAGCAGAGAGATGCGTCCGCCAGCTCCCATAAAGGGTGATGGTCTTGGAAATGCCTGGGAGAGTTCCCCTCTGCCCCATGGGGTCACTGGGTGGCTGTGGGTTCTGAGGCTGCCTGTGTGCTGTGCAGCTGTGAGAGGGCCCAGTGGAGCAGGGAGGAGCCTGGGATTGTCCGAGGCGGCGGCTCGGCGTGGGCTTTCCTCACACATTCGTTTCAGTCGTGATCACTCTGCCTGGACCTCTGCAGGCCTTCATTTCCTCTCCGGGGTTTGCATCTGTTCTTCTTGACGGTGCTGATGTAACCCAGGTGATAACCCCCCTGACCAAATGCCATTAGCCTAAGGGACTCTCTGGAATGCAGTCTCAGACACGTTTCTCACGCCGCCTTGCGCACAAGCAGACAGGCTGGATACAGGAGTCACCTGACATCTGAGAGGCTTCCCTCACTTTTCTGCGAGTGGTTGGAAGCTGGGTCCTGCTGTCTCGTTGGTCAACAGAGCCATCCTGAGACTGGCCTCAGCCTGCACGCAGCTACTGTTCCGCTTGCTTGCTCACGGTCAACAGCTGTTTGCCGTGGGCACCCTGAAACCTGAGTTAACGACCACAGCTGTACGTGGCTCCCCAGGGTGCAAATTCCAACAGCAAAAGCATATCTTCACTGCCGACCTTTCCGGCTGTGTCCCTATGCTGCATTCAGAACAGGCAGCATCCACACGACTGACTGCAATCCGACGGACACGCGCTCAGAACCCCAGCCCTGCGTGGGGAGGACGAGGGGGGCTTCAGACAGTCTGTGGACACAGCCCGCGATGTCTTCATTCCGTGTTCCCACCAGCTTTCTAAAGCTCGCTGAAATGAGGCTGTGCGACTGGCAGAGAGAGAGCGTTTGAGAGAGAGTCGCACCACACTCTACCAGGTGGGCTGTGGGCACCAGGCCCTGGCCCCTTTGTTTTTCCAGACATGGTGTGGGCGCTTGTAAGTACTTGATGCAGGTGAAGGACCGCTGAGCTCATGGGCGTGTGAAATCAGATAAAGACAGGACCACCCCTGCCTCGCCCAGAGATGGACCTGCCGCAGGCCACTCAAGTCGGTGGGTGACTCGCATTACCAGTGAGCGGGGTCACTTCCTGCCCAGCCCAATCCCGTGGAGTCCACTTTGGCTCACAGTGATCCCAGAGGACAGAGTTGAACTGCTGTATCTTCCTCCAAAGAGGAAGTGGGGTGGGTTGGGGGGGCAGGGGGGCGTTCCTTCTAACTGCCAAGCGTCCAGTTAGGGGCCCACTGCCTAATCCACTGTGCCACCTGGGCACACTTTCCCTCCTAAGGCAGTGTGGACTCTGAGTTGGGCAGTCGCTGGTAGTGCTTGAAGAGGCTGCATAGATTTTTTATTTTTTCTCTTTCACTAAGCATTTAAAGTTCCTGGTGGAAGCTCAGAAAGGGGAGCTGGTGGGGAGCTGTGGTGGGGAGGAGGTGATGGCTAAGAGGGACACCCTTTTCTAGCGGGCAGACATCAGAGCAGACGTGGGGTGTCAGGGGAGTTAGCTGGGGTTGAGAGCCGCCCATGAGAGGGAAGGATTCAGAGCACCCACAGAGGGAAGCCCTCTGCAGAAGGTTCTCCCAGCGCACAGGGAATAGCAGCAGAAGAGATCGGTGGGATCAGAGAAGAAAGATGAGGGATGGCACCCCAGAGGCTGAGGGCAGGTCAGTGACTGATGTGCTGGGGCACAGCAAGGGGAGGGAAAAGGGGAGGGCATGTGTGCTGCACCCAGGAAGCCTGTGAAGCAGTCCTTGGGGAAATGAGGGAGGCAAAGGCAGGTGGGCCAGGACCCCGGAAGTCCTGCTGCCCTAGGGGGGTCCCCCATTGAAGTGGCATTCACTGGCATAATTTCATCATTGTTCCCAGCAGCTCTCGATTGGTGGAGAGTGTGGATGGAGGGGACAGCTATCTGGGCTCACTCAGTGTTGGAGTCCCACCCCACACCTGTGAAGGGGCGATGGTAGCCACGAGCCATGGGCTCTGCCCTGAGGGGGGAGGAACACTCTGGAAAGACATACGTGTGGAAGCTTTTGTAATGGTGGCTTCTTGGGCCTGGCTTCAGTGGCACCGCGGCACTCATTTAAACTGCCCTCTGTGGTATCGGCAGGGTACGTTCTTTGTAGGCAGAGTGTGGATTCTTAGACATCCAGGGAAACAGAGCTGAAGGAATCATGCATGGACTCACTCGGGTCAGGAAGAGGCTCTCTGCTCCCGATAGGTGCAAAGTCTGGGAGCAGCCTTAGAAATCCACACGGACAAGTTCTCGAAGAACTGACTCGATGGCAGTGAGTTTCGGCTTTTAATTCAGATGGAAACTTCTGAGCAAAGACATTTCTAGCACCGACTATAAGGTCTCCCTTAGGGATCACAATAGAACATCACCAGGAGGGATCCCCTGGAGGAGGAGGCCATCATGTGAGGCAGAGGGCCAGTGCGGGTGGGGGGGACCCTAGTGCGATGGATCATACAGTAGCCGCCACAATGATTTGAACATGATGTCCATTGAGAGAAGGACGTCGGTCCAGGCAGGCTTTGCTGTCATGATGACCGGACGGCACCTCTCTCTCTCTAGTCTGACAGGCGGCACAGGGGTCAAAGGCTTCAGCTTGAAATAACAGAGAAGGATGGTGGTGGGACCCCCACTAGGAGGATACTGTGGGAGTCTACTTCTGTCCACATCAGAGCCACAGCCTTGACTCCCGAGGAGAGTTCTACTGAATCAACTCCATAGCAGTGGGGTTTAATATCAATTTAATATCCATCCATCCATCCATCCTTCCTTCCTTCCTTCCATCCATCCATCCATCCATCCATCCATCCATCCATCCATCCATAATATCATCTATCTATCCATCCATCCATCCATCCATCCATCCATCCATCCATCCATCCATCCATCCATCCATAATGTCATCTATATATCCATCCATCCATCCATCCATCCATCCATCCATCCATCCATCCATCCATCCATCCATCCAT
>NW_022107431.1:1487124-1506893 GCF_000313985.2 Echinops telfairi | reverse complement strand
ATCTATCTATCTATCTATCCATCCATCTATCTAATCTATCATCCCCCTTTCTTATCTTCCCTTCTTTGGGAACATGCCTGCACATAGAAAATTAATAACAAAATAGAATTTACTTCTGGACATGCCACTTCATAGACACATTTTCCTCGCTGGCACCCTTGCTGCTAATATCACTGCCATCACATCACCATCATCACAACCACCATCTTCACCATCAGTGGCACCACCAGGGACATCATTGCTTCTATTATCACCATCATCACCACCACCAGTGTTTCACATTGCCCCCGCCATCACCACCTCCATCCCTGCTCCTCCACTCTCATCACCGCCACCATGCCAGACCAGGCCCCTGGCTCCGTCTTGCGGCACTTCTTTGTTTGCGGAGAAACCTGGCTGCTCACACGCATTAGCTGTGCACCTGGCACTCTTTGACCGGGTCAGTGTCACCCGCACATTGTTCCAGACGCGCTGACTGCTCTCCCTGGAGCAGGCAGACAGGCCTGGTGTGATCTGAGGTGGTGGTTTTGACAAGGATGTGGAAGACTGCTTTGAACATGGGGAGGGTCGGGTGGGGAGGAAGAGCAGGACTGGTTAGGATTTGCACTCCGCATGCTCCCCAGTGTGCTCCGTGTGCTCCTGTCTGCCAGCTGGCTCGCTGCCCCCTCCCCACTCCTGCTGGCTGGCTCCTGGCCCAGGGCGCAGCTTCTGCAGGCGGTTCTCCTCCTAACCTGCTCCAGCCTGGGGTCAAGCATCCCTGGGTCCCCCTTCATCATCTTCCTCCACGATGGTTTCAACGAGGGGGGTTTGGAGAGAGGCCAGCTGAGAGCGGGAAGGGAGAGTCCTAGGAGATGCAGATTTGAGTGCTTTGTGCATGTCGCCAGGAGAGTCAAGTCCCTGGAAAAGGGCAGCATGTTTGGCAAAGTAGGGGTCAGCAGAAAAGAGGAAGGCCCGCCAGGAGACGGACTGCCCGGAGGTTGCAGCCGTGGGTCCAGACAGCCACATTGGGAGGACGGCGCAGGACCGGGCAGTGTTTCCTGCCGTGGTGCACGGGGCCTCTCTGAGTGGGATCTGACTGGAGCCCCTAACACCACCCTGGAGGAGGCGTGGCCATTTCTGAGGCTGCTGGGTTGGGCCAAGCAGAGCATCAAGGGGGCCTGAGCAAGGCTGGGCCCAGGGTGGGTCGGGTGGGGGTCCTCTCACGGCCCCTTGTTGCCTGACATGGTAAACCACTGGTCTGTTGTCTGCTGTGTGACCGAAGTCCGCTCACGAGAAACCCATGGACACAGCGTGGAGCTGCCCCACAGGGCTTCCTGGGCGGTCATCTTTACAAGGATGGATTTCATGGCCTCCCTCCCATGAGGCCTCAGGTGAGTTTGACTACAGGCTCCCCAGCAGCAGGGCTCACCGGGTGCTGGTGCTGATCCAGGTCAGAGGCTCCTGCCTGCATCTCTGTTGCCGGGTGGGGCTGGGCCCCGTGGGGCTCCATCAGGACTCACTCAGAGATGCAGCCAGGTCAGGGCCCCGCTGCTTCCTGCAAGGCGCGTTCAACGCCCCCAGCCGCTCCAGGGGAGAAGGTTAAGGCTCTTTACTCCCCTGAAGACTGAGCCTCAGAAACCCCCACGGGCCCCATAGGAGGCAGAATCCGCCTGTGGTAGTGGGCTTGCTTTAAGGAGTGGATACTCTGGGGGAGTCGTGAGTTCACTTCGGCCTCACCCCCCAGGTTCTCCGGGAGAAAGATGGGGCTTTCTGTTACAATACACAGTTACAGCCTCGGACCGCCCGGCAGTTGCCGTGACTCAGCTTTGGCTGGACGGCACTGAGTTCACAAGCACATGGTACCTGTGAGGCCCTGCTGTGCACACCTGTACTCACAGGACCCCACTCCGCGAGGAGCACACTACGACCACCCCTGTTTTACAGCTGGGGGAGAATGCCCGAGAAGATGAAGTGGCCTGCCCTGAGTCCCATCGCCAGCATGTGGCAGAGTTAGGGTGTGAACCGTCCTGGCCCCAGTAGCCCTGCCTTGACCTCTCTCAGGGGTCACTCTGTACCAGGAGTTGACTCCCCGGCCCACAAGGACGAGAAAGAAAAGACTTGATGCAGCGTGGATAGCATATTGTCTTTTAATTGATCTAAGGGAAACAGTTAAATTCAGAGTTTAGAAATAGAAAAGATTATCAAATAAATTCAGGGTCAGAGCTAGTTCAGCAATGCTGACGGGTAGCCGGCTTGCCTTGGGTGGCCCCGGGCGTCTGCCTGGATGTCAGCAGTTTAAATAAAGGGCGTGCCTCCTAAAACTCTTCATGAGGATTCACAAACATCTTTTTACAGGGCATGTGGTGGAGGGGCTTTGGGGAAGGCAGACAGAAGGGGTGTTGTAGAGAGCTGGCCTCTCCGCTCCGGTCTGGGTGGCAACTGGCCTCACATGACCTGGCCCTGTCTAGTGACTCCCCCCTGGGAACGTCCCCATGCCCTGCGGCATCCTGTGAGGAGGTGGGTGCCCAAGAGACTGGGCCCAGCTGATGTCCCTGTTCCCTGCGGAAGGAGTGTGGCATCTGCTCACCAGTCTGCCTTTCAGATGGCTTGGGTGGACCCACAGCAGGCAGTGGCCAGGGCCAGGGCTGGCAGGGCAGACAAGCGGCCTCTGCTATGGATGGCACCAGGACCAGGCTTCCTTCTGGAGACACAGGGCCCCTGCCAGTTGTCACTGGATGGCAGGGAGGGCTCTTCTGCACTTCCTGCGTGATTCACCCAAGCCACAGGCACGGGCCAAACCGGAGTGTGCCCACACACGCCAGTGCAGTTAGCCTCTGCCTGATGGCTGGTCCCCTTAGTGGTTGGGGAGCTGCAGGACACTCTCATGGAAGGCGAGTGGGCTGGGCCTGCTCCCTGGTCACACTGAGTGTCAAGCCGCGAACATCAAGGGGCCAGGGTGGGGGCAGCAAGTAACAGAGACTGCTGGCTGGACTCCACACCTAGTCCGGGCCAAGGTGGGAGGCGGGCGGAGGACTGGGGCTGCAGAGCCCTCTGGCTAGGCCCTGCCCAAATGCACGCCCAGGACACCCACCGTCATGGGGGACAGAGGTGACAGCAGGGCACGTCCAGTCAGCGAGGGGGCCACCAGCTGCGTCTCACGGGCCCGACAGCGTGAAGGTACAGTTTGAGTACAAAGTGCAAGCACTCTTGTGTTTGTGGTTTTGCTGGGTTTAATTTCTCTTTGGTGAGGGCAGCTCCCCATGTCTAAGAGCGGCAGAGGGCGATGAGCTTCTCATCCCTGCTTCCTTGGCTGAAAAAGAGAGGGAAGGGGGGACAGACAGACATTTCTGTTAGGGAGCTGGCACCGCTCAGCTGTGAAGACCAGGGTGCTCCTTCTAGGAACCACACGGAGCCCCAAGAGGGCCCGGTCAGAGCCAGCGAGCACCAGAGAGGAGGGCGAGCCTGGAGCAGGTGTCTACACAGGGGTCAGACTGGGAGGCCCTGGCTCTTTCCTCCCTGGAAACAGTTGGAAATCCCAGGAAAAGTGAGCACAGAATATTCCAGCATTGCTCCACAGGACCCGCCATCACCTTCCACTGAGCCCACAAATCACACATCCTATACAAATGCACACTTCCGAGGGGGTCAGGCCAGGGCCCCCCTTATTCCTGAGCCTCTCCAGTGGCCGCTCTACAAAGCCAGGCACCATCACAGGTGTGTTTTCTCCCATGGGGTTCAAAGCTGTCTCCTGGAGGGGCAGAGGTGGGCCAGGGACCGACCTCTGGCCGGTCCAGTCTCTCAAGGCCTGCGAGGGCCGGACAGTGAATCAGGCGGAGACAAGGAGATTCAGTGTCCTCGAGGCTGGTGAGGAAGACTGAAGGTGTCCTTCCCCGCCCCCGCCGCCTCTTGCAACCCCCAAACCAACCTCCCGGCTATCAAATCTATGCGGCCTCACAGCAAGCCCACTGGACAGTCGGCCTCCCCTGTGGGCTCCCAGGGGTCACTCCTCACGGCAGGGGACAGGAGCAAGGTGGTGGCTCTGCTTTATCCCTGCACGAGCAAGCTGACCCTTGGGCAGGACGCCCTGGGAGGCTACGGCTGGCCCGCATTTGGGATTTCCCTGGAACCTTGCTCTGCAAGGCACGGTCCTGACCAGCCTGGCCATGCAGGCGTCCCAGGGAGCACTGAGCAGCCAGCTGTGTTGTGAATGGAGTTTAATTAAGATCGAGTGTGCCACTCATTACCGTTCCCTAATTAAAACCATGCTTCGACGGCACTTGGCGCTCGGCTGGGGCTAATTGTTCTCAGATCTGCTGGACTGCGAAGAGCAAGGGATTTGTGGTGGGATTACAGTCCTGTACACCCTCCAAGTGTGCCCGGGGAAGACCCACACCACACGCCCTCTTCACACCAGCCTTCAGGGCACCGTGGAGGTCATAGGGGTCTCCTGTCAGTCCATCCACAAACGCGGGGCTGGCCCCCAGTGTCCTATCAGCCCCACCACAACCGAATCCCGGGGCTGGGCACTGTGGGCACAGACCCCGGGCGAGGCACACACAGATGGAGAGGGTAGTCGGGGCATGGGCCCTGTCCTTTTACCCGCTCCCCCCCACATCCCTGGTCCTACCAGCTTTGAGCAATGTGCAGGCCGCAGAAGCACAGGACTGGGGCATTTCCTTAGAAGGCGGCAACAGGCCCTGACCCACCAGCCTGAACCGTGGACTCTCTGGCCCCGGCACAGACGCTTCTGGCAAGCCGGCTGCCCTCCCAGCTGCCCCTCAGTCCCTCTCTTCTTGGAAGGCCTCCTACACCCCAAGCCCATGCTTACCCAAGGGCCCTTGCCTGCAATTAAACCAGCAAACTGTCCACGAGGAACACTCACCTGTCTATTGGCAGTCTCAGCATTTCCTCCTCTGGGTGCTGGGTGGAGGGAGGGAGAGAGATGACAGAGAGGTTAGGTGGGGGGGTGGAGGGAGGGAGAGGGGTGTTAGTGAAAACCAAGAGTCGACTCCCGTGGAAGGTACAGCGCCATCTCAGGGAGGGTCCCGGGCCGTGCCGGTTGTGATTTGAGTAACTGTTCACAGGGTGAATTGGTTTCCATTCAACACCAGAGGCCCCTGTGGCTGGTGACGCCGACTGCTGTCCCCAGAGGGTGACACTCTCTTTCCACTTCCCACCTGTGTCCTTGAGCTGGACCCCTGGGCAGAAGCTGCCCCTCTGGTCTTGTCTGATCAGGGCGGCAGACCACTCTGGGCTTACTGTCCACCTCACAAACCAGGACGCTGAACCCCCAGGGTGGGTTAGGGCAACAAGGGCCAAGGTTGTAGGCTTCCCCTGGTCTCTGGCAGACCAGTGAGCCTGGTCTTTAGGACGACTGAGGGCTCTGGCCCCCACTTTCCCTGCCACTCTGCCCTGGACCTCAGAGAGAGGCACCAGCCAGCACCCTCCTCTCCCGAGGAAGGCACTTCCACTTGGAGTGGAGAAGGACAGAGGGGCCATCGAGGGACGATGGCTTTTCACTGCCCAGCCCAGTCCTGCTGTAGAAGGACTCGTCTTCTTCACAAACTCCCCGCTGACTGCAGAGAAAGGTCCCCTGAGAAGGTTGCCCCAGGGGGTCCAGGATGGGAGCCCTAAGATGGCCACCAGCCCGGGATCGCTGAGCTTCTCAGTGTCCACTGCGGCCACGAGGCGTGACTCTGCAGCCTCGCCCTGGTGTCGCATTGGTTAGAGCGCTCGGCCGAGAGCCAGTTGGAACTCAGCTGCTGCTCAGTTCCTACCCAGCCTGGAAGACTCAAGGGGCTGTTCCACCCAACCCTACGGGTCTCGGCGGGCCGCTCCAGCTCAGCGCGGCGGTGCAGACGGCAGGGACTGCCCGGCACGCCCAGCGCCACAGCCGTGTTGGAGTCCTTGTGAGCAGCCGGTTTGTCGATCCGCCTCTTTGAGGGTCTTCCTCCTTTCAGTGCCCACCTGCTTTACAGAGCACGACGTCCCTTTCCATCTCCTGATAGCATGTCCATAGTACATGAGACCACGTCTCACCATCCTTGCTTCCAAGGGGGCTCTGGCTGCACTGCTTCCAAGACCCCTCTGCTGGCTCTTCCGGCAGCCGTGGTACTTTCAATACTCTTCTCCAGCGACACGAGTCAAACGCAGCGACTCTTCTGAAGTCCTCCTTATTCAGTGTCCAACTCCCACATGCAGACGAGGCAACTGAAGAGACCTTGGTCTGGGTCAGGGGCACCTTTGTCCTCCACGTCCCTGACGTTGCTCTTCAGCACTTTACCGAGGTCGTTGGAAGCAGATTGCTCAAGGTGAGACATCGCTTAACTTCCTGGTGCGACTTTTCTGAGTGCGGACTGTGGATCACAGTAAAACGCGACCCCGGACAACGTCAAATTTTCTCTGCTTATGACGATGTTGACTACTGGTCTTCTGTACACTGGATTATAATCAATTCCGAAGGCTGCAATTCTAGATCTTCAGCAGCAAGCGCCCACAGCCTCCTCGCGTTCAGCAAGCAAGGTTGTGCCATCTGCACAGCGCAGGTTGCTAATAAGCTTCCTCCGATCCTGATGCTGCATCCTTTTTCTTAGAGCCCAGCCTCTGGTGCTGTCCCCAGCGGGCAGACTTCTCCACACTCCATGAAGTGGTGCGTCCTATTAGGCATACAGCCGGAGCAATGAACGGGCGTTCTGGAAGTCAGGGGACAGGAAACGGTGACCTGGGGATGGACCTTGGCCCCGAGCCTCCAGTGGATGACTTGGCACAGGCAGACTGCCAGTCCTGTTTCTGAGCACCTCTGCAGGGACCCAAAGTGCCGGCCTTCCAGCCAGCAGCGGGGCGCAATCTGCCCCGGCACCACCTTATCAGCCACTGCCGGGGAGTGGATTCTGAATCCTGGCCATCCTGCGGGAGGAGGTGGGGGCGTTCCCTGGAGGCCCTGGAATGGCAAGGCTTTACGGGAGCAGACAGCCTCTCTCTGTCTCCAAAGGAGTGACCAGTGGGTGTGAATGGCACACGTTCAGGTTCACAGCCAGGCACTTAACCCACGGTGCCCCCAGGGCCCCTTGTGCAGTGCCCAGGGGTTGAAGAATAAATTCTGAGCTAGGGCTCCTGACCTGCTGGCCTCCTGACTTGGTGTGGAGCCCAAGGACAAGGCCAGCCCTGGGGACATCCGACAGCCAACATGTCAGGGGCCTCAGGAGACAAAGGGCTGAGCTTCACACCCAACTCTGTCCACCCTGGGGATGGTCCCCTTCTGATCACCTGCCGACCCCTCTATCGAGGGGGCACCCCCATAGACAGCTCCTGTTCGACCACGAGGACCACGTGGGCATCTCAGGGGCTCTTACTGTGACGCTTCCTGGTGTTTCCCTTGGCGTCCTCCTTGGTCACCCCCAGGCAGCCCATTAGCTCCTGGACCGAGAGGGACTTGTTGTTGTTGGCGTCGCAGTACTCCACAAACCGCTTCACGCACTTCTTGGGCTTCGATTTCTTCCGGAGCAGCCGCTTGAAGGGTTTGATCTCCTTTTTGCCGAGGTCGCCGCTGGCGTTCTTGTCCAGCAGTTTGAAGTACCAGTGGACCACTCTCTCCTCCAGCGTGTGGCTGGGGTCCGGCTCAGAAAGCCTGCAGGAGAACACAGACTCGTGAGGAAGCAGGTCCCAGGGGCCCGGACCTGTCCTGCCCCGGTCCCCTGCCAGGGATGCCCCTGCTCCACCCGCTCACCCACCCCCCATGCCTCTGCCTCCGAGGGAGAGCCCTGTGTGTATGGGGGTGGTGGGGGGCGTGCCCAGCAAGCAGGTTCATCGCTCATTCCCCTGAGACATCACCAGAGAGAGTGATTCCGGAAACCTTCTTCACGTTGGTTTGCAAACCAGCAAGGACACCGTGTCTTTCTCCTTCCGAGGACACGTGTGGTTTAGTCACGCTTTTCCACACACACGCTCCCCGTTGGACTCTGTGCTCCCAGAGGCTGGGTCGTGCCGGCTGGGGACACCCACAACCCACCTTCAGACACCCTGAGGGTGCAGGCCTAGTGGAAAGCGTCCCCTAAACCTGCTTTTCTCTTCTACACAGGTGACGTGCACCTTCGACATCCCTTCAACAGAGAGGAGCTGTCCCGCAGGGAGGCATCTCCATGGGCAGAGAGGAGCCGGCTACGTCAAGTTCATGTAGCCGGATCCGACTGGTCTACCCCACGCCCCACAGGACCAAACCCGCTGGTCCGGCACCATCCTCACCATGGCTCCTGTGCCCGAGCCTGTGGTCACAGCCCCTGTGTCCTTGTTGAGGACCAGCCTCTTTCTCACTGCCCCTCCACTTTCCCAAGCGTGACGTCCTTCGCCAGGGCCGGTCTCTCGAGACAACAACGTGTCCCAAGCACACGAGACCACATCTCACCGCCCTCGCCTCCCAGGGCCAGCCAGGTTGTACTTTCCTCCAAGAGAGATCTGCCTGCGCAAAGTTGGTGGCCCGTGGAACATTCCAGATCCTTTGCCAGGGCCAGGATTTGAGCACATCAGTTCTCCGACGGCCTTCCTTATCGGCCGTCCGCCCTCCCATGCATAGGAGGTGACTGCAAACACCAGGCGACTGTCAACACTTTCAAGGGGCCTTGCGCAGCAGATGTGCCCAATGGCTGCTCCCAGGAGCACTGGTTGTGGATCCGAGCAAAACAACATCTTCACCACCTCGCCTGGTTCCCCATGGACCAGGGCGCTACCTATCGGCCAACTTGTGAGGAACTTGGCGTTCTTGACGCTGGAGGCTGCCATCTTTGGTCTCCATTGGCGAGTGCTCCGCCTCCTCCCGGCTCTCAGCGAGCCAGGGGGTGGGGTCTGCAGACCCCAAGATCGTCACGGAGCAGCACCTCGCCCTTCAAGCAGCACCTCGCACTTTTCGTCCTACAATTCAGCTGCTCTCACCGTGTGCTCAGCGCGCAGAGCAAGTACGTCTGGTGCGAGGATGCTTCCCATCCTTCAGACTCCACCCCTCGTAAAAGTCACACTCTTCCACCTGGAGCGCAGGAGCCTGCCCATGGCCCTCAGATAGGACAGGGGCTCCCCTGACACCCTCTAAGAGAAATGACCCGCCCTCCAGGAGTCCTCGCCCCAGGCCACTGCCTGTGTGTGGCCAGTCCTCCTGGCCTGAAGCCCCGCGGCCAACTCACGTCCCAGAGGTTTGGGGTGGGCTCTTATTTCCTGGGGTCTTGGGGGGCCTTTGTCCCCGCTCCTGGCTCTCTCACCAAGGGGGCCGTACCTGCTAGAAGATGACGATGGGTCAGACACCGCGTGGACCATATCGGTGGACAGCGCGTCCAGGACACTGGTGAGGAATTCATTCTTCTTGGCGCCGGGACACCCTGGGGGGACAAAGCGGGGGGCCCTGTTTTTCGCACCCCACAGGAAGAACCACCGAGCGGGATGGACTCATCTGGGTCACAGCGGGAAGGAGGGCCCCTGACGCACAGGGGGTGCTAGGACCGCTTCTGACCAGAGAGTTCACTCGGACCCTGGGCTGAGGTGAAGCCGGTGACGGGGGTGTGACATTTACCGCACGGTGACACTCGGCGGTGTGTCTCAGGCAGGTGGGGGCCTCGCCCCAGCCCACAGATGCCACCCTGGCTCTCAGTGTGTCCCGCTTGGTCACTCTGTGTGGCTGTGAAGCTGGGAGCTAGGCCAGAGGTCTGTCAAACACCAGCACGGTCACTCCTGGTGGACAGGTCTCAGCCTGGAGATGGCTTCTGAGTATGGGCCGATGGAGACCTGTGACCCACACTCACACGCCAGCATCCAGTGCAGGGCGGGCGGACAAACCCAGGCTCTGTGTGTCCAGCCATGTTCCCAAATGACCAGGCGACCTCCTCCTCCCAGCCCAGGGCTCCTCGCTGCCCCTCTCTGCAGGGCTGAGTGACCGGCAGACGCCGGCTCTATCCTGTCTCCATAGGACATGGTACTGTAGGGCCCAGGGTCCAGGAGTGTTCCTGTGCTGACTTGAATGTGTGAAAAGCTCAACATTCAACCAGTGTCCCATCTGTGCCACCATCACCCTCTCTTGGTCCCTGGGCAAGGGGCCCTGCACTCACCTGCACCTGCCTGCTCCAGCCGTGCCCCCACCCTGGTCTCAGGATGGCTCCTTAAAGCCATCACAGACACGCAGTCATCCCCCCAGGTGAGGGTGCCCACAGGACACCTCACCCAGTCCTGGGCCACCCAGGATGGCCTGTGGTCTGTTGTGGGGACCACAGGGAAGCAGGTCACCAGGCCTTTCTTCCTCATCTGTCTTAGGCTGGAAGGCAAGCCTGTCATCATCACAGCCACACCCATACCTTCACCTGCTACCTGCTCGGGTCACCTGTCCCCTTAACGCTCCAACCACCCTGTTAGCCCCAGAGGTCCCCGGGGATAGAGGGGACGAACCGCGATGGCAGGGTTGCTCAGTGGTCCAGTGACTCTTGGTACTGGTTAGCTTCAAGAAAGGGCCCAGCGTGTCCTGTTGGATTGCTGAGGGACTCAGAGAGCACACACCATGCCACCTCTGATCTCATCAGGTCCCCGACCTGGCAAAGCAACGCCCCCAAATGAAGGAGTACCCAGAACCTTCCTGAGATGCAGGGCTATGGGCCGGACAAGCTCTGGCTCGAGCTCTCAGAGACGGCGAAGGGACTAGACTGTCTCATGTGCTGGGCCGAGCCTCCCAGGGCAGTCCTGCTGAAGACCTCCCTCCCCCTCCCCCTCTAGTCTTTTCCTCGGTGGGCCAGCCGCCCTGTAGTCCCTTGTTGATGGGAGAGGGTAGATCCATCCAGCATTTTTTAAATGTCCCCTTTTCTTTGCAAACGCAGGGACCTTCATTTTGAGGAAATATCAGGAAAAACATAACTCTGGTGCCAGATAACAGAGGTGCTGTACCCCAAGACTCCGGAATGTGCATGTGGGGGACATCTCAGGGTCACACATGGAGTTCAGGGGTCAGTGGACGCTCTGGCCTGGGGGCCCTGGCTCAGCCAATCTCCACGAGGCTGCTGGGGGCAGAAACTCATGCAGAGGGCCAGAGAGGCAACTGCCACCAAGCTGAGGCGGAAGGTTCTAAGCTCACCACCCTCGATTCAGACCCACAGTGACCTTACAGGATGGGGTAGCACTGTCCCTGTGGGTTTCTGAGATGGCGACCCTTCATGGGAGTAGAAAGCCCACCTCTCTCCCTCGTAGTGGATGGTGTGACCCTTCCTGGGAGTAGAGAGCCTGTCTTTCTCCCTCTTTGCAGAGGGTGGTTTCTAACTACTGACCTTGCAGCTAGCAGTCCAACGTGGAACCAGGTCACCTTGCTGCGGACTCTAGAACCCTCCAATTTCACAGGACCGTACGGATGGACTCATGGGACGTGGGAGGAATGTCTGTTACAACTGGTGGTGCAGTGGTTCTGTGTCTGGCAGCTCCCCGGAAGGTCAGCAGTTGGAGACCACCAGCTGCTCCCTGGGGGGCTGTCCTTGAGTACGGGGGGAGGGGGCAGACCGAAGCCTGTATTTGGCTTGTTTCGCTCCCTCCAGCTGTGTGCCGACACACTTCAGGGGTCGGCAAAGGGTGTTTGCGGTAAAACAATGCACCCGAATCTGAGCAGGTGATCTCCAGCTTCCTTCCTGCCACTGCAGCCACCATCTCGCTGTCCACGGGTGGATGCCGTGGCATGGGCGTCCGTTTCAGAGAGCGTTTCTGAAAATGTATCCTCAGGGGTGGGCAGACTCAGAGAGGTCCCAGAGGGCAGTGTAGAAGGGTCCTCATGGTTTCCCAGTCTGCAATCCACCCCACCTCCCACCCCCTGGGAGCAGACAGGCACCTCTGTGTCCCTCAGAGTGGTCCGTTGGCTAGTGGCCTAGCCCCCCACCTGAGAGGGAGGCAAGAGGGGCCGAGGGAGGAAGAGCAAAGGCGACCAGAGCCGTTGACGATGGTGTTTCCATACGATTCCACACACGGGAGGTCCCCATGGACGGAGCCTGTGGGTAGCCCCCCACTCACATTTACCAGGGGTCGCTCACCGACCTGAGGGAACAGACCCTCAGCACCTCTGCACAGGAGTGATGCGGATGTTTGGGACCCAAAGAGAAGGGCAGAAGGGAAGAAACCATGCCTTCCTAAAGGACACCTTCACTGGCCGATGTGCCACCATCCTGTGGTCACCATCGCATGCTGGGATGGGACTCGATCCTGGGGAGCCACCTGACTCCCTGCCTTGGGAGGACAATCCCCAACTCAGCCGACGCTTCCTGGGTGGGGCTCATCTCAGCCCTGCAGAGACAAACAACCAGAAACACCCGGCCCCCCCATTTTCTCTGCTGAGGGCTGGCCAGAGTGGGGCGCTCACACGGGGGCAGCTCTCACCGGAGCCCAGGCCGGGCCTCACTGAAACTGCCTGAAGCAGCCCTTTCCAGTGGCTGCGTTTTGTCCTGCCTTCTCTCTCAGGCTGCTCCCTCAGCCAAAGCCCGTGGACGCTGCTGACAGTTTGATGGATGAGAGGCAGCGGTGGCAGAGGGGAACAGAGGACCATCTGTCCTGCAAGTCACCCCCCGCACCCCCCCCCAAAGGCCTCTGGGGTAGCAGACCCAGCTGGGGGCCGCTCTGGTGCTGCTCTTTTGCAGTGGGCCAGGTTGCGTCTGGAGTTGGAAGGGAAGCCAGCTCTGCCCCAGGGCCCGCGGGTGGACCCAGCACACAGGAGGGCCTTCTCCCCGCCTCGTCCTCAGGTGGCCTCAGCCCTCGGCACATCGATAGAACGATCCAGGGGGAAATGGCACTCTGTATGCCATAGAGCTGCCTCCACCAGGAGACCTGGGCCACCTGTCCAGACGCACACACTGCCCCTGCCTCCCCCTGCCATCCAAAGTCCCCCTCCCACTCATTCCAAGATGCCAAGGGTGACGGGCAGGGCCAGACCCTCACCAGCTGGCAGCTCCTGCCCACTCTAGTAGCAGGAATACCCCGACCCGGCTATCGCAAGTTGCGCCCCGCCCCCTGTGCTGGGCACTGCGTACTCATGGTCTGTGGGTCCATGCTTACAGCATTGTGCCACTCTGCCCCTGACTGGGCCGTGGAGGAGCCTGCTCCTTCTCAGCCTCCACCGTTTCTGCCAACACACAAAAATGTGCGTGGAGCCAAGGCTAACAGTGAAGGACAGCTATTTTAATACTCCTGGCCCTGGAGAGATTAAGCAAAACATATTTGCTTAGTGTCTGACCCCATGGTGCTCATTTTTCTCAAGCCAAGGCCCTTACAGAATGGTGTTTGTGAAGGCCACGTGGCCTGACAAAGCAGGCTCTGAGCAGCGAACAGCAAGAGTCACAAGAGTCCAGTGCTCACTAGCTCTATTTATATCTGGGTTAGTCATGACCCTCCGTGGGACAGAAGTGTGGCTCCACAGGCACCCACTCGGCCCGTCCAGGTTTCCCTGTGTCCTGGGCCAGGGTCAGCGTGCGGGTCAAAGGGCCCCTATCTCGGGAAGGTCAACATGGACTCCCCACTCACAGCTGCACCAGGCCCCCCGCCCTTACAGGAGCTCAGTGACCCCTGGAGACCCTCAGCCCACCCACGCCCATGGGGAGGAGACGTGTCCCCTTGGAGGGTGGGGTTGCATGTTTGCTGGGTGACAGCGTGAGACCTCAGAGAGGAGGCTAGATTTGGGATGGGACCTGGTTGAGGAAGGTAACCTGGGATCCTAGAGGACATTCATCTGGAATCATTGAGAAAGGTAATCTGGGATCATGGAGGAAGGTAATGTGGGGTGGGACCTGACAAGCTGGTGCTTTGTAGCCTCCAAGTCTGGGGTAGCAGGTGACAGCGTTTCTGGCCAAGAAAAAAGACCCCAGATGTGAGCTGAGCCTGAGGAAAACCACCACGGGACAGCACCAGTGGGGACCAGTGACCCCCCCCCCCCCACTCGCTGTGCCTTTCTGCCACAGACCAAGTCCCCAGGAAGTCGACCAAAGAGATGAAAACCCCAAGCCAAACCCACTGCACGGAGTCAATGCCAACCCACAGCGCCCTCTACAGGGTGGCTGACTGCAGATGGGGGAGAGCAATGGTCCCTCTCTCGCTCAGACAGGCTGGTGGGTTTGGAACACTGAGCTGGCTGCTGGCCGCCCAGCGTCTGACCCTCAGCACCACCAGTGTCCTTTTACCACAAGGAGGAAGTGCTGTGGGGAGGAGTGGCACTCCTCTCTGACAGCATGGCTTCCGGTGTCGCAGGAGAGACTGTCGGTAAACACGCCATTCTGTCCAGTCCAGGAAGCCCCTGCTGCTCCCACTGCGATTTCAAACCCTTACCCTGCTCTCTGACATTGTTGATGCCAGCAGACTCAGCAAGCCAATGTGGATTTCTGAAACTGCCACTGTTGATGGGGGCAGAAAGCCCCCCCCCCCCACCTGTGGCCGGTGGTTTCCAACTCAGCCCAAGGAGCCACCCACTACACTACCTGGGCTCCCTCCCTGTGATGGGGCAACAAGAATCCCTGCTGCCTCGCCCATTCCAAAACACATTCTCTTCCACAGAGCCCCTCCGGCCCCTGACCAGCTCCCAGGTCAGCTCCTCTGACTCAGAGGACCCCCGTGTCCCCGCTTCCTCCTGGTGATGTGTGTTCAGAGCTTGGTCTTTCTTGGACAGGCATGGCCGTCAGACTCCGGTCTGTGTCCTGGGCCTGAGGTCGAGGGTCAGTTGTTGGAAATGCTGGAAAGAGTCAGAGCCACGTTTCTTGACTCCCGGTCCCACTCATGCCTGGGCGGTGGATGGGGGCAGGTGTACTCTGATGGCACTGGAAACGGCAGGGTGTCCTGTGGCCAAGGAGCCAAGTTCAGCAGCCCCTCTCATCACTGTGCGCTCCAGAGTCCAAGCCAAAGGTGGGTGGTTCCAACCCTGCAGTGGAACCTAAGAGGTCGGGCCTTGTGGGCCCCATGGGGTAGACCTGCTCTGCACAGCTGGGTGGCCATCAGCCCAGGCACCGGACACCAGCAATGACACGGTAGTATGGACAGAAAGCAGCAGGGTTCTGAGGCCTCCTATTGTTAGGTGACGGCCAGACAGTTCCATCGCATGGTGACCCTACAGCGATGTGACCTACTGGTCCAGTTGTGCGGGTTCGATTTTCTTGACAGGAGTCGTCATCCATACTGACGGCTACAATCCTTGATCTTCATCTGCAAGTGCTTCGGGCCTTGCTCGCGTTCAGCAAGCGAGCTGTGTCAGGGCACATGGCAGGTTGTTAATAAATCTTCCTCCAAATCGGTTACTGTGGCCAGACCATGTGACAGAGAGCTTCCCCCTTAGCTCCTCTTCAGGCGAACACAGGTGTGCAGGTCGGTCCCCCAAAGAGAGCAGAAGGGGGCGCATGTAAGGGGAGTGAGTGGTGTGTGACCCCAGCAGATCTGAGAGGAAGCGCGGGGCTGCTAAGAGAAGGGGCTGTGCCCATGGAGGTCCTCCCGTGAGTGGTGTTGGATGAGTCGTAGGGGGGTCAGATTGGCCTCCTCTTCCTCAGACAGTAGAGTCAGCCCACGTGTGTCTGCTGAGACAGATCTGACTATCCCTGGACAGTGTCTCTAGCTTCCGCGATGCCCATGGGGGCTCCAGCAGCCAGCTGCCACTCCACCATCACTGGTCTGGGCAGCGCTCTTGGCAAGTGTTGCCCTGTGATTGGGCTGGTGGTGTCCTGCAGCGAGTGAGTTATTTGATGACGAGCTGCACGCAGCCTTGTGTCTTCAGCTCTCCCGTTTCCCGGAAACTCTGCAGGGACACGGATGACAAACGACATCAGCGATCCGCCTGCCACAGCGGGGAGGCTCCCCAGAGGCAGGGCAGCTTGTGGCTGCCGGGATGCGGGGACTATGAAGAAGGTGAGTGGAAGTCCTCGTGAGGGCTGGGGCAGCGAGCCAACAGCAACAGGGCGGAGGAGGGCAGAGAACCTTGACCTGGCATCTTTTCACTCGACACAGGAGGGCCCGACCGCTCCGGACAGCGGAGCACGTAAGCGATATCCGGGGTTTCTGTTGGTGGCCAGTTAATTTGAGCCAGAAGTGAGATGGGATGGCAGAAAATGCAAGTGCCCTAGGGCTGTGGGTCTCCTGGGGGAGAAGGGTTGTCCTTCCTGGTTGGCTTTGTTCTGCGGATGAACTGGCCTCTAAGCAGAGGAGACAGGGCGTGGGGAAGGAGACCATGCAACGGAGAAGGGAGGCAACCAGAGCTGTTAGCTGTCTGAAGGATCAAGTGGCCCACGCCATCCTCACATTGTTCTTACGCTTGAACCTGCTGGTGTAGCCATTGTGTCCATCCATCTTGTCCAGGGCCTCCCTCCCTCTTTTTCACTGCCCCTCCACTTGCCCAGGCAGGATGTCCTTCAACCGGTCTCTCCCAACAGCACGTCCAAAGTCTTCGAGATTTAGTCTCACCATCCTTGCCTCTACAGAGTATTCTGGCTGTACTCCTGTGGGCAGTGCACTGGGCATTCTGTGTTCTCCACCAGCGCCATACTCCAGTGCATCCTTCTTCTCCGGTCTTGCTCATGCAGTGGCTCACTTTCAGATGGACATGAGGCTTGGGTCGGGAGTACCTTAGTCCTCAAAGTCACATCCTTGCCTTTCAACACTTTAAAGAGGTCTTGTGAGGCAGATCCACCCAATGCGATGTGCCGTTGGATCTTGTGGCTCGTGCTTCCACGATCACCGGTTGCATATCCAAGCGAGACAACATCCTTGGTAGCCTCAATCTTTTCTCCATGTATCAAGAGGCTCATATGGGTTGGCACCAAGTCAGTCCCACCCAGGGTGGTCTACAGACAGCAGAAGGGATTAGTGGCTGGTCCTGCATGGCTCCCTGACCAGGTGCGTCCTAGCCCATCAGTGCGGACTCTGAACAGAGCCTTCAGTCCTGGCTGCCCCCTCCAGCACCATGTCAGAGGAGAAGCCACAGGGAGCCCATTGGCTGGTCTTTGGAAGTAGACCACCAGGTCCTTTGTCGCCATCTGTCTTCACCTGGAAGCTCAGCAGAGGCTTTGAGGGGGGTGGAGACACGGGTACCTTCGCTTCCAGTGACACAGCGACAGGAACGTCAGCACCAGAGTAGGACAGACGGAGCCGGGCTGCCAGCCTTTTGAGCCAAGGTCTCTTAGAAGAATCCTGCAGTCAGAGAGGAACCCTGCAGAACAGACTTCCAGATTCTCAGGGAGTTGAGACTTTCTGGAGCCATGGAAAGAGGACGAACGCTTGAAGCTGTTGTCTTGAGAGAGTCGCTCAACTTTACAGCAAAAGTAGCCCCTGCGGTCTCCTTAAACTTTGAATATTCTTATTGTTCAATAAACACCCCAAGGAGGCAGGGCCCCTACAAGCCTGCCTTCCTTACACCTGTTTCAATCCGGCTCAGGCAGACCATGGGTCTGGAACATTGTGTTCCGGCGCAGCAGCTCTGGGGGCTGAGACTGGCCTGTGCAGACAACCACCAGCGTCACAGCTCTGCGCCACCAGCAGCGCAGGAGAGACCCCGAGCGGGCGGGCTGCAGCTGTGAGGCAAGGCCACATCACCCCTGAAGCCTAGAGGGGAAGCACGCTGCCACTAACCAAGAGTCTGCCAGTTTGAAGCCCACCCACAGCTCTTCAGTGAAAGACTCCTAGAACCACAGCCTACTCACTGCCACCGAGTCAACGCCACTCCCGGGGAAGGACCGGCCCGGTGAGCTTCCCAGGCGGTAACTCTTCACGGGAGCGGGAAGCTGTCTTGTCCGTGGAACGGCTGGTGGTTTCAAACTGCTGAGCTAGAATGGCCCACGGGACACGCTCACGGGACAGGCAGTCGGTGGGGTTCAGACCAGAATCCAGGGCCCACAAGAAAAGCCACAGAGAAAGGCTCGTGGTGTCCCCAGACTCCATGTGGTGGAGAGGACAGAGGCCGCACACAGGGGACAGCGGCTGACCCCGAGCGGAGTGTCCAGACAGGATGAGGACCTCAGGGCTGAGGTCCTCTTGGGAACACAAGAGCCATGGTCTGTGATCACAATGCAAGGGTCAAAGGGGGCTGGGGGACGCCGGACCCTTGAACAGTTTTTGTCAGGTGCTGTCTGGTTCACTCCGATTGACCCTGTGTACAATGGCAGGGGCCACTGCCTGGCCCTGCACCACCCGCACCGCTTTGCTGGGCTTCGGCCCACGATTGCAACCACGCGCCGCTCCGTCTCATTCAGGCTCTCTCTCTTTCTCGATCACTTTCTTCTGGACCAAGCATGACGTCGACCTCCAGGGACCAGTCTCTCCTGAGAACGCGTCCTACGTGTGTGAGGTTGAGTACACCATCGTCCCTGCTTTCTGGACGGCATTCTGGCTGTCCTTCCTCCCAGAGGACAGGCTGTTTGTGCCAACGCCACTCCTGGGTTATTCCATGTTCTTTGCCAGGGACACCACCCAAAGGCGTCCATCATTTCTCCCGTCTCCCACAGTCCTTGTCCACTCTCGTCTGCGTAAAACACGACTGAAGATGACGTGACTTGGGTCAGGGGCACTTCAGTCCACGTCTGACCACTTTAGAGAGGTCTTTCTCGCCACGGCCCACGGCCTCCCACACCAGACAGGTCCCTGAGGGAGAGGCGGAGTGCGTGGGATGGCTCAGAGGCATTTTATGGGCCCTCTTAGAGCCGTGACTCCAGGCAGCCTGATTTTACCCTTTATGAAAATAAACAAATTGAATTACTCTTATAGGAGCTTTCTGATTTGGTTATAGCACAGTCCTAATAAATCCAGATTAATTAGATGAAAGCCTGCCATAATAAAAGTGAGTTGTGGGCCAGTTAAAAGCATTTTCATTTTTAAACACTCAAGTGGATACCATGATTAGATGGCTCTTCAAGTGGTTAATCATCTAGACAAATTGCGGTACTAAAGCAGCAGCATTATTTATAATGGAATCATGACTGCTTAACACACAGCTAGCAGCTGCCAGTGGAGAGGGGGTCGTTTGTCTCTTCGGTTTCTTAAACCGTCCTCCCAAGATGGCTTGTGCCAGGAATTCGCCTGGCAGACGCACCTCTCAGGATTCAGTTGGATCTAAACTTCATCCCATCACGGCTTCATGGAATCCTAACTTTCACAGTAGGCCAGGCCACACTGGACGGGGTTTTAGACACCGAGCCAACCGATACTGCTCACTGCTGTTCTCAAGGGATTTTCTTTCTCTCTCTTTTTAACATTTCAGAAGTCTGGCGTGGGAGTTACATAATCTGTTAACTTGCGAAGGGGTGGAGTCTAGCCTGTCAACCAGGTCACAGCCAATGAGGCCTCTGTGGGGGCAGGGCCTTCTCCAGAGGATTCTGGGAACTCCTGTCTTCCTCCCTGGAGGAGAGATATCCCCTCCTCTCCCTGAGAGACATTCCTGTTGACAAGCCACACGGAGCCACGCTGATGGCAGCCAGAGCTGTGGAGCAGGAGGAGCCATGAGGGACCACGCCAGTGCTGAGATGCTTCCACCGCCACTGGATCCACAAGACTTTCCACCCACCGGCCTGCGATCTTCCTGCACTCAGTGTTATTGCATGTGTTGCCTGAGTCTGAAGAGGAATTGACATACTACTGGACATATAGGGTAACATCGGACATATGGGCTTGATCTGGACTGGACTGGGGTGTTTTCTCAATATACAGTGAACCCTTGCCACTTTGCGCTTCGACTTCCACGGCTTCACTCTATCGCCATTTTTGCGTAACAGCGCATGCTCTGTCATTACTGCCACTGATTGGCTCATACTGTACACGCTTGATGCCATAAATAATATAAT
>NW_022107431.1:1485582-1487024 GCF_000313985.2 Echinops telfairi | reverse complement strand
ATGGTGACTAAAGGGTGTTTTTTCATGTCCTCTATGTAAACTAGATGCCATAAATAATATAATAAATAATAAATGATAATTGTAACGTCCAAAATGTTTTACTGTATTTTCCCTTTTTTGTTTAATAAAAAATACGAGTGTAATGGTGACTAAAGGGTGTTTTTTCATGTCCTCTATGCTCTAACACGAAAATATTTGATTTACAAATAAAGAATCCTACTTCACGGAATTTCATCTATCACGGTAGGGTCTAGAACCGATTAACCACGATAAACGAGGGTTCACTGTAAATTTACTCATGGACACACCTCTGAGTGTCTATGAATTGGTCTCTCGCATCCACCTGGACTAACGCACCTGGTTTGACAAGAAACAACAAAAGTCACCCCGCTCTTCTCGGCCGAAGGGCTCGAACAATCAGTCCCTGGGGCTCCCATGCGTCTCCCGACTTTTCTGGCTTTCTGGCCAGTTTGCCTGATCCCTGGCTCTGTCCTGTCCCGTGACTTCCCATGACTTTTGGACATGTCATCAGGCGGGCCCAGTCCCCGTGAGGAGCACATACAGCTCAGTAGAGTAGAAGGTGAGAGAAAGAGGTCGCCCAGGCTCAAAGGAACACAGGTGAGATGGGGGCGCAGGACCAGGTGTCCTGTCCTGTCCTGTCCCAAGGGGCACTGTGGACCTAGCAACCAGCAGCACCACCCACCGGCAGGCACGGCCTCTCCTGCTTCCTCACACGGAGCAGCCTCGTTCAGCCTCTGCTCAGCCTCCGCGCGCACGCGCTTCAGGCTCACCTCACTGTCCTGGAGCCACGATGTCGTTGGCTGAGGGGCAAGTTCCTGGGACGACGGGTGGGTTCCACCACCGTGAATGATGAGACCTGACCCTCGTGTGGTGCGGGAGCCTGGTGGGGTCGTGGATACATGATGGGCTGCTAACCACACGCTCGGCAGTTTGAAACCAGCAGTTCATCCACGAGGGACAGGTGAGTTGTCTACTCCCGGAAAGAGCGACCATCTCAAAAACCCACCCGCCGGGGGAGCGATTCTCCCCTGTCCTGTGGTTTCTGGTGGGGGGTGGGTTGGAAGTTAAAGGTCTCTGTAGAGACTGTACTAGAGGGAGTGCCAGGGCTGACTGAAGGGGTAAGACTTGCCCTGTGGGTCTGGTGGGTGACAGGAAGGGGCAGAGCCCACTTCTTGAGAGGACAGGGCTGGCCTCTCATCTCCCGCCGCTCCTCACGAGCCCCTGGGAATTGGCTCCTCTTGTCCTGGGGTGGGGGGTCCGCAGGTAGAAGAGGCTCCTCTCTGTGTTCAGCCAGACCAGCGGGCCCTTGCCTGAAAGCTCACCGCCCTCATTCTGCTATCAAATCTCCTGTCCTGTCCCTGCCAGTCGAGCGCCCACTGCACTTTGTTGGCCATTTCTGTGTGTTTGGTCCAAGCTTATTC
>NW_022107431.1:1481753-1485482 GCF_000313985.2 Echinops telfairi | reverse complement strand
GGGTGGAAGAGCCTCCAGGCCGTATCTGGGGAGCGAATCCCAGAAGACTCCTGCCCGTTGTACAGGGGGGCACTCCGGCCCCTTCCACGGGGGTCTCAGTGAAGGCCTTGGAGGAGATAAGTCGGCCATGCTGCCAGGGCATTTCCAGGCCCTGGTGGGCATCCCCAAGATCACCGGGGCAGACCAACATTCCAGAACACCTGGGCATCTTCTAGCACATCCCGGCAGGCCTGTCTCCTGTACACCAGGGATTCCTAACCAACCCCCTCCGCCATTCCAGCTCCTGCACGGATGGCATCCCGATGGGGGTGGAGGGTGGGGTGGGGAGCTTATGTGGGATGTGGGAAGTGCATAAAACCCTGGTAATTACATTTCTCTCTTCACATCCGCTCCCCAATAAAATGGGCTGAAGGCCCATTCCGTCTAAAACATGCACTTTTCCTCTACAAGGTTGGCAATCTTGTTCATCCACACATGTAACGTCCTATATAATGAGCAGGCTTGCTGGGGCGGGGGGTGGGGGGGTGGTGGAGAAGGAACGTCAGCTGGGGTCTCTTTGTTAAGTGTGATCTCCCAGTCTCCTCGCTCGGCTGAGAGGTCGTAGGCTCACACCTGTGCACTCACACCTGCTCTGAGGATGAGAGCCATGGAAGCTGACAGTTTTAATTGGCGACATGTTGACATTTCGTGTTGCCTTTGAAAGTGCCCCAAAGGTCTGGACCAGGCATCCTCAAACTATGGCCGGAGGGCCACATGTGGCCCGCTGAGAACATTTATCCGGTCCGCCGGGTGTTTTTGCTCCATTTGTTTTTTTACTTCAAAATAAGGTATGTGCACTGTGCATAGGAATTTGTTCATAATTTTTTTTTTAAACTATAGTCTGGCCCTCCAACGGGTCTGAGGGACAGTGAACTAGCTCCCTGTTTAAAAAGTTTGAGGACCCCTAGTTTGGACTATCCCCCTCGCTGGCTGCTAGGCCTGCCCCAGCACAGAGGCACTCTCATGGGGCCTGCACTGTAGGGTCCAATTACCCTTTGGGAAGCCCCCCAGGGAAGGCCGGCTCCCTGTCTCTGCGCAGCCTCAGAACATCCTAATGAATGAGACATGCGCACCAGGCTACAGTGTGACTGCAAACATCATGGACACCTTCAAGATGTCCCCTCCAGTGCTTGCAATCCTTCCTCCAGAGGGGACACTGCTGGTCACTGCAGGCCTCAGATTGCCTGCTCTGTAGCTCGGGGGTCCCGGGTGGGGAAAGCCGAGAGGTGTAGTTCAAGTCTGTCCATAGGCAGCTCAGAATACAGTACTGGCCACTTGCTCAGCACAGGGACCCATTTAGTACAGGGACCCCAGCTCAGCACAGGGACCCCAGTTCAGCACAGGGAGACCCACTCAGCACAGGGACCCTGCTCAGCACAGGGAGCCCCACTCAGCACAGGGACCCTGCTCAGCATGCTCAGCTCAGCAGAGTTATATGTCATGAAACTTAAGCCAGAAAAGTAATGTGTCTTGGTTCCACTTTCAGTAAAAGGCCTGATCCTCTCCCTGTGGGCTCGGGAGAGTTGGGCTTTCTAAGGGCTGGTGAACTAAGCCAGCTACCTGGATGCTGCTCCCAAGTACCTCAGGCAACATGGCAACGCAGCCTGGTTTGGCTATCTGCCCTGCCCCATATCCCCCTGCAGGAGCCAGGCCTTTCCTGGGTAGCAAGCGCTGACCCTCTCTAGGCACAGGGCAATCTGTAGGCACCCCTCACGTGGGACCAGAAACACAGGTATGGGGGACCCATAGCCTCTGTGCTGCTCTCCAGGAAAAGGTACGGGCCTCCACCCCCAAGGGCCCCAGAGGCCCCTGGTTAAGCACTGACTGCTGTGAAAATGATCGGTGGTGGGAAGCACCCTCCCTCCCCCAACCCCACCCCTTCAGCCAGAGGTTGAGAGAGAGAGAGAGAGAGAGAGAGAGAGTGACCTGGGAGCTGACCTGCAGGGGTCAGGCCTAAAAGTCCAGAGTGGACACTGGTGTGAGCAGAAACCAACCAGAGAGGCAGTGAATAACAACATCATCCTTGACCCCACTGTGCCCTGGCCAGCGGGCTCTTTCTGACTCATAGTGACCCTACAGGGCAGGGCAGAGCTGCCCCTGTGGGTTTCCCAGACTGTAAACCTTCATGGGAGCAGACCACCCCATCATTCTCTCGAGGAGCAGCTGCTGGTTCTGAACAGCAGCATGGTGGTAGCAGTCCGAGGCTTACCCCTCCGCGCCACCAGGATGCGTTTTGGCTCACACTAGAGTTCTGTCCGCCCCTCCCTCGGGCAGTGGGAAAGGCGTCCGCCAAGGATGCTCTCACCATTCTCTGCCCGTGACTGGTTACCGTGCCAGGCAGGGTCCTGGGTGGCACCTGCAGTTAAGCATTTTGCTGGCCGTGCATGGCAGTCCCTGGGAAAGGTCATGCGTGGACACTCATGGGGTCCCCAGACTCTGGGTGTCTCTGGAGGCCGGTCTGCCACGCTCTCCACAGGTGCAGCTGCTGTCAGAGCCTGGACTCCCCACCCCAACGACGGTCAGCAGGAAAACCTGCCAACTGCCGCCCCCAGACAAGGGATGGGGTGCTCCTGCCAGCTGAAGGGCCCCCACCAGTCAGAACGTGGACACACACCAGGAAATGAAGGCTGGGCTGACCACCTGCGAGCGCTGAAGGCGTCTGCTGGCCCAAGGAGCAGTTGAACCACTTTGGAATGATGTTTCTCTTCCAGCGGGGAACAGCCTCTGTCCTGGAGTTATTTTAAGACCTGGTTGTTTTTCCGAATAAGGAGAATCATCTCCATGTGGGCGGCACGGTGAAGCGGCTACGGGGAGAAGCATTCACAGCACATGGCTCCACTGAGTCTGCACAAAACGGTCCTGTGCCCGAGTCAGGTTTCCATTGTCCACGAGGAGAGGACTCCGCACCCCCAGGGGACAGGCCAACCGCCCCCTCCCTCCCTCATGGCACCCGGGGCCACCTTATAGCGCTGGCAGTCGCCTCTCCACTGACCCTGCTGCCGACCCTCCCTGATGGGAACATTTCTAGACCCTGGTAGCCAGTTGCCCTGCAAGTTGGGGGACAGCTTCCATCTTATACTGAGGGTCCTGGCACTTGTGAACAAGCTGGGGGAGGGTTCTCCAGTGATGAGTGATGCCAGGGGGACGTGAATGTGCCCTATTTGCCGTAACCGGGGAAACCGCCCTTGGCTCTGGTAGAAGGACACTGCCCATCATCAGAGCTGGTCAGCCTCCTGGACCTATTGCCCCTGTGCTCTCCTCTCCTCTGTCCCAGCACGGCCCTGAGTCCGCTTGACTGGAGGGCAGAGAGTGATTTGTGGTCCTGCTGAAACAGACCACCTATGGGGGGCTTTCCTTTTGCCCAGAAATCAGGAATAAAGCCCATCAGTGGGAGACTTGGCTATGAAGCACAAAGATCCCTCAGAGAGGGTAGGAAAGCCACTCCAGAGGGTTGCCCAAGGGATGCCCAGGCCACCAGTCAGCACGAGAACTCAAGAGGCATGCACCTGGGGAGTGGCAGCCACACCCTGTGTTTTTTCCTCCTTTCTCTTCCTCCTCTGCCCACCACCCCCACTTCCTCCTCGAACACAGGAGACAGTCTGAAACATAGTGTCTCTCACCTGCCGCAACAGGAGACAGTCTGAAACATCGTGTCTCTCACCTGCAGCAATAGGAGACAGTCTGAAACAT
>NW_022107431.1:1468592-1481551 GCF_000313985.2 Echinops telfairi | reverse complement strand
AGGAGACAGTCTGAAACATCGTGTCTCTCACCTGCAGCAATAGGAGACAGTCTGAAACATAGTGTCTCTCAAAGAACAACAGGAGGCAGTGTGGAACATCAGCGCCTCCGTAGGATGATATGCTCCAATTAGCCTGCTTTCTTTTCTAGTAAAAGGCAGAGCATCTCAATGATGCTGTGGAGTTAAGCAGAGTGACTCTGAGGATGAAATTGTTTGCATTGTTCCTGGGGCCTCAAAGGGGTTCTCGGCCAAAAGGTCAGAGTTAGATCCCATGACAAAGTGGCTACGCGTGTGTGTCTGCGCCACCCCAAGGGGCTGCAGAGGCGTCCAGGTGCTGAAACAAGAACCAGCTGTCTCAGCTGAGGGCCACTGACAACAGTGCCGGGGGGCTGCTCCCAGGTGGCGGGCTCTGAGCAGTGTGGGGATTCCTGCAGCACTGTCCACACTACAGTCTGCCGGACACGGCACTGTCCTCCTGATGAGATGGGACCATCCTGGGGGCAGGATGGTGTGTTCTGCCACCCTGGACCCGCTGCCAGCTGGGCGTCCCTTGTAGGGTGCATGTGCCGCTGGGTGACCAGTTTTGCCTAGGTGGTGGCATCTGGGCCCCTCTCCTTTGCTAATGACACAGGATGTCACATGTAACCCTTTATCAGTGGGGTGACACATGGTGAAGAAGCCCCACAAAGGACGGGGCCCAATGTCAAGTCAGACGGAGATCAAATACACGCTCAAGCTGAAGCCGCTGGGTAGAGGTTTTGTCTCCCGGGCTCTGGGGCCTTAGGCTGCGTGTCTCTGACTCTTGGTATTTCAAGAAGTGAGCAGAGAGATGGTGGAGTGGCCCACAGCCACTGTAAGCCCAGCCGTCCCCTGTGGATGGGAACTCACCATGTAGCCCAGGGCTCTGTCCACACCTCCTTGGCCCCTGGGTCCTCGGAGAGGCTGGGGCCCCCTACAGGTGTGGATCTGTGGGGCCCCACTCACAGGTGATACAGGGCCCATTTCCATACATTGCTGAGCTGAGGGGGTGGGGGCCCTAGGAGGCTCGAGGCTGCACGGCGACACAGCACTGTTGTCCCCAGCAGAGACTGGGTTTTGAGAAGCATGACATGCACCAGAACAGAGTCTGCATGTTCTCGGCAGGGTAGTGTGTGCTCGTGAAAACTCAAAACCCAAACCTCACCACCCTGGAGACCATGCAGACTCACAGTGACCCTCGGGGCCAGGGTAGGACTGCCCCTGTGGGCTTCCAGGACTGTCCCTATTTACAGGGGTAGAATTTCTGCCTTTAATTCCAAACGGTCCCTCACCATGAAGCTCTCTTGATATGCCCACTGGCAGCCAGTCTGTCCCGCCTCTCAGCGGCCTGGTCGGGCAGAGCAGCTCTGCTCCCAGGGTGCCTGGGCTGTAAGTCTTCACGGGGCAGACAGTCCCATCCTTCTCCCCCAGAGGAGCAGCAGGTGGGCATCAACTGCCTACAGTGTGGCAAGTGGCCAATGCTTAACCCATCACACCACCATCAGACGCGTGTTTGACTCAAGTCCAAGTGCCACTGTCTTCAACAGTGGGCTCCCTGGCAGCGGGAACTGGAGTCATGGCATTCCCATGGTTTCTTTCAGGTCAAACAGAAAGGAAGCCATTAGGGGCGGACTATGTGTGGCGGTCTAGCCTCAAGGTCAGCAGTTGGAAGCCACCAGGCACTCCTCGGGAGAAAGGTGAGGTTGTCTGCTCCCATAATGAGAGGGGCAGTCCTACCCTGTCCTCGAGGGTCCGAGCGTTGGCACCAACCCGATGGCAGAGTTGGGTTTTAGAGAATTGCTCTGAGACACTGCAGCTCCATGTAGTGGGAGGCTGTGTTCTTGCTTTGGCATGTGGGAACCGGCCTGGGGGCTCGTCCCACCTGGGTGGCTCACTCAGCTAAGGCCCCGACTTGGGAATAGGGCTTTGGCTCAGGTATATCCGGGAAGAGGGTCGGTGCCAGAGGTTTCTCCAGTCAGACCCCACTGGGACAGCACCGGGCAGCCATGTCCCATCCTAAATCCACAAACAGTCTCCAGGGGCACCAAGCACATGCCCCACCCCCACCCCCCAGCCCCACTCACCTTGGAGCTGGCGGCCCTTGTACAGGTCCCTGGCTTTGGCTGGGTGTGCCCTGGCTGTGCTGTCACATTTCGGCTGTTCGTACCTACGAGGGGGACAACACCTGGGTAGAGGCGGTGTGAGGGGGCCCGCGGCTCTCAGCACACAGGTGCTCAGAACCACCAGAAACCCTGGTAGTGCACTGGCTAAGCGCAGTCTGCTAACTGCAGGGTCTGCCGCTGGGAGCCAGACGCTTTCCTCGGACCAGGGTGACCACCTCAGGGACATGCAGGGGCAGTGCTGCTCCACGTTTCATGCGTGTGCATTTTAGACTGGGGCATCCATGCAGGGCAGCCCTGCAAAGCCCTGTGACCCCCGACCCCTGGTCTGGGAAGGGAGATGGGCAGACGGGGGTCCCTGAAGTCACCGTGTTCTTGTGTCCACTTGCTGGGAGCCAGAGGGGAGTGGAGGGCACGAGGGACTGCTCACAGCGCCCGATCTGTCCACGAGCTCCTGAGCTCCCAGGACGACTGCATTCATTTTGGAGGTGGGCTGGCTCTGGAATGCCACCTGCCGCGTGTTTCACCCAGGACCCTTGGCAGGATCCGCCCAAGGAAGAGATTTGAGTTAAGCAGTGTGTCAGGTGCAAGGGCAGGAAAGAGCAGGGGAAGGAGGCCTCTGAGCACAGTGGGGTCTGCTCAGAGGGAACAGGAGATGGGGGATGTCTTGGGAGGAAGGACAGAAGGAACAGGATGTGGGGGGTGTCTCCGAGGGAAGGACAGAGGGAACAGGAAGTGGGGAGATGGTCAAAATCAGCAGCTAAACCCAGGCCAGGGCCCCGACTGTGGGACAGCCCACCAACGGCTGACCTGCAAGCGCAGGTCGAAGCTGAAGGAAGTGGAACAAGTCCACAGGAGCCAAACATGACTCAGAGCAACTCTGCCCGGGTTCCAGGAGCGTCTGTGGAACAGATCTGACGCGTTCAACACTATTGTCCGCAGCCCCGATGAGCTGTGAGGACGTTAAGGACCTTGTTCACCAAGAAAGTGAAAGGTCAACAGAAAGACAAGATCAACGTGGGTGTCGGAAGAGCCTGAATCTTGCTCTTGCTCATAGAGTAGCTACAGGAACTGGAAGAAATGATGCACCAGAGAGCTGAACTGAACATGTCAAAGGGCAGCTCGAGAAGACAAAGCCACATATTAAAATAAATTTTAAAAAGACCCAGAGTTAGAAAACCCAAAGGGAAGAACGTGGCCAGCAGATCTAAAACGGAAAGAACTCAAGAAAAAAGTCAAGCCTTGAGTTGCAGTCCTGAGTGATCTCAGGGGAAACTGTTGACGGAGGCAGGAAGCATCAAAAGAAGATGCAAAGAATGCAGAGTCACTGTACGGGAAAGAAGTAGGGCGCAGCCCACCGTTGCAGCAGGCAGCAGGTGAGCAAGAACAGTGGTGCTGAAGGCAGGAGTGTGAGCTGCACTGAAGCGTGAGTTAGAAGCAGGGCTCCAGGAATCCATGGAACACCGATGGGAATGTTTTGACAAGCTGACCAAGCGCCAGAAGCAGTCACCCGTCGGTGCCAGAAACTTTGGAAGACGGCGACTTGGCCAACTGATGGGAAGAGACCCACATCTGTGCCCGTTCCAGGGAAAGGTGGCCCAACAGGGGGCTCCCATCACTCATGGACCTGCAGCATTTTGCTGAAGATGTTCAACAATGATTGAAGCAGCGCAGGACAGGGAGCTGCCAGAGATCCAGGAGGGCACATGGAGCCAGGGAGATGGTTGCCGATGTCAGATGGAGCTTGGCTCAAAGCAGGGAATGCCAGAAAGGGGGTTACCTGTGCCTAATTGCTCATGCCAATGTATTGATCTATGTGTCTAATCAAAACAAGCTGGATAGCCTTGAGAAGAATGGGGGTCTTAGAAGACGTCACCGTGCTCCTGTGGAACCCCTACGTGGACAAGAGGCAGTTGTGTGAACCGAACAAGGGGCACTGTGTGGTTTAAAGTCAGGAAAGGTGCGAGTCAGTGTCAGCGTGGTACCCTCTCACCAGCCTGATTGGGTCTGTATGCTGAGGAAATCATCAGAGAAGCCGGATTCCATGAAGAACAGTTGGAACAAGTCAGAGTTTAAAATGTCGCCAGCACTGCTCCCCAGGGAGACCTGGAGGGCCGCTCCCTGCACTCGGCCGGGTTGTTGTGTCAGAAACCGGCACTTTCTCACCAAAGCCTCGTTCACATTCCTGTTCTCTCCACGCGGCAGGCATAAGGAGCGGATGGCCCCTTGGTTCAGGCAAGGCCGGTGCTTCAAACGCACCAGCCCCTCCATGGGAGATGGTTTCCTCCGCTCCTCCCTGGGGGTCCCTTCCGAGGGCTCCGGGTTGGCCTTAGCATGGGGAACCCAGCATATCTGATCACCAGGCCTGTGTCGGCAGCCCAAGGGCAGTGTGCCCAGCGGCCGGCCCCTGTGCTCGATCAGCAGAGACAGCTGTCTCTCCCAGTCTCCCACACTACTTCCTGTGACCTGAGCCCAGATGCTGGCCTCTCCAGGATAGGGCTCCACAGCTGGTGCCCATTGTTGTAAGGAGAGCCCCCAGCTCCCTGCCCGGCTCTGTCCAGGCCCCCCGTGGTGGTGCTTACCTGGTGGAGGTGCCAGGGATGGGGCGGCCCGTGTCCACCAGCACGCACCAGCAGTAGCCCGTGGATGGATGGCACTGCACGGGCTTGTAGAGGCCGCCGTGCGCACACTCTGGGATCACCACGTTGTCATTCTTTGGCTGCTTGGCCTCTTCCAGGGCCGACTGATGCTCTTGGTCACAGGAGGACACTGTGGGGCCGGGGACAGAGAGTGGGTGGCTAGCACACAGGAGGAGGGTGGTGCATGCCAGGGAGGGGGCAGCTGCACATCAGAGGCCACCTGGGGCAGGACAGTTGGCCTCTGCTTCCTGGAGCAGCAGAGGATGATGGGGAGTCAGGAACCGCAGGGGGAACGGGAGGTGTGGCTGACCGCTCCTATGAGCCACTGCCAGGAGACCAGAAGAACTAGACAGTGCCCAGCTACCAGCACAAACTATTTAGATCCAAGATCTCACAGAAGAATCCTGCAGAACAGACTTTATGATTCTCAGGGAATCTAGACTTTCTGGGGCCATGGAGGGAGGATGAGCCCTGGAAACTATTGTCATGAGAGAATCTTTCAACTTTAAAGCAAAAATGAAGCGTTCTTAAAATTTTGAACATTTTTTCATGGTTCAATAAAGACAAGAAGGGGGCGGGACTCCTGCAAGTCCGGCTTCCGTTCAGCAGATTTCAATCCGGCTCTGGCAGACCGCGTGTCTGGAACGAAGGAGAGCACCCGTGGGTCGGAAGCTGTCAAAGGGCAGGAGTTCACTTCACCTCGAGGGAGACGCCAGTGTCTGACGAGGTGTCTGAGAGTCGGCTCATATCCTCTGACAGCCACAGGGGCTGCCTGGCTCCTTTGCCCTTAGAGCAGTGATCGCTTCCATGGAGACCCCGTTGGGTACAGCTGGCTTGACCTGGTGATGCCTGGCACATGTTTCTAGGAGCACTAACGCAGGCGTCCTTTCTGAAATTGGATCTGTGCACCTGGCCATATTTCATGAACTTCAAATTGCGTGTGCAAGAGCTTCTTTGGCTAGCTCACCTCCTTCATAGTTTTGCACTAATGTTTACAGTTTTGCTGTTTACCTTCCAACACACTTACTGCCTTTGAGTTAATTCCAGCTCCCAGGGACCCTTAGAGGGCAGGGTAGAACTGCCCCTGGAGGTCTCCGGGACTGTAACTCTTTATGGGAGTAGAAAGCCCAGTCTTTCTCTCTCTGAGCAGCTGGTGGTTTCAGCTGCTGGCAGCCCCACAAATTGTCCACGACACCACCAGGGCTCCCTCTAACAAGTACAGAGTCCTAAAAAGAGTTGTCCAAGCCCACCGGACCCGATCCATATCCACTACCTTCCTCCAAGCAGCTGGCACTGGAGATCCGGAGGGAGTGCTCCTGCCCCCGGCAGCACCAGGCACAGGCTCTCATCACACACACACACACACCCACCCCCACACACACACACACACACACCCCCCCCCACACACACACACACACACACACACGCCACTTTCTCTGTACTGGACTTGTAGTGATGGGCTCCACTCCTGGCCCCAAGCCCTCACACCAAACCTGCGCTGACGGCATTTGTTGTCTATCTGGTTGGCTGTTAATATTGTCATTTGGAAAGGGGTCTCATGGCCCTTTCTTCTACCTACAGCCGCCTCTGAGAGCATTATGCTTTCCAGAAGTCCCTACTTCAAACAAACAATTGCTCTTCAAGAAAGAGGGAAGACCCTGTGGCGTTGCTCAGAAGTGACTGCAGGGGCTGAGGGAGGGCCCGTGTGTGGCCCCGGCAGCTCTTGCCCATGATCTTTGCAGCACTTTGTTTAGCTTCCCACCTACTGACCGCTCCGAATTGCTTCGTCCTCTCCTGCAGAGAGCAGAACAACCTTTGCTGGGCACAACTGAAGACCCGTGATGGCAGCACTATGCTTTCTTTGAGTAGGCAAGAAGGAAGGGTTAACAGCAGCCCTCTAAGCTGCCGCCTGAGCACACTAGTAAAGAGCAGCAAAAGAAACCCAAAACCAGTCCCCCAGAGCCACTGCCCACGCCGCCCAGTCAGCTTGCACTCATACGGACCCTGGAGGACCAGGGGGAACTGCCCCCGGGGGTGTCCGGGGGTGACTCTTTATGGGAACGGACCACCCCATCGTTCTTCCAGAGAGCAGCTGGTCTGCAAGCTTAACCTTTAGCCCACCACCTCTTCAGTAAGTCCACGGAAGGGCTCAGTGAGGGTGAAAGTTGGATGTGATGAAACAGAAAACGGACAAACGGGAAGAAGATCAGGGAAACCAAACGTGCTTCCTTCAACAGGGGAATTGCTCAAAAGTTGATAAAGCTCGAGCTGCAATGACGACAGAGAGATTAGTTACCAAAACCAGGGACGAAAGATGGATGATCGCGAGTTATCTTTGGGAAAATACCTTTATCCCCACTGTTGTGTGGTCCTTCTCCACTTTGTGATGTGCTGTGAACCCTCCTCTTTGGATGGGAATGATGCAACATCAGTATGAGCGGTCCCGAGTCTTAAGGAGGTTTGACTCCAACGCCATCCTTGGCTAAGCTCCACCCTTACTCAAAACCCAGAATAAACCCCACTCACTGCCGTCGGCAGAGTCTGAAGCACGGTGAGCCTATGACTCTCCATGGGAGCAGACAGCCTGGTGGGTCCGAGCTGCCGACCTTGGGAGCCAGCACTTACCCCAGAGCACCGCCATCACTCAGGCCACACGTTGCTCGAATCACACCCTCCGCTGGGTCACAGCTTTTGTCTTCAAAGAGATGAGGAGAGAGAAGGAAACAGAGGGGAGGGGCTTCACAATGGCCAAGAACAAAGAGACCCAAGTGGAAAACTGCCCTTTGGACCTGGGAACCTTCCTAGATCCCTGGGAAGATGGACGCCGGGGCACATGGGCAGCTCCGAGGGAGACTGAGCCTGTGCATGCTGACAGGAGATGCGTACCTTTCCCTGGGGTCGCTGTTGCTAGGTGCCATCCCGGTGGCTCCCACTCAGAGTGACTGCAGAAAGGCCACCTGGTCCTGCGCCCGCCTCTCCATGGTTGATCGACTGAGCCCATGGCTGCAGCCCGGTGTCCGCCCACCCTGCCAGGATCCTCTCTGTTACTGCCCCTGCGCTCTACCAAGCATGGCTCCCTTCTCCCGGGACTGGTCTTTGTTGACAACATGTCAAGAATATGTGAGATGAGCTCCCCCATTCCCTCTTCTGAAAACCATTCTAGGCATACTTCTTCCGGGACAGGTCTGCGGGCTCTTTCGGCAGTCCACAGCACTTTCAATATTCCTCACCAGCACCGTAGTTCAGTTGCATGGATTTTTGGGTTTCCTTAGCCCATGTCCAACTTCCACATGGATATGAGGTGACTGGAAGCACCTTGCTCTTCTCAATTCTAAAGCGATGTGTGCAGATTGACCCAGTGCAGTCCGTCATTTGATCTCTGGACGGCTGCTTCCACGAGCATTGATGGTGGATCCCAGCAAGATGAAATCCTGACAACTTCAACCTTTCCTCCACTTATCATGTTGTGACCTATTGGCCAGGTGTGAGGATCCGGGTCTTCTTTACATTGAGTTGTAATCCATACCGAAGGCTGTCACCCTTGGTCTTCACCCTTGATGTTCCTGAAGACTGGCGCCCTCGGTGCTGCTCTGGGACACATGTAAAGAAACCCACATGCTCTCGGCTGGACCGAGAGCAGCCTGACAGAGAGTACAATGACACGGCCCAGGGTTCACTGTGCTTGGACCCCCAGTCCATGCTCAAGGAGACAGTGGCAGCAAAGAGGTCAACGGGTCCCTTACGCTGGGCCGCTCTGTGCACAAAAGTGACTTCCCTTCCTCGTACAGGCAGTGCCCAAGTGGAGAGCAGCTCCTTTCAATGGTACTTGCAGCCCTGTCAACAGCAGGTTCACTCAGGGACAGGCTTATTGAAAATGAACGAAGGAGTGCAAGAGCTCGAGGACGGGAAACGTGACTGGAATGGTCGGGGCTGTGTGAATGGAGACTCCAGCACCACGCTGAGCGATCGAGGAACTCCGGCATGTGAAGACAATCAGTCGGTCCCGACCCACAGTGACCTTATGCACGCGGAAGGAGACCCAGCCTCGCCCTGCGCCGTCCTGCGTTGCTCCTCTGCTCAAGCGCATTGCTGCAGTCACCGGTCGGCCACCTCCTAGAGAGCCGCCTCCTTCCCCTCCCAAACACAGCGCTCACGGTCTGAAAATCGGTGTGTGGGTTCCACATGGCTTCTCTCGACGCGCCAGGAGGTGCTGCAGTGGGAATGGACTCCAGCATGCACATGTGCAGGAAGGGCCTATGCGGTCAGAGCGCTCTTCCCACAGAACAGCCTGGCGGCTGGGCGGACTGAGGCCCCGATCTGGGGAGCTGCCCTAAGCTCCCATTGCACAGGCAGGTGGTGCGTCGCTCCTGCGAGCTCTTCCGCCCGTGGCTTTCGCTCCCACGTTTCCAGGTCTTCCTCGCGTCTTCTGACGAGTGAGGGACTTCCATTTAGATGCAGTGTCACGGACTGACGCTTCTCTCGTGACGCGCGCTCTGTGTCTACCCTAAAGCCCGTCTAACCCAGTCTCACGAGTACATGCTCCTCTGTTTTCCTCGAGCCTCGACGTGGCAAGCACTGGCATTTAGGGGTCTCGCTCTTCTCCACGTTGGAGGGGACGCCTTAGACTTTACTCTTTGCTTCTCAGTGTTGGCACACAGAGAGCCAATTGTTCCGGAACTACCAGTTAGAACAACTTCCCTTTAACTCTGGAGTTGGTTGGGTGTCTTGCCAAATGTCCATAGAATGTATGTTTTTTGAGGTGACTTAAGAACTAATTCTGATTTCTTTCATCTGAATCTACTCAGTCTTCCTCATTCCAGGAACAAACTGCTTTGCTGCAAACAGCTAATTCAAAAGGGGAAAACAAGCCCCAGTCAGCACGTGGGCAAACGGCTAACCCCCGTTCACAATCTGGAAAATGCCAGCTCCAGCCCCGAGAGACACCACTTGGCACGCACTCCAGTGGCCCACGGTGAGAACACCTGGACACCAGGTGGGTGGGTCCCAAGGAACCCTCTCAGGAGCATAAGTGGAAGAAGGTCGCTCTGTGCATGATTAAAACGAAACCCAGGGAACCTGGTGTCTACAGAGGAGGGTGGACCCACAGGGCCCCCAATGCTGTGCCTGCTGGGGTCATCTCCCCAGGGGCTTCCGGGAGGGCTCGAACTGCCCACCCTTTGGTCAGTCGTAGAGCTCTTAGCTACTTGCCCTGGAGCCTGGAGCCCCTATTCCGAATCGACCCATCAGCCACCCACAAACAACGGACCAAGTGACACATCACAACGTGACTTGTCCAGCCTGTGCATGGCAGCTCTATGCATGAGACCCATGTCCAGACAAAAATGAATTATCCAGAGATGATCCGAGGTAGGCTTTCCTGGAATCCAGGCTTCTGAGGGGCCATGGAGTCAGGGGGATCCCCCAACCCATGCCAGGAAGTGTTCTCTTGAACCTTGAACCCAGGAGGGGGTGGCTTCCATCAGCCAGCGATGGGTCAGGGAACTCAGTGACAGCCGCCTTGCCCGAGGCCCCGGGCATGTCTTCAGAACCCTCTCTGTGCCCTCAGGATAGGGCCAGCTTTGGGTAAAGTAGTAATTATCCAAATGGCAGATTGACCTCTTCCCAACATCAGCCTCGTTCAAGGGGCCCTGTATCCATGGTGATGTCAGCCTTGCTCAGGGGCCCTGTATCCATGGTGATGTCAGCCTTGCTCAGGGGCCCTGTATCCATGGTGATGTCAGCCTTGCTCAGGGGCCTTGTCTCCCTGGCAACATTGCCAAGACGGAGGATGAGAACCCTGCCCCCCCCACCCCAAGCACCCCAACCAGCGAGGTCATAAGTGGCATCCGCTTTGCGAATTCCACGTGAAGCGAATGAGTGGCTGATGCATCCTGTGGGAGTCATCTTGCTCTGTGTGACAGTCAGTGGAGAATGCAGAAACAATGTGTGGTGCCTGGAGCAATGCAGACAGATGCTGGTAAATCAGCTGGGGGAGGGTGGGAGATCTCGAAGCCCTGGGGCTGAGCAAAGCCTGGCAGGCACACCGTGCCCATGGTGGCGGCTGGTTTCTGTGACGCTGCAGCAGAAGTTTCCTCTGCGGGCACTGACTGGACAGGGGAGCCATGGACACACTGTCCCAGCAGGAGCGTGAGTAACGGGGTGGGAGCATGGATCAGGATTCACCGGGCTGCACCCTGGAGCCGAGGCCAGTCCTCTCTGCCCTGTGGGGGGCTGGGAGTCGGCTGACTGGAGGGCAGCAGGCCTGACCGAATCTGTGCTGCAGTGAAGGTGGGCTTCTCAAAGGGGCCATGAGCCTCGCCCGACCCGACTCAACGGGTCCATGGGAAGGCTTGGCCACATTTCTCCGTCCCGCTCGCTCCGCTGCTCCCAGATGACGTTGCGGCCCAGGGTAAGTTTTCATCCGTCACGGATTTCTGCATGTGGGTTTTGATTTTCCCTTAGAATTGATTACTTAGTTTTTAGACATGCTGTCTTCATCAGTCATGGAATTTTCTGTGGTTTTCTTTTTAATGGCACAACATTTAAATGAAATGATCAAAGAAGACGGGAAATCAATAAATAAAACAAGGTGCCCCTTCACAGTGATTTTCAGGAAATGGCTGGGCGGGTGGCGGCTGCACAGTGCACCTCAGTGGATGGGGCCCGCTCTCCTTCAGGGTCCACCTCCAGTGAGAGGCCACGTGGGGATCCACCTGTCCAGGAGCAGCACGTACATATGGCCAGTTGGTCAAATGTCAATTCCAAAGGGGGCTCGTTAAGGGGAAGGCTTTAATCCAGAACGATCACCCCAATCCCGTAGGGACCAAGCTCCCCCCTCCCCACCTGGAGAGGAACCAATCTACTTGTGTGCTTTACGAGAGAGGCTGGGAGAGATGTCTGGGACTTCACCCTGGCCACCGAGCGAAGAAGAGCAGATATGACCCGGATCACACCCTTGCCAGCCCGGCGCTGCTGCCGAGCAGGCTCTGATTGACAGGGATGCCACAGGACCAGTGGGATCTGCCCCCCAGGGCTTACCCAGCCAGATTCTTCACAGGAGGGACCCACCTTCCCAAGCACCGAGAGGCCATGTGCCCACTCAGGTATGTCCTGGATTCATGCTCTCCTTTCAGGCTGCCTTTAACCCTTCTCCAGCCAAAGCCACTGGCTCTGCATACATGACCCTGCACCCCAGGGTTCTCTTGCTTCCTCAAACCTCAGGACATTGCTCTGCCACTGAGCCCCCAACTGGACACTCTCATCATCCCACCCCCCATTGGGCACGCTCACCCCCACTGAGCACCCTCAGCCCCCAGAGGCACCCTGCAGTTCCTTGTTAAGATGGCTGAGCCCCTGGTGGTGCAGGCCTTGCCACGGCCCCCCTGCACCCGCAGATGCACCGAGCGGCCGTCTTGATCTGTACACAGGCCCCTGTGGGGAGTGAGGCTCAAATATGGGCTATTGCAGCCCCCAGGCCACAAGAGGCCTCACCCCTGCCCCTTGCTCTGCACAGGGAGTTATGCCCAGCAGTCTAACTTCTCGCTGGGCGCCTTACAGAAGGACCAGCCTGCATTCCAGAGAGACCAGCTGTTTGCTTTGACGGTGCTGACTGGAGACAAGGGGCTCAGAAGCCACGTTACGAATGGTGTGCTTGCCCCATCCGCAGCACAGGTGCCCACATCTCCCAAAGAGCTTGCATTGCATGTGGACACAGGAAAGGATAGTGGCTTCCCAAAAGAAGAGACAAGAAAGGGAAAATGAGAAACCTCATTTGGAGCCAGGCCAGAGTGTGTGCGTGAGACCTCACCCCCTGATCTGCTCTCCAGCCCAGCGTACTGGACACACGGCCAGCGTGGGGCAAGTGCCACCACTGCTAGAGCCCACATGGCCTTCACCCAGCTAGGAGACGAGAAGCGCCCCTCCCACCGGTGTGTGTTTGGATCTGTGATTTCTCCATTTGACAGCTGAGCAAGCTGAAGCCCCGAGGCTGCTGTCAGACCAGAGACACAGCAGGGGAGGGCACGGAGCTCAACCAGGGCCACGGTAGTGTCCTCCTGACCACAACGCTGCTTCCAGACCTACAGACGCAGCAGGGGAGGACACGGAGCTCAACCAGGGCCACGGCAGTGTCCTCCTGACCACAACTCTGCTGTCAGACCAGAGACACAGCAGGGGAGGACAC
>NW_022107431.1:1414684-1468492 GCF_000313985.2 Echinops telfairi | reverse complement strand
TCCTCCTGACCACAACTCTGCTGTCAGACCAGAGACACAGCAGGGGAGGACACGGAGCTCAACCAGGGCCACGGCAGTGTCCTCCTGACCACAACGCTGCTTCCAGACCTACAGACGCAGCAGGGGAGGACATGGAGCTCAACCAGGGCCATGGTAGTGTCCTCCTGACCACAACGCTGCTTCCAGACCTACAGACACAGCAGGGGAGGACACGGAGCTCAACCAGCGCCATGGCAGTGTCCTGCTGACCATGACACATGCAGCCCTGGGACCCAGGGTTAGTGGCCTTCTTTGCAAATGCACACGTGGGCTGGAAAGACAGATGGACCAGCATGCACACTCAATGTGGGCCTGTAAATGCAGACACACCCACGTGCATATTCAAACCAACCTGTGTGTTGGGAGGTGACCTGTCTTTGAGTGTGGGGAACAGTGGGGTCATGTGTTGTGTCCACGTGGCCCTGAGCCTGCTGCCCGATGAGGCTACCCCAGATGGCAGTGCCCACAGCCCCTGGCTCGCAGCAGGGTGGCATGGAGAGGGGAGGAAGGGACCGCGGGAGGGCTGTGCTGCCATTATAAAGGTGACCTGTGCTCACACCGAGACAACCTGTGGTCGGCTGTGACCGCTCAGGCCAAGTCACTTCCACTGGCCACAGGACACGGTGATGGATGGATGAGGGTCTCCGTGCAGGTGGACATGCAGCTGTGTGAGGTGCCGGGACCCTCAGCCCAGCCACAGCCGTAGGCGCCCTCCCTTCTTGCTGCAGGGAGACCCATACAGAGGCATATAGTGTCGTGCTCTTGTGGAGCTGACTGTAAATGTTTAACTTGGGCAGGCCGAGGCGGCCCAGCGCAGGACTGCCCAGCCACTGGCCCCCAATAAGACAGTGTTTCCACTCCCTGGCTGAAGAGGGCCAGCTGCCGTCCCCATGCTGAGCTGACCAGGGCTTTGTTTTGATTTGGGAAGAGGGGGGCTTCCTGCTGTCTGGGAGAGGCCCCCTGGGGTGCACGGCCAGGGCAGTACTGCAGGGCAGACGAGAGACACCGAGTGAAGACTTCTCCCATTCAGCGCAGAGCCCACCCCCACGTCTTCAGGGCAGAACACAGACCCAAGCGCTAGAGGCCACCTGACCGTCCACCCCCACGGCCCACAGCCTGCCCCTGTGTCCTTAGGGAAGGACAGCCTGGATTTCCCGGAGCATCACTGAGCTCCACATGCTGCCCAGGTGAACTCCCGGCCAACACCTCCCTCACAGGTGCCCCGTCCTTCTCCCCTGTGACCTCATTCCCACCGGGGGTCTACATAGCTTCCCGGCTCGTGGAAGACTTGCTCCATGGGGATCCTCGGGCCTCCCCTGGTCACACATTTTGTGAATTTTGATCCCCACTGGCTTTGTTTCTTGGCCAGGGCTGAGCCAGAAAGAACAGACTGGTTGCCCTGTAGAAGAAGCACAGGATGACTCCCGAGTTAGCCCCAAGCCTCAGACCCCATGGAGGCAGGGAGCGTGACAGCGGTGTGACATCGCAGGCCTCCCCCCTTTCCACTGGGTGGACGGCTCCAGCTTTGCCTCTGACGTCACCTCCCAGAGTGTCCCAAATCCCTCCCAGGGTTGCTGATGATGCTGCTCTTCACCAGCTTTGCTCAAAAAACAAAAAGAAGGAGAGCATTCCAGGTGAGGGAACGGAATCATCTACCAAGATGGACGCCGAGCCTGTCCATGCCTGAGAAGGCGGAAAGAGCTGAGTGCAAGCCCCGAGGGCAGCCCCAGACACAGGGCTCTCGTCCAGCGGGCGCGTCCCAATCTGGCCAGCCCGTCCAGGGCCTCTGGAAGGTGACACAGAGGGGCAGCCCTGGCAGGAACAGAAGGACCACTCTGACAGAAGAAGAACCGGCTCACGTTTCCCAAGTCCCAGACCCACTGTCCACCCACAGTTCCCAACGGCAGCCTTCTGGGGGGACACAGAGGAAGCCGTCACCCTGAGGGCTCAGAACAAACCCTTCCCGTCATCATTATTGATTTCTATAAGGCTCACAGACAGCCAATCGGGAAAAAGAAAGTCTTATCAACAAATGTTGCTGGGGCCACAGAGGCTGCGGAGGTGCCGCAGTGAACGGTACACACCCCCACCCCTTCCCACAGAATGACTCAAGGCGCAGGAGGGTCCTAAAGTTCTGGAAGCTTCTGCGCTGACCTGAAGGCCAGTGGTTCAACCCCACGCAAGGCTCTGCAGGAGAGAGGCTGGGTGACCGCGAGGAGCCGATGGGCATGCTGATCAGGTCAGAAGAACAGAGTCCCGACCCAAAGGCACCTGTCTGAGGATAGCTGCCATCAGCGCCTGCCTCAGCCCAGGCCTTCCTGGGCGCCTTCACACACCCCACACCCCACGTCTGCTCCACAACCGAGTGGCAGGCCCAAGTAGGCTCTCCACCAGGCCCCGATTCCCAGTCAAACCACACAATCCAGAGACAGCTCACCCACAAGAACTTTGCAAAGAGCACGTAATTACAAGAACACTGTAACGAGGGATGGGAAGTCTAGGCAAGTCCGTGTTGGTAATCACTGACAAGTGCTTCAGCTGCAAGCAACAGAAAGACAGAAGAAATGTGGGGGGAAGACGTTTGTGGCTGTGCTGGTCTGAGACACTGGGATCAGGTGCAGTGACGCCGAAGGGGAAGGTGGTGGAGGACAGATGACCCAAGAAGACAGAGGTGTCATTGACAGGTGTTAACTTGGGTCAGGTGAAGAGGCTGGTGTCCATGTGGGGAAGAGAAATCCAGCGGGGGGCGACTGGGTGGCCAGATGGGCAGTTCAGATGGTTGAGTACAGAGCAGATGATGTGACGTGTAGCCTCGTCTGATTTACAATGAGAACTGTTATAGGAATACAGTACTTTAAAGCTGAAGATAACTACTGTGCACGCAGTTGGCGGTACGGATACACATGTGCCCACGTACACAACACGTGCTTCTCTGGGGGGCACTAAGCCCTTAGGGGAGGGAGGGCTGTTTGTCAAACTCCCAGCTCACTGTGACTGCAGCGACACGGTGCCTGCAGCGAGAGGCCGGGGAAACAGGTTTTCATTAATTGTAGAAAGGAGGATTGATCTCACAAAAACACCCAAACTCACTGCCGCCGAGTCAATTCTGACTCATCGTGACCCCCCTTCAGGACAGGGTAGCACTGCCCCTGTGGGCGTCCAAGACAAGAACTCTTTCAGGAGTAGGAAGCCCTGTCCCGTCTTTCTCCCTCAGACTGCTGGTGGTTTCAAACTGCTGACCTTGCAGTTAGCAGCCCAACAAGTAACCACTCTGCCACCAGGGCTCCCTGGAGGAAGGGCCGGTACAGGCTGGATCAATTCTTTACAAGTCAATCCCCCCTAGACCCCTACACACACACACACACACACACACACACACACACACACACACACCCCACAGGCTGAGAATTGCCCGCTGGAGGGCGCGGTGATGAAGAGCAAACACTTCAGCCTTGCGCAGAGATGGCATCTCACATAAAGAGGGTGAAAAGCCTCCCGCCAGGCCCAGAAGCACCATCGCCACAAACGGAGAAACGACTGCAGTCATCAAAGACTACATTCCCCTTGGGTCCACAGTGAGCACCCCGGGAAGCAGCCGTCAAGAAACCAGAGGACACGCAGGTGGCGCTTCTGTGGAGGCCCCTTGCGCGTGTCACAGAGCAAAGGCGTCACTCCGAGGACTATGTGGTGCCAACCCAGGTGGCGGGCCTTGCCGCCCCTCACACGCCGTAGGAGCTCACGAAGGGAGCGGCTGATCATGGTGCGGTTGGGGCGACGGAAACACCGTAAATACCGGAGGAACACGCCAGTCGGTGCTGGCAGCAGCTCAGCCACAAAGCTCGTGGGAGAGAGGTGGTGAGACTTGGTCTCCCGGACGCTGGCCCAGTCCTTGGAGAAGGGCACCCGCTGGGTAACGTGATGGAGAAGGGGAGGACTCTCCTGAGGTGGACCAACGGACACTGTGGTTGTGCAATGCACCCGAAGGTAACAGTGAGACTGAGGCGGGGCAGGACTGGGCAGGGCTTGCTCTTCCGTCCTTGGGGCCACTGTGAGTCGGAGCTCACAGTGGGCACCTAACAAGGGCAGCAATGCTTTAGGGATGGCCCTTTGTGTAACTGGTCAATTGTCCCCTGCCCATGACCGAGGGGCTCGACACACAACAAGAGGCTTGTGGCGGAGGGTGGCTTTGGCTGAACATGCCCTTTGTCCAAAGTAGGAACCCTCATTCCACTTGGACTTGGGGTATCAGCCCCCTGGAAAGCACTCTCTAGCTCCGGGATCAGCTCCGTGGGAGAGGTGACTCTCGCTGATGGAAGAGCACAGCAGCAGACTGCTGGGGAGGGGGCTCCCCTGAACTTGCTGCTGTGAGTGTGGAAGGCAGGTCCATGCCTTTCACTCGGTACACTGCACCGGGCACGCACTTTCTCAGCACACTCACCTCACCACACACACCTCAGCCCATTTATACCACCTCTGAATGCTCCAATACCGGCTACCTCGCCGCGCGCACTCGCTCGCACGCACAGACACACACGTCCCTGAGAAGTGCAGTGTGGTGGCGACATGGGACGCTCACAGCAGAACAGCTAACCCAAGGCCTGTGTACTGATCACCCCTTGATGGACCCAACAAGGCTGAGCAGCTGGGACCCTCACAGACACCCCAGTTTCCTGCCAGGATGGTCTCATTATTCTCCCTTCCGAGGTGGGACATAGCAGCTCCGAGAAGTGACCCGACCAGTCAGGACCGCACAGTGGAACCAAGAGCTGTCCCCAGCCCTCCTCCCCTCTGACCCGAGACCAGGGCCCGGCACAGGCCAGGGCAGGAGGAACCCTGGTGGCACGCACAGACCTGTTGGACTGGCACGCCTGGTGTTCTCGGGGCCTGGCGCCCCCACCGAGCACCACACTCCTCCTGCTCCCCTCCGTCTGAGGCTAAGCTAAGAGCAGTCGGGAAGGGGCGGCATTGACCCCGGTCCAGAAAGAGCACAGCCTTCCTGGTTCTCCGTTCGTGTGCCCAAGACATGGCTCTGCTGGGTGAATTTCTTGCCATTTGCTGGTGGGATTCAGCCTCCTCCCCAGCCGTGAGGGAGAAAGACAGGCCCTCTGCTCCCGTGAAGAGCCACAGCGGCAACCCCCCCCCCCCACCCCAGCAGTCCCACCCTGCCCGGAGGGTCACCAGAGCGGCACGGAATCGCTTGTGATGTCGGTGCCGATCAATGCGGATGCCAGGTCCCTCCAGAAGGCAGACGGCAATCTCCGAAGACAGGCCACCAGGCTCCCTCGGAATTGTGGCTGCGGAGGCTTAAGCTCACTCACTTTGGTCACCAGCTAAATGGACCCGTGGCCAGGAAGGGACCGTCTGATGGGACACACCGACATGAGGGTGGGCGCGGGCTGCAATGAGGGAGCACTTACAAACAAGCGGATGGCAGCGCCGGTTCTGGGAGGACCCTTGCGCGGCCTGAGAGAAGAGGGGGCTCAGACCCCTCTCCACAAGAAGACGGAGCCCCGGTCCTGCCCCGGTACCTGTGACCCTGCGCCGCCGGCATCCGCTACTTCCTGTTCTCAGGTCTGAGGGTCACACCTCAGCCTCAAGGCCCCACCTTGAGCCGAGTACTGATCTCCGAGGATGAGACCTGCTAGAAGGGAAGCCCCAGTGTGGAGCGGGCACCGGATGAGTTCAGTTACACGTGACTTCCGGCAAATTCACCTGTGCAGCTAACCCTCTTTCCGGCGGAAGACCTGGCTTTCTCCTGCAGTAAAGAGTGACCGCCTCAGAAACCCACAGGGACAGTTGGACCCTGTCCTAGAGGGTCTCTGTGAGTCTGAATGGACTCCCCGTAGTGAGCTTTGGAGCCCAGAACCCTCTTTTACAGACTTCCTTACAAGACAGTATTTGTTTTAATATTTTAATCTCACATACCCGTATATATTTTCACTTAAAAACCTGATCCATAGTGTTAGATGTTTGCAGTTCTGATGGTTGGTGGGAAATCGGGTGGAAAGGAAAAGGGGAGACATGATTCCGCTGGAACTTAAAAAGCACGCCTCCTTGGTCTTACTTCTCCCTGGGGAAGGACACTGTGATTTAAAGGAGAATCAACCAATGGTGACCTCCTGCCACCAATCCCAGCCAGGCCGTAAAACCCGGCGGCGGCGGAGGGCTCTTCATGGGGCGAGGTGGGTGGGGTGGGGCATCCCCTTAAAATGGGAACATCCTGCACATGAAGGGCCCTACCTGGAGAGGCAGCAGAACTGCCTCAGTGGCTGGGGGAGGGGGTCCCTGAGGCCTGGGCTCTGCAGTGCACGTGCAGCGTGGACGAGGACCCACAGTGGGCAGCACCCTGAGGCTGGAACTGGGCCTGCAAGGCAGCCCAGGGGCACCCTGTGTGGGGAGACTGACCTCCCGGGCTCAGAGCACTCTTGGAAGAGCCACATGGGCTGAAAACCCAAGGAAGGAGCCAGGGGGTCCAGGGCCAACTTGGAATGCAGAGCCAAGCGTGAACGAGGAGGTCACATGCCCCACGCTGCCATGGCCGCATCACTTTCCTCAGACCCCTGATGAGAATGGGGCCCCTGACTGGTGGGGACAGTCAGCATGCCCCAGTCTAGCCAGAGGTACCTGGTGACCCTCTGTCTGAGGGCGTGGACAGAAGGGATGCTGGACTGAGGAGGGGCAGCCACAGGACGACTCCGCTGGGTGGCTGGGCCCATGCAGGGCTGGCAGATGCTGCTTCCAGTCCACCCTAGGCTCACAGAGTCCTCTCGACTGGCCAGCCGTGCTCCCAGCCACCAATGCTGAGGTGGGAGTATAGAAGCAGTGTGTGCTGAAGTGTGGCTGCCTTATATATCTTTCACGGCATGTGCCCAGAGGGTCCACGGGCAGCCCACGGAGCCAGGGCCACCCTGGGGCTTGTAACGCATCCCGAGCACCTGCTCTTCTTTGAAGGTGCTAACAGCTTGTTCACCACCACGAAAACCCAGTCTCTCCACCTTCATAGGGAAATCGGGCAGAAATCTAGATAGTAGTTAATACACCACTGGGGGAGGATGCCTATCAGATTTATATTGGTTTGATAAATACCTGTATGAATACATTTTCCGTAACAAAAACACAATATCTTATAAAATTTTTGTCAGTAAGATTTGGCATCTGATTTGTGATTTTGATGAATAGAAAATTGAAGATGGATTCAAGAAAATAGTTCAAACCTGGAACAGGGTAAGCCAGCGTCCAACTGATGAGGGCAGAGGGCTCTTCACGCACGCAGGGCAAGTCTGCTCATTCACACCACAAATCTATCTAGGCCATCTCTCTCTCACTTTTCAAATCGTTTCATTAGGGGCTCATACGACTCTTACCACAATCCATGCATACATCAACTGTGTAAAGCACATTTGTACATTCATTGCCCTATCATTCTCAAAACATTTGCTCTCCACTTAAGCCCCTGGCATCAGCTCCTCACTTTGCTGTGCCCCCCCTCCCGCCTCCTTCATGAACCCTTGATAATTTATAAATTATTATTTTGTCATATCTTACACTGTCTGACATCTCCTTTCACCCACTTTTCTGTTGTCAGCCCCCAGGGAGGAGGTTTTTTGTAGATCATTATAATTGGTTCCCCCTTTCTACCCCACCCTCCCTCCATCCTCCTGGTATCGCCACTCTCACCACTGGTCCTGAAAGGATCATCCACCCAGGATTCCCTGCGTTTCCAGTGCCTATCTGTACCAGTGTACTTCCTCTGGTCTAGCCAGATTTGTAAAGTAGAATTGGGATCATGATAGTGGGTGGGGAAGAAGCATTTAGGATCTAGAGGAAAGTTGTATGTTTCATCATTGCTATACTGAACCCTGACTGGCTCATCTCCTCTCCCCAACCTTTCTGTAAGGGGATGTCCAATTGCCTACAGATGGGCTTTGGGTCTCCACTCTGCACTCCCCGCCTCATTCACTATGATATGGTTTTTTGTCCTGATGATGCCTGATTCCTGATCCCTTCGACACCTCGTGGTCACACAGGCTGGTGTGCTTCTTCCACGTGGGCATTGTTGCTTCTGAGCTAGATGGCTGCTTGATTACCTTCAAGCCTTTAAGACCACAGACGCTATATCTTTTAATAGCCGGGCACCATCAGCTTTCTTCACCACATCTGCTTATCTAGTTCATCTCTTGTCGAATAAAATGAGAGCAGGCTATTTCTTTGCTATTTACGTTGAGTTTCAACAAACATCAGTCCAGAGCCAAGGCGTGTCAGTGAGTGATCTGTTTGCTTACTGAATTCACCTATCAAATCAACCAACCTATACAGTGACCCTGTGTTGGGTTTCTAAGGCTGAAAACCTGTACAGGCGCAAACAGCCTCTGCTTTCCACCATGAAACGCTGGCAGATCTGGGCTTGTGGCAGCCTGCCTCTGACCCAACACGGTCACTCCCACTCCTGTGATGCCATCTGAGTGCCTTGGGATGATGATACACTTTGTTCGTTTTAAACACAGGCATTCACTAAGCATTTACTGTATGTAAATATTCGTGGGTTAGGGGCAGTTTATTTTCCCGTGTAAAAAAGGTTGAAAACCAAATGCAAAATAAAAGCAATGGACACTGAATGTGCCAAAGAATATTTTCCCTCGTGCACAGGACATGGGAGAATGATGAGACTCTCTCCCCCTGTGAAGAGCTACAAGCTCAGAGACCCACGGGGTCCATGCTCCTCTGCCCGGGGGGTGGCCAGGAGTCAGCTTTGACTGGACGGCCAGCGTTCAGATGATCCAGAGCCACATATTGTGCAATGCCACCAAATGCTGCAGACCTAATACAAAAAGCACGGTATACTCTTTTAATACACGTCCATGACAACAAATCTACGACTCTTATTTAATTAAGAAAGGGACGAGCAATCCATTTCAAGTTTGGCATTTTTACATAAAAACATGAAAGGCTGCTAACAACTAAGATGGATTTTTTTTAAAGATGTGAAACAATAAACAAGCTTCAAGTAGTTTAGATGTCGTTAAACAAATGTGTCCCTGGGGAGAACCACAGATACGGGCCGCGGGTAGGCCAATGAGACGGCCGCAGCCTCAAAGACAACTGTGATTATTTGGAAATCCCAAGCCTGCTTTTATTCCATTGTTGAAACATGATCCATCACGCACCGGGTTTTAAGGGTCGTACAACGCCAACTAGGCCTGACTCTCTTCAGACCGTCAGGAAGAACGCGGGTCTGTACAGCATAACTCCGGCTGAGCAATTTCATGGCCCGTGTCTGCACATCAACTCAACGCCATCTCTTTGTGTTCTACTCATTTAGGCTGATTTAAATCAAATTATAGTGCAGGGTAACTTATGTAAACTAGAGTTTCCTGAAACATGACTTTCAGCCTCCGTAAACACGGACTGTCTGCACTGTTTTTATTGGTTAATTGTAACTGGCAGCCCACTTACAGCCCTGGCGATCTGCTAGCAGCAAAGGGGGTGAGGCACAAAAACACGCTTGTTCTCTGCGCCCACGTGACTCTCGAGGTGTCAAAACCGAAGCTGTTGCCAGCTGAGAAAGTGTGCTCGGAGAATGTGCGATTCTAGGGACGCTGCTCACTACCGTCGGTGCGGCTCCCCCCTCGTCTGCTCCTGCCACCTTGCTTCTCTGGGGAGGGAGGGGTTGTCAAGGCCCACCAGTGAGTCTGAAAGACACACTGTTCCCACCAGGTGCCAGGCACCAACCTATGTGATGCCGAAACTGAGGGGTGGAAGATAGCTTTGACAGAGCAGTGATGCTCTTGAGAAAAAATAACTCAAGTGTCTAAAGTTCATGGGAGGGACATACAGGTTAATATATTTCTTACAAATGTGAACACCCTTTCCTCAATGACAATCTAGGATATATATTTTTATACGTTATTTTAAAATGTCCCTGTCATTGCTACCCATCTATCTAATGGTCAGATCTTTCACATTGCCCCTTCTCATCTCAGGCCAATAGGAGCCAAGAATGACCAAAGGGGCTGTCCTTCTCAGCAGGACCAGCTGAGCACAAGCAGATGCACAGGCACATGAGTGCCCACGGGGCGGAGGACCACGATGGAGTGGAAGTCAGGCCACCCTCCTGAGCACTGGGCTTGTCCCATCGAACGCATCCACTGAGATGCCACGGCCACCCTCTCAGATTTCATCGACCCTGGGGAACGGGATTAACCCAACATGGCGCTTTTCCGCTGACCAGCAGCTGAACTCTGTCTACACACACAGGAAGCCTTTGTCGTAAGTCCCTGAGCTGGTGAAGATGGCTGATGGAATTATGGAACTTAGGGGGGAGAAAGCCACAGTCCTTACCAGAAAGCAAGTCCCAGGAAGCCCTGCCAATGTGCTGCCCATGGAACCTGTACTTGGTAGCCGTCTCTCTCTCAGTCATGCGGGCATTTAGGTCAAGGCTTTGAACCATGAAGACCAGTCGACCCCCTGCTGCTGATGGTGACCAGTCTCTGTTCTCAACTTGCCTGTACTGCCTGGAACCAGGATGTGTAGGTGGGACCACACACCGTACAATGCTTACCACCCTCGGCACAGAAGCGCTCTCCATGCAGAAGGTAGACCGGAGCAGGTCTAAGTGGGAAAAGTAGTCGCCATGCTGAGAGTGGCTGGGGCCAGGGTCCTTAGAAGTGACACTTCTGCAATCAGGAAAGAGGAGGAGGTCTGCTTCTGAGTGATTACCCGCTAAAAGCCATGCGAACTGTATTGAAACAGTGTCTGAAGTTGAACCCCTCACGTCAAGGCACTCAGAATATCAGTGAGAATGAGCTGCCTTCTTAAAACAGACTCAGCCGTAACACGGTGAGGGGAGTGAGGCCGTCAGGACACCAGTCTGCTGGCGGGCACAGCTCCAGAGGAGGGATAGCTATAAGTAGCCGGGCATGGAATGCACCCAGGATGATCTAGGAAGAGTGGAAGTAGTCAGAGACGAAACGAGGCTGATAATGATCAGTATCCTAGGTAGGAGCAAGTTGCAATGGACTGGTATTGGCCACTTTGAATTAGGCAAACATATTGATTAGTTTGCCAGGAATGACAAATTCTGGAGAAATGGCACCACGTTCCCCACCAAAGAGGGCATTTTAAGATCTGTCTTGAGGTGCAGTGCAGGGTGTGATAGGATAATATCTATACACATACGAGAACATCCAGTCAATAGGCTATTATGCAAATTCACAAAATAAGAACTGGAGCTAGTGATGAAGAGAGTATTCTATCAACTTCTATCTAAAAGTAGTCAAATGATCATTATTGGTGATTGAAATACAAGTTTAGCAACAAAGAAGAAGGCATAGTGGTTGGAGACTACGGCTGTGGTGATGGAAGGAGCCGGAGACCACACGATGGGGTTTTGTAGGACCAGTGGGTTTTCGTCACTTCCCATTCTTCAAAAACACAAATGACACACAGCACATGAGACTCCAAGTGGCTACATCTATGGGAAGATGGGAATGATGGGAATGCTCAGGGCCCGCAGGCAGCGTGAAGCCAACAACTGCTCCTTGGTGAGCTCAAGTTGAAGTTGAAGAAAATGAAAACAAGTCCAAGTAAGTTCAAACAAGTAGAAATAGGACCTGGGCCTTTCTCTCCGGAATTTCGAGAACATCTCAAGAGCAGATTTAATGCGTTGAACACTAATGACAGAAGACCCGGAGAGCTGGAGGTGGACACCAAGAACAACATACGTGAACAAAGTCAGAGGTCTTTTAGAAGAAAGAAAAGTGATCGTATCAGGAAGGTGGGCACCCACTGATATGATTTTTAGTTCTTTGATGTCTGATAACTGGTCCCTTCTACACCTCGTGATCAGACAAGCTGGTGTGCTTCTTCCATGTGGGCTTTGATGCTTCTCAGCTAGATGGCCACTTGTTTATCTTCAAGCCCTTAAGACCCCAGACACTTTAGCTTTTGATAGCTGGGCACCATCGCTTTCTTCACCACATTTGCTTATGCACAGGTTTTTCTTCAGCAATCGTGTCAGGAAGGTGTGCATCCTGGAATGCCAATTTAATAGAACAACGTGTTTTTGCATCAAGTAAGTGCTTTCGTGGAGGCCCAATGTCCATCTGATGCCTTAATTCTAAACCTATAAAGATATGCACATAGATCTATTTCCCCACACTATTATATAAGACAAACATGTGCATAAGCAAATGTGGTGAAGAAAGCTGATGGTGCCTGGCTATCAAAAGATATAGCATCTGGGGTCTTAAAGGCTTGAAGGTAAACAAGCAGCCATCTACTTCAGAAGCAACAAAGCCCACATGGAAGAAAAAGACCATGTCGAAGGGATCAGGTAGCAAGCATCAAAGAACAAAAAAATTATATCATTGTAAATGTGGGTGAGTGCAGAGTGGAGACTCAAAGCCACTGGTAGGCAACTGGACACACCCTTACTGAAGGGTTGTGGGGAGGAGATGAGCCAGTCAGGGTGCAAGGTAGCAACGATGAAACATATAACTTTCCTCTATTTCTTAAATGGTTCCTCCCCCCACACTATCATGATCCAACTCTACCTTACAAATCTAGCTGGACCAGAGGACATACATTGGTACAGATAGCAACTGGAAACACAGGGAATCAGGGTGGATGATCCCTTCAGGGCCAGTGGTGAGAGTGGCGATGCCAGGAGGGTGGAGGGAATGTGGGGTAGAAAGGGGGAACCGATTATAAGAATCTATATATAGCCTCCTCCCTGGGGGATGGACAGCAGAGAAAGGGCAGGGGAGTCATCAGACAGTATAACATATGACCAAATAATAATAATGTGTGAATTATGAAGGGTTCATGAGGGAGGGGAGAGTGGAGAGGGAGGGAGAAAAATGAGCAGCCAATATTAAGGGGTCAGGTGGAAGGCAAGTGTTTTGAGAATGATGATGGCAACAAATGTACAAATGTGCTTGACACAATGGATGTATGGATGGATTGTGATGGGCCTTGTACGAGCCCCCAATAAATTGAAAATAAAAAAGAAAGAAAAGACCAAAGAAGATGCCAGCAGAGACTCTGAAACACGCTCTTCATCACAGAGCAGCTACAGCAAATGGAAGAAATGATGAAGAAAGGAGCCAAATAGAAACCCCAAGGACCGCTCAAGAAAACAAAGTAAAAGGTTACAAGGAAGCAAAGATACGGAGTTAAAAAAATAAAAATTTTTGCATATATCAAACAGAAAGAACTGGAGAAAAAAATCCAAGTCTTGAGTTGTAATATTGAAAATTCAAATACTGAATGATTTGGAAAGCGTCAAAAGACGGAAAGAACACACAGAGTGACTGCACTAAAAAGAACTGGTCGACCGCCCATCACGCAGGAGGGAGCCTATGAACAAGCACCGCTGGTCCTGAAGGGAGAAGCCCAAGCTGCACTGAAGGCATCAGCCGAACGCAAAGGCCCAGGAACGGCCAGAACACCAATGTCAGTGTCTCCACAACGAGACGAAGCGCCAGGCACATTCATCTATCACCAGTGCCAAAAAATCTGGGAAAGAGCGATACCGGGCCACCTGGCCAGAAGAGCTCTAAGAACGTGTACTTGAATCCATTCCAAAGATGGGGGTCCCACAGAATGCAGATACTGCAGGACAATGTCATCAATGTCACATACAAGCACGTTTTGCTAAGATCGTCCAAAAGCGGTGATAGCAGTACATTGACAGGACTCTCCCAGAAACCAACACTGCACTCAGAAGAGGACATGGAAAAAGAGATCATTGCTGACATCAGACAGATCCAGGCTGGAAGCAGAGAACACTAGAGAGATGTTTACTTGTGTTTCAGGGACTATGCCAAGGCATTCGACTGTGGGGATCGTGACAAACCATGGGTAGTCTTGAGAAGAAAGGGAATTCCAGAATGCTTCCTTGTGCTCACGTAGAACCTGTCTGTGGACCAAGAATTGTCTTTCAAACAGAACAAGGGCTGCATTTGTTTCACCGCATTCGTTCAGTTTGAGTGCTGAGCGGTGAACCTGAGAAGTTGAACTGCATGGAGAGGAACACAGGCTTGGAGGAAAGTTAATTAACAACCTGTAATACGCAGATAACTCAACCGTGCTTGCTGAAAATGAGGAAGACGTAAAATGTTCTAATGAAGTTCAAGGGCTTTAGCTTTCAAAATGGATTCCAATGGCAAGGAAACAAAAATCCTCACAACTGGGTCAATAGATAACACTATGATAAGTGGAGAAAAGACTGAATTTAACAAGGAATTCCTCTTGCTTGGATCCACAATCAATGCTCCTGGACACAGCAGTCAAGAGATGAAACGATGCATTGCATGGAGCCAATCTGCCGCACAAGACTCCTTTAAAGTGTGGAAGAACATGGGCGCACTTTGAGAAGTAAGGTGCACCTGACTCAAGCCATGGTCATTTCAATTCCTCCTATGCATGTGAACGCTGGCAATAAGGAAGACCAGGGGAGAATGAATATATTGGAATTATGATGCCACTGAGGAATATTGAAAGTACCAAGGATTTCTAGAACAAACACATCTGTTTTGGAAGAGGTACAGCCAGAGCTCTCGTTAGGACCAAGATTTCCTCTCGTGCACTTTGGACACATTAAGAGGAGACACCAGTCCCTGGAGATGGACTGTGGGAGATGGACAGACACAGTGGCTGCAACGACGGTTCGTCAAGAACAAAATTGTGAGGGTGGCGCAGGACTTGGCAGTGTCTCGTTCTCTTGCGCACGGGGCTGCGGTGAGCCAGAGCCCCCGGGAGGGCAGCCAACAATGCCCACTTCTCTCAAACCTGACGCATCCTTTTCTCGCACCCGTGCTTTGTGCGTTTAAGCCACCCATTCACTTCGTTAGCACGGGTTTGCTCCGCGTCTATTAAGTTCCAGACACTGTTCTCAGGACTGCGAGGGACTCTTGGATGTGCGCACAGCCTCTCTCACCGGGTGCCAGCTTCTGTGCCACGTTCAGAAAGCCACTGGCCCTCGGTCTTTCGTTGCAACAACCAACACGCTCAGTAGCCACCCTTACAAGGTACGTTTTCTCACAACTTTGCACTGCCACCTCATGTAAGGTCTCCGTGGGTCATTCACCTGTAGAGCTGAAGGAATTGGCACAAAAGAAGGAAGCCCCGCCTCTGGTCCCACAAAGAACCAGGGCAGGTGGAAGAGGGCTGTGTCTTCCCATCAGCCTTCATCAGCATTGCCCCTTACCGTGCCTACGGCACTGTGTGCTAACCTAGCTGCTAACATGTATGGTTGCTTGCCCGGACCTTCTTGAGGACAAAGATTCTTATTATCGACCTTAGCATGTCTGGGCTTTACACACACAAACCAAACCTCTTGCCACCGGGTCCACTCCAAACCATCGCAATCTTACACAGGGTCTCTGGGGCTGAAGATCTTTATGGGAGCCATCAGACTCATCTTTCTCCCAAGAAGCAGCTGGTGGGCTTGAACCACTCACCTCGCAGTCAGATGTTCTGTGGCGCGTGCTACATGAATGGAGGGATGGATTTAGAACAAGTGAGCCATCGAGCAATACAATCTACCGACTTGCACATACATGTACGGAAGCAGTGCCCTCTACCATGGACACGTGCAGAAGACCCCAGCCAACAGCAGCACAATAGACCGTCTTTCTCGGTGCACACGGAACATTCTCCAGAACAGGACCTGAGTCCAGCCACCAATCAGGCCTCCACAGATTCATAAACATCCAAGGAGCACAAAGAGATTCTCAGCTCACAACATAATAGAGGTTGGAATCAGCAACAGAAAGATAAGAATCAAACAATGCCAACCATAGAACAGTCCATAAGAATTACTAGTGCTGAACGGGAAACCTACGTACCTCAATAGGCGGAATCTTCATAGAGTTTTGATCTTTCAGGTCAGTGGATGCGGAACATATCCTTTGAAGAGCAAGGTGTACCCCAGATTAAACCAAGCCCCGATGCTAAGAAGCCTTTGGCGGTATCTGCAACCTTTGACCCTTGGGGCCAGTTGCAGAAAACTTATGTTGTCGCTGCCTGCTGCTGGACCAGTCTGAATCCAGAATGGCTGTTTCTTCCCATGAGGATTTATTAAAAACAAAACGAAACTTCATTTGGAAGGCCAAGGACAACGTCTGCAGACAGACCATCAGTCACGAGTGACAGCACCCATTTCAGAGATACTCAATTCTCGCCAAACCCACTGAGGTCTCTGGCTAGAGGTCAATGCGCCCCTTCGTTGGCCACAGGCCCAGGCAGCCGTTTTAGACAGTGGGAGGTGCTCAGACCAGCTTCGTGGCAAACCCAGTGCCCACAACTTGTTTACCATCAAACGTTTCCATTTTTATACTTAGAGATGCGGACCAACGTCGCCAAGAAGTTAGAGCTGACCAGAAACCCCAGCCTTTGCCGCAGTGGCCAAGTCAGAAGGCTTGCTCTCCGTGGGCGCATGGCAGCCCGGGCTGGCTGTCCGACTTCCGCTCCCAGAAGGGGAAGCACAGCCTCGACCTGTTGCGTCCCTTCTTACAAAGTCGCCCAGCCCCCACGTTACCTGCGCTTTTGTTGGTCTTGTTCTGCCGGCTTTTCACTTGCTCCGTCCACAGGGTGGGGTAACGGGACGCGATATCTGAGGAGTCAAAGGGAGGAAAAGGGTTCTCAGGCGTCAGGGCAGCACGCGGACTCCCGGAGAGACTTAGCACGCGGCCTCAGATGCAATAAGTAAAGCACATGACACATGTCAAGAAATAAGCTGACTGTGTTAGTGAGCGAGAAGAATCATATACATTCAAAATGACTGTGCTTGCCCATTTTCTTTTTGGCTATCTTTTATTGTTTTAACACTCCTGTCAGGATACAATCCATGTACCATACGAGTCAACAGTTCAAGCACATTCAAGAGAGCATGCGGCCACAACTGTGCCCGGCTTTAGAACATTTCCCTAATTCTTTTATCCCCGCTGTCCCCCAGCCTCACTTGCTAGAATGCTAAAAAAGTATTAAGCTACTTACTGCCTCTTTGTTATTCTTAAAAATATAAAATATAATTAAAGTGCTGTTTGAGGTCAGACGGCTGCCACCTGAAACCCACACATGTTGAAAACCCTCTTGTTTGAATTGGTTTAAAGGGGCAGAAAGGCCGCACGGTGGTGGAGACGGATCAGCACGTCCCGAAGTCCCATTCAGTGGACAAGCTCAGTACAAGCACAGGGTTTAAAACACAGCTTTGTCCAGAGCGTTGGGGGATGCACATGTTGATAGTATTGTTGAACCACCAGATTTGACGTGGGCACTTGGGGGCTACTCCTCGGTCCCTAAGAACAGGTCCAGGTGGGACAGGCAGAAGTTTTTTGGCAGCATCTCAGACAATTTGCCCCTGGGCAAGAACAGAACGCACACCTTCATCATAACTGCTTACGAAGGTGTGCAGTATGAACAGGCCAACAGGGCATGCCACCACACCCCTTTGAATTAGGTGTGTTATCTTATGCAGATGGTAGCACTTCAACCCTAGCCAGAAGCTAAGGGCCAATTATATTCTGCCTCGTTCTATTTTGATCTAATAAAGACAAAAGTAGCGAGCAGAGACGAAGTGAAATGACCGCAGGAAAGCAGCATGCTCAAGATCGCATTCAACAGCCACTGTTTGCCAAGGTCACGAGGGAAACAAGGGTCATGACCCACGAGGCAGGCAATGGCAGGGGGCAGCCAGTGTGACGCCTGTCCCCAACTTTAAGGCTCCCGTGCTGCACCACCCCTCCCTCTCACCTTCCTCATCTCCTTGGGGCTGCGTCTCCAGCACCGGGGGGGCCGCATCATCTGAATTCAGAATGGAGAAGATTTGCAAGGAGACTACGATTACGAGAGTAAGTTAAATCCGTGCGCACACGGGGTCTATGCTGATGGTGCCTGCAGCCCCCAGACCCGTGGGGAAAGGGGCTCTGATGCCAGGGTTGAGGGGATCCCTGCTGGTGGGATGGGGGTAGGGGTAGGGGTATCAGGTCCGATCCTGTTCTCCAGGAGGGAAGAGGGAGGAGGCCTGGACACTTGGGAAGGAGCTGGGGAGCAAACTGAGAACTCAGTTCACCAGACGTGTGAGGTGGGAGAGCCTGGTCACAGGGGACAGACCGGGGCCTTCCCACTGCCGGGATTGCCTGCAGGCAGGGACTGTGTGTGTGTGGGGGTCATACACCCCTAGGACCTCTCTCCCCAGGTCTGCGGGGGGCAGGGCATGCGAAGACCTGGGGGAGGCGGGGGATGGAGGCAGTGAGTACGGAGGAGCAGGCTCTCGTGCCGCAGAAACACGCCAACTAAGCTCTCTTCACACGCACACATGGAAACCACGTCTGGGGTTCCACGGGAACCAAGCCCCCACAGGAACTTCTAGAAGCGGTGGGGGCTCCAGCCACACAGGCACCCCGACCCCTCACCCCTTAAAACATCTCTATCTATCTACCTATCGATCGACTGTTTTGCTCAAGCTTCATGTGATTTTTATTGTATGTGAATTCCAGAGTAAAATCTTTAAGGAACTGTGGTACAGACAATGGCCAGCTAAGACTGATATGTGACCCTCGGAATCACAAAAAATGATGTTTATCTGAAGTTCTTTTCAGAAACTAAAACAAAATGGACATTTTTCAGAATTTTTTTGCATAGCACGATCCCTTGGGGGAGGAAGGGCTTCCTGTGATAAGGGGAGGGACAATCTGCTTGCTGTCATTAAAGCGCTGGCAAAACGTGGCACCGTTCATTTGGACCCCACCCCCACCCCAGTGGAAACCCGGTAGGAACGATAAACTCGGGGCGTATCCCTACTGCGTGTTACGCGACCCTCTTCTAAGACCCGAAGTCCACGAAGCTGAAGGGCATGTGGACCGTGTCCCCACGTCTCCAGGGGGGCCAGCCGCGGAGGCGCCTGCAGCTTGTCCTGTGCATCTCTGCTGAGGACGCCAGCGTGTTCCTCACATCCTCCTGCCTTCCTGCTCCCGCACCGAGTGTCAGCCTCCACTCCCCCGGCACACGAGTGACTACTGTATCCCTCCATCCACTCGCCCTCTCTCTCCAGCCAGGCCTGGGGCTCCTTCAGATGGATTGGGCTCCCCTACCATCCCTCCAGCAGCACCCCTGCTCCATGAGGGCCCCCCGCAGCATCACCCTTCCCAACATGCCCACGTCTCCCAACACTGCCCTGTGTGGGCTCCTTTCTGGAGCTGTCAATCCCCATGGGAGCAGAAAGCCTCATCTTTCTCCTGAGGAGTGACTGGCGGATTTGAACCCCTGACCTTGTGGCTAGCAGCTGATACTCAACCCACTGGCCCACCAGGCCTCCTTCCATTTAAGATAGTTACCTGCTTTTCCTGTCCCTTCCCGCTGAGGCAGCCTCTCATTTACAGAACCTGCATGGGGAGGTGAGAATGAAGTTACTGGCTGGTCATCAGATTCATAACAGTAGCAACGAAAATAATTTTATGGTTCGGGGTCACCACAACATGAGCAACTGTTTTAAAGGGTCACAGCATTAGGAAGCTTGAGAAGCACTGGATCAGAGGGTTGTGGATGGTCCCCCTACGCAGGCCCCCACAGCCAGTCCTGCTGGACTCCTAGTACACGACCCACGCTCCAGCGCCCCATGTGGCACAACTGGCGGCATGGGCGGGCTCTAGTCCGGGAACCAGCTCAGGCCCCAGCCCACTGTCACCCAACTGTGCATGTTCCTGGGGCCCTCAGCTCAGCTGGTCATCTGCAGGGTGCCCTCACAGCCTTCTGGGTACCTGTCATCATGCTGAGTTAGTGCCTAGATGACTATGTACTTTATGTGTTTCTAAAAAGTAAATCTAATGACAGGCACTAGCTCAGCATCTTGTGAGACCTGCCTATGTTCACTTATATCATTAAGATTGTTAGATGCATGAAATCCAAGATTGAAAAACCCTTCAGAAATAGTAATGGGAGTAATGATTCCTTGAGGTACAGAAAGCAGTGAGGGGCAAGGAGGGAAGGGAGACCTGATAGCAACGATGACTATATAACCCCACTCAAGGGGAACATATAACAGATTGGTAGGTGAATGGATACATTAGCTGGTGTAAGATATGGAAAATATAATATGATATAATCAAGGGTTTCTTGGGGTTAGGGGAGGGGGAGGGAGAGGATGAAGGGAAGATGATATCAAACTGTTCAAGAGGAAAGAAAATGTTTTGAAAATGATGGTGGCAGCAATTGTACAATTATGCTTGATCTAACTGAACTATTAGATTGTTCTGATATTTGTAAGCGCTCCCAATAAAACGTCAATAAATAAATAAAAATAAAAGGTGTTATGTGACTAAAACACCACAGCACGAAACCCCCTCCATCAAATCAGTGCTGACTCACAGTGATCCTGGAGGGTAGGATAGGACGGCCCGGTGGGTTTCCGAGACGGCCACTCTTCATGGAGCAGAAAGCCCCGCCCTTCCCCCTCTGAGCATCTGGTGGGTTCGAACTGCTGACCTTGTGGTTCGCAGACCCACGGGAAGCCACGAAGCCACAGGGGCTCCTTTTGATGTGATTAAAGCTCATTGAAAACCCTGCCTTCCGCTTGATTCCAATTAATTTTAACATAATAGAAGAACTGCTTTTTGTAGAGGAGTTCAGGAAACATTAAGGCCGATCAAACAAGGTGTGACCTTATTTTAGACGTCGGTATTACACGGAAGTATTTATATTACAGATATTTTCCTTTCTTTCCAAAGGGTCCAAACTGTTTTAGGCACCAACTCGTCTCCTTGCCATTGTGAGGCCCAGTTAGAGAGTCAGGGGCAAAGTATCGATTGAGGACCCACTGGGAGTGGGTTCCTGATTCAGAACAGACATTCTGCTCTGAACGAGCTGAGACCGAGGTTCCTGCTAGGTGATGGCCCTGGCAAAGGGTGCCCGGGAGATGGGGGCACTGATGCTGGTTCATGTTTGTCACTGTGAGGATGGCATGCGATAGGGTACCCCTCTACGGTGGATCACTCTCTTTGAGCTGCTGTGACTGTCTGCCGGGTCCTGGGAGCCCAAGCCACAGGGACGTGGCCTAGAGGACAGGGAGGTCCCAGTGAGGAGGGGTGGTCCGTGGCCCGGAAGTACCAACGCTGTGTGAGATGGTTGCTGCCGGCCGGTATCTGAGGTGGGGGCTCTGACATGCTCTGAGGACAGCTGCCTGCTGCAGGGGCATGGGGCGGGGACCCCACCATGTGAGAGCAGGTGGTGGCTGACACTTGTATCCTCTCTGTGGGTAAGCGCGGGTGGAGGCAGCACCGGTGAACCATGCTGCACTTACACATGCCTTCAAGGGGAAGACATTTGCGGGGAATCCTGTGATCTGCCGATTCCATTTCTCATGGATTTGCGAAGCCCTATCCTATATCTATAAGAAACAAAAACGGACTCAGTGCTATCAAGTCAATGCCGACTCATAGAGGCCCTATAGGACTGGGACCCTATAGGAGAGGTTCCTGTGGGTTCCTGAGACTGTAACCCTTTGAGGGAGTAGAGAGCCCCAACTTTATTCCATGATGCAGATATAGATGTAGATGTAGGTATACAGATATAGCTATAGAAATAGAAATAGAGACATATCCCCAAACACACACTCACTCACACCCTGCTGCTGCTGATTCTGACAGGCCCTGTGGACAGAGAAGAAAAGCCCGTGGTGTTTTCTAGGCTGCAGTCGTCCTGGGAGCCGCTGGCCAGGCCTGTCTCGCGGGCCACCCCAGGTGGCTCAGCGGCCGACCTTTCACTCACGGCCAGTGGACTTCCTTAGCTCATCACCACACCCGACGCCCCGTCAAGAGAACACTGGCTGTGAGGTGCCCGGAGACAGGTGCACCACGTGGGGCAGCGTGAGCCTACCGGGGCCACACACTGGCAAGGTGGCCACACGGGCTGGATGGGTTAACTGTGCCCAGGGCGACGTGTGCTCTTAGCCCACCTCTGGGTGATTGCAAACACCCACCATCTGTCCGGTCATTACCGGCTGTTACCACTGGGTGAAATAGGACAGGACATCCGGGCGTCTGCCTGCACCGGGAGCCGCTAGGGGTGCCCACGTCACAGCGCTCAGCTGCTCACCGGCCTGCAGGCTCAGGTTCACCCAGAGCACCTGGGAAGGAAGGGCTGGCAATGCGCAGTAATACCAGCCCCGGAAAAGCCCTGCAGCCATGGGGAGCAGGGTACGCAGAGGCACCCGAAGCAGGCAGTGCCTCTTCTCCCTGCCCCCGCACCCCCCACCCCGCCCCCACCAGTCAGAACAGACTAGAGGCCACGGGCATGGCATCTCCCCGGAGGGCCACCAGGGGGCAAGTCTAGGGTCAGGGTCTTCCAGGGCTGATTCATTCAGGGTGCTGACTTGGGGAAATCAATACGCTTGACGGGGGTGCAGCCCGTGAGGGTCATGGATGCTGGGGTGAACAGTGGGGCTCCACCCTCCTGTGCTGAGCACGGGGCCTCACTGTGCCCGTCCTTGCACAGACCCGCCCGGGGAAGGCGGGTCTCTGACTGTCCTCAGCCTGCTGCTCCTGCAGGGACGCCGTCCTGGTGCCCACCTGTCTCCAGTTTTGGTGGGGACTCAGCAACTCTCTCTGGTAACACTAGTCTCTCTTTGCCCCTTCCCGACTTCCACAGCCAAACTGTGCCACCTCACACACCTGGGCTCCAGCACCCGCAGACTAGCCTCCGTCCTAGGCTCCCTGTCTGGGATGTTGACCAGCCCCCTCCCCACACGGCTGTGATGAGCTTGCAGGCAGGACCCTCTGTCCTCTCCCCGCACTGACTCCCCCTGACTTCCCAGCAACTCAGCTGTCCTCTGTGTTTGTTTGTATTAATGTCACAGTGGCTGGGGATCCCTCCACACCAGGCTTTTCTTCATAAGCTGAGACATAGCCTGCCCAGGCTGCTCTGCACTGGAGGTCCAAACCTCAGCGTCGTAAAACGTGCAGGCCTCGCAGCTGAACGCATGTATGTTACATGTCGAAACGCGATTCCACCCAACTGGTGCCATTTCTGTCATTTAACAAGTGGCCTTAGCAAGGAGGGTTCCCATCGGAAGCCTTGGAACGCACAGGAGCATAGATGCCCCCCATTCCGTCGTAAGTCCCCAGGGAAGGTGGCTCAGTCAGCCCTCTCCTTCGCGGGAGCTGCGGAAGTTCTGCTCAGGGAGGTGTAAGTGAGAGGTCGTGGTCATGAGGCCGGCTATGGGCAGGACGGAGAGGCCTTTGTGGCTACCTCCTGAGAAAGGCCTGGTGGTGGCCGTGTTGGCAGCATGTCCACTCCAGCATCAGATTGTCCCTCCTGTGACTGTGCCAAGCTGTTCCTGATTCTGGGTCTCAAGAGGCGGGGGTGGGGGTGTTGAAGATGACCACCCCTTGCTGAGGTTAACTGTGGCTGCCAAGCCTCCCTCTGCAGACCGGAACTCCTCAGAAGCACAGCTAAGCGGAGCGCCGCATTCAGCTGCCTTGGCTGCTGCTAGCTCACACACCCGTGCGCCCAGGCTCAGTTTACAGCATCTGCAAGGACTGTGTACGGAGACTGATGAGATTAAGACCCTGTAGTCCCTTCTAAGGGACGGAGAAGAGGCTCGCTGCAGGAATCCTGCTCGGAGAAAGGCTCTTTGTTCTCAGTGCCCACCTGCCACCGGCCATGCCGAGTCACTGCTCTGAAGCAATGCAACATCCCTTCCAGAATAGAGAGCCACCACCTTGCACAGGTGCGGGACACAGAGCCTGACCCACCTGGCCAGGGCTCGGGGCAGAGAGGAGAAGCGTGGGCCCGGGTGGTTTAATCTGGTGCAGGAGGACCACACTGCACAGAAAGCCAGCTATAGACCCAGGGGTCAGGTGCTCGGGGTGCAGGGGAGGATGGAAACGTCTGGGCCACAGTCACCTGCCCATCATGGAGGTGCTAGGGTATGGGCCCCGAGAGGCGTGTGGATCGTTCAACCCGCAAGGGGACTTGCCCTTTGTCATGGAGTGCCAGCTCTGACGGCATCCTGCCTCCCTTCTCCCGTGCCCAGCGGGAATGGCTGGCATCACTTGTGGATGGAATGACAGCATCCCAGCCGAGCTCTGGGCATCTTGGTGGCCATAGGCCATCCAGGGCACCAGGAAAGCCGGCCTGCGTGCGAACCTACACATGAAGCTCCTGGGGTGCTTGCAGATGGACCTGGCGCTTGGTCCCAGTCCCAGGCGAAGGGGTGTGCTCTGCGCCGCTGCGAAGCTGGCGTCAGCCTCAGGGAGGAGCTGCTTCACCCGAGGTGGGCGTTCATCACAAAGCCTGGGTGTGTGTCCACATGGAGGCCTCCCCGTTGGCTCAGGTTTGAGGGCATGCCACGTGTGTCTTTCAGCGGAGAGTGTTGCGTATTCCACGGGGGCAGGAGGACAAACAAACTGCGCTGGAAGAAGTACGGCCAGCGTGCTTGAGAGGTGAGGGCGAGGATGCGAGACTCTCACGGACCTGGGACAGGTCAAGAGCGCCCGGGCCCTGCAGAGGGCCTCGTGCTTGGTAACGTGGAGGGGCAGCGAGACCGAGGAGGCCCTGCCAAGATGGGCTGAGACTTGAGCACAGCACTGCGACGGCGCAGGACTGGCAGAGGTGGTTTGGCTTTCTGCTGTCCTCAGGGTGGCCGCACGGCCAGCGTGACTCGATGGCCCCTGACAATGCCCCCCTTCTGTGAGGGTGCAGGACTGGGTTCCGCCCGATCCCCACGAAGAAGTCCCACAAGTCGACCCCCAACCAACCCTCGGAGGACCTCGGGGTGGCCTCAGCCACCTTACCTGTGGCGATGCCACCCAGGACACCGGTCCTTCCGTGGCTGCTGCAACCTCCCAGTGCTCTGCCTGACCTTGCTCAGCTCCGTGCGCCCCTGAGGCTGCCGGCACTGGCCCTGCTGTCCCTCCCTCCCCACTCAGGTTCGCCCAGCAGAGAAGTACGGCGCCCACCAGGGAAGACCCTGGTTCATCTCAGTCTCGGTCTTTGGCACCGGCAGTCAAGGCCATGGCGAGCGAAGCGACAGGACACTTTCTGCTACAAACAAGCTGGGCAGAGACCCGAGGTCATTCCTGGACCACAGCACGCTCCCCAAACCAGGTCAGGAAGCTTCGTAGTAAAGATAGAATGGGCACTCGGTGCAGAGACGAGTGTCCCCTGGAAGAGCGTCACCTGACTCTGCGTCCTTTCCCAAGAACGCGCTTCAGGCCCTGTCACAGGACCGCCAGCCCCTCAGGTCCAGCGAAGGTGCAGGATGCTGCTACACAGACGGACCACAGTCTCCGTGAGTCCCACAGAGGGAGGAGGGAGGTCCAGACGTGGAGGCAACCCGCCGGGGTGCTTCTTCTTTCAGCATGGGTGAAATTATTATGAAGGACTGAGAATACCAACCCCCCCAAAGTTCAAGGCGTGGAGGACACCTTAGTTTTTAACTGTGTAGTGAAGTATACGGTGTGCACCCCCACAGCTCTGACGCCAGGCTCTGTCAGTAGGACATGGCCCCCAAGGGTGAGTTTGCATTTTTCCAGAGCCAGCAGCAGTCCTGAGTTTTAACCTTGGATGCTGGGATCCCAATACCTGTCAGAATAATGAACAGAAATTCTGCCTGCAAATGGAGTGGGTGGGGTGGGGGGGGGATCTCCAAGTGAACCTGAAGGAGCCAGAACACATTTAGAAAGCGCTCTGTCTGTCTGGCTGCACCTGCGGTGTGGGCTGGCTCTGACCGCAGTCTGTGACACCTTTCAGATGCAGGTGAATGGCTACATCTCCCTGACAGGTGATCACAACGAGTCTGCAGCCCTTCCCGAAGAAAACGGCCTGAAGCCGCAGATGCGTTCAGGAGGGTCGATGGAAACCAGGCAGCGGGGAGCCCCACCTCCATCAGTGTCATTGCCCTCGGTGTGTCAGGTCGAACCATCGCAAGAGCAGCATGAAAACACGGGTCACCTGGGAGGGGACGGGCAACAGGGGGCTGCACTGTTTCTGCGCAAACACACAGGGTAAACCAGCCCTGCTTGCTCCCTCTGACCAAAATGACACAAATATTTGGTCACGGTCACCCGGGGCGACAGCAGTCCTTGTGGTTAGCAAGCAAGCAAGCAAACAGAGCCGTGGACTTTGCTCACTTCTCACCTGCAGCTCGGGTCTGCAGGAGGGGCTTCCGAGAGTCCGCGGAAACGCTTCACTCAGCGCTCATCTGATTTTCCCACAAAGCCTCTGGCGCCTCTTGCACACACACACACATGCGGGCACACACAGGCACACGCACACTTCACCGATAGGAGCAGGGGAGGCCTGCTCGGAGCCAGCAGCTGCTCCCGGGAGGAGGACCACAAGGCCGTCTGCTGCGGGAAAGATGGGCCCACGGTTCTCTGTCCGATGGGGTTTGCTCTGAGTCAGAATCGACTTACAGGCAGTGGGTGCTGGATGTGTTTTACTTGTGACCACACGCAGACACGGCCACATGCTTCCACACCACCAGGCACAGACCTTTGCTGTCCCGCCTGCAGCACCCTGTGCCCCTGGTCTGTCTCCCTGAGAACCAGGAGGAAACCAGGAGAGACAGACACGTCCACTCCGCCTCCCGTCCTCTGCAGCGCCCACAGTACCCGCGTGGCCTGGGACATACCGGGACACCGAGGTGTCTTGTGGGCCACGGCCGTGCCGCTGATGGGCCTCCCATTGGGCGTGACGCACCAGCAGTATCCCGTGTAGCTGTGGCACTGGACCTGTGAGAGAAGACACCATGGTGCACAGACCCTGGGGCACACGGGGCTCTGCAGCCCCGGGGCTACCTTGGTGCTTCGGGGTTGGGGCTGACCTGGCCTTGCAGGGACAGTCACCAGAGAACCCCGCTGCCTGGGACATGCAGCCTGGTCCCGTGTACAATTAAGAAACAGAGACCAGAGAAGGCCGGAGAGTTACCAGTGCCCCGTGGGTCGGTGGCAGAATCAGGGACGGGGACAGGTGCCTGGCTATGGCATCTTCCTGTGCCTGTCCCTGCCAGACCTCAGCCAGAGGGCTCCCCCTAACCACCCCATTCACAGCTCGACCCACTGCACCTCACCCTCCCCACCCTGTTCAACCTGTCCCTCCTCGCAATGGTCATACACAGGCTGCAAAAAGCACCAAGCTGATGTCCTAAGGCTGAGGCACAGTGTGCACCAGGCTCCACTGCCTCTCCCAAACCCAGCAGGAAGGATGGGGTGCGTGACAGGTTTGAACCGTTGCTCTCGGCACAGGCAGATGGGCTCTTTCTCAGGCACTGCCTGGCCAGCCAGGCGCTGGATGTGGCTGGTCCTTGACCCCTCATTGTAGCCCGATCGGGCTGGTAAGCTCGAGCGTCTCCCCTAACAGACAGACGGTGAGCAAGACAGCCTTCCACATGGGTCCAGCTGCCAGGGCCTCCACCTCCCTGGGAGGTGACCCAGCCTAAGCCATCAAGTCCCGGGCTGAACTTCAGAGGCGGGGTGCACACAGCTGCAGATGGATTCTCCATGAAGATTCGCCTTGTGATGAAACAACTTCCCAGTAATTTCTCTGTCCTTAGCCCTGCTCTACCCCAGTGCTCTGGTCATCAGGTCCCTCCCCTGCCCAGGCACAGCACCTCACCCACTGCCCAGGCCCACCCTCCCCGGATCCAGGAGGCACCTGGCTGTAGGTGCCGTCATCGTTGCACTCTGGGATGAACACCTGCTGGAACTCCTTCCGGGCTTGCTCTTGGGTGTACTTCCTCTCGGCCACACACCGGGAAACATCTAAGGAGAGGACAGAGGGGCAGGGTCAAGGCCAGTGAGGACAGAGGGGTGGCTAGGGCATCTTGCAGATCCAGACCCAGAGCCACAGGGGGGCCGAGGGAGGCACCTGGAGTCCTGTCTACATCCAGTGGGTCGTGTGAGACACAGGGTGAGCGGCTGCTCTGCGTTTAGGGAGGAGGAACCCTGACAAGTGAGAAGCCCTGGCCTCCATCAAGATAGGCTTGTTCCACCTGCCCCAGGACACCCACCCAGGCACATCCACCCGAGCTGCACCAAGAGGGGGCAGGTGGTTCCGGGAGCCACGGTGAAGCTGCCACCAGGGAACAGATTGGTCTCCTGGGAAACACCCAGAATGGTCCTGGGGGAAGAGTGCAGTGGCTGGTCTTCAGGGAGACAGGCCACCGGAGAAGGACATCTTGCTTGTCTGTAGAGCTCAGGACAACGGGGGTCGGAGCAGAGACCCAGAACCCATCCATAGACAATGGGGCAGCCCCTCACAGAAGGGTCACAAGGAAGGGATGAGTCAACAAGGGCACATGCAGTATTGCACTGATGAAACACACAATATTCCTCTGGTTTCTTGAGGCTTCCTCACCCCCCACTAACATGACCCCAGTCCTGCCTTTCACTGTGGGCTAGACCAGAGCATGTACACAGGTGCAGATAAGAGATAAGCGCTAATGACACAGAATCCAGGGAAAGGAATGGCAGTAGCGGTACCAGATGGGTAGTGGAAGGTGGGGAGAGGTGGAGAGGAAGGGGGAACCAATCACAGTGATCAACACACACACACACACACACACACACACACACATCAGGGGGAGGAGCAACAGAAACCATCAGGGAAGGGAGACAGCTGTCGGTGTAAGATATGAAAAATAATAATTAATAATTTATCAAGGGGTCACAAGAGTGGGGGGAGAAGGGAAAAAAGAGGAGCTGATACCAAGGGTTCAATAGAAAGTAAATGTCTAGAAAATAATGATGGCAACCTATGTACAAATGTGCTTGATACAATTGGTGTATGGATTGTTATAAGAGGTGTAAAAGCCCCCGATACAATGATCTTTTAATAAAAGAAGAAGAGAAGGTCCTCATGCTTAGTCGAGGGGAAGGGAGGCGGCGAGTCCTCACATGGGAGACCTGTCGCTGCAGCAGGACATCCTGCTTGGTCGCGTGGAGGGGACACATGAGAAGGACCTCCCGTTGTGGGCTGACAGGTGAGGCACAGCAGCGGGCTCCGCCCCCCAGTGATGAGCATCAGGGAGCATGAGGTCAGTGGATGGGCAGGTGCTGCCCAGAACTGGGCCATTGGTGCGCTCCAGCCCAGTGTGGACGATGGCCCCACCCAGGGGCTCCTCCTGCAGCACTGGGTAGTGGTGGGCAGTGCACTGGGTCAGCTGACTCTCAACCACCCAGGCCCTGACCTTCCCCACCCTCATTGCTAGGCTGAGCCCCTTGCTTCTGCTTCTGTGTCACGCTTTCTCCCTGAGGGTCTCCTGGTCTCCTCGGCCCTCTATGTTGTCCAGGACACTGTTCTGCGCTGGCCTGGCTGAGTTCCAGAGGGGCCGTCAGGCTGACTTCCGACCATCTGTCTTAGTCGGAGAGGTCTGAGTAGACCTGACCGTCATGGGTAACTTGCGGGTACTTAGTGCCCGTGGCAAAGCTTCCAGCACCACAGCCACGTGCAAGCCACCACGAAGGACACACTGGCCGATGGGGCTGGAGTAGCAGAGTGAGAATCAGTGCTGTCCCTTAAGCAAGCCCTACCCTGCCCCAAGCAAGGCTGGGCATGCCCTGGGGTGGATGCCCCTGCGTCACTTCAACTTCCTCCTCCTCCTTCTCGTCTTCCTCCTCCTCCTCCTCCTCTGCTCTGTCAGAACCTCCCTGGATCAGACGCAGAGGACCAGAGCAGACGCGCTGCCTGCTGCTTCCACCATGGGATTCCCGGACAGACGGAAGCTGGAGCTGCAATCCGGGCTCTGGGCAGCACGGCCAGTAACACGTGCTGGAAGAATCAACACGCCAAAATTTGGGAAGCATTTTATACTGTTTGCTCCCGCGGGCACCAGGCCCGCGCACAGAGCCTCAGTGCTTGCCTGACTTCCGTGGGCTCAGGGGGACACAGCCCATTGGACTCTCAAAACTGGAGCAGAACAGGCTTCCTGTGTGCTCTCGGGCGTTTCCGATTCACATCACACGCTGGGTGTCTCTCAGAGTGCCCGAGGCTACCAGGACTGCCCAAGGCTGTCCAGTCCAAGGGCTCCTGAGGGTGGCCCCCTGACTGCCTGTCGGTCATCAAAGCTCGCTGCTGGCATGGGCCCCCTGCCGCCTGGGCACTACTTCAAGGACTTGGGGACACTTTGACATCACAGGGAGCAGGGAGTCGGCGGTGCGGAATTCTGCATGTGTTTCTGGGCTCTCTGCAGCAGGATTCCCTACCGAGTGTGCTTCAGGGCCTCGGGGGCAGGGAAGCTCACTTTATGCCCGGCCCTGAGGCCCTGCTTGGTTTGACGGCTGGCCTGGCCAGCCAGCCAACACTTAGCAACATGTGGTTTTAATGTAGCTTGTGCTCTCGGGCCGAGGGCAGTCAGCCTTGGTGGACGCTGCCCGCCGGCTCTCTGCACAGCCTGAGGTTTGACCGCCTGAGAGGAAAGTGCGGAGGCCGGGGCTGGGTCCGCCAGTCTCTGCGTGCGAGCAGTGCCCAGATGGAGTTATAAACGCTCCCCATATCTGGGGATCACAGCACACGCCCAGCACAAAACACCACCCGCTTTCCTGGTAAAGGCTCCACTACTGCCATGGATCAGATATCCCAGCAACCGTGGTTCCCGCCTTGGATGGAAGAAGCAATCCCACAGGCACACCCTGGCATTGGCAGGACAGGGGTGGGGGTGGGGGGCAGGACTCAGTCCCAGGGCGCAGTCAGGGCTCAGCGGCATGGAATGGCAGGACCAGCATCCACCTGGGCCCTTTGTGCGGTGTCCAGGCAGTAAGGATGGGTGGCAGACAGGGGGTGTCCCCATGCATGTGGCCCCACTTGCTCCCAGCCCCTGGGCCCAGGTGGTTTGTGGGACAGCCAATGGGGGGCCCTCATGATGGGTGGGGGCTGAGAATTGAGCAACATGTGCACCCCCCACCCTGAGGCATGCAAAGCCAGGAGGCCTCCCTCGCTCACTTACTGGGGGCTTCCTTGAAGCTCTAAGATGCTCCTTGGCCCCACCCTTGCCCTGCAGAACTGCTCTCCTCAGAGGCACCATCCGGAAGATGCCCAGCTCCCCCTCCCCCCGCTCCAGCGACGCTCACGGAGAACGGCCAGGTGTCCCACCAGCAGCTCGGTGTACAGAGTCCTCAATCCGGTTACCCTCTCGCAGCATCTCCCCCACGGCTCCTGGTAAACCACACTCGCACTCGCCGACATCTAGGGGATGCCGAATCACAGTGACCCTTTAGGACAGGGCAGAGCTGCCCCGTGAGTTTCGGAGACCAGAATGGTTGACGGCAGTCTAAAGCCCCATCTTTGCCCCATGGAGTGGCTGGTGGTTTCGAACTGCGGACCTTGAGGACTGCAGTCCACCGGGGAACCACTGTGCCACCGTTCCCGACAGTTACATGCAAGACTCATCAAGCTCTCGTGGCTCTGTGGTCTTTTGAGGCCCTCTCGGGACACGGCCACCATTCCTCATTCTCTCGATCCTCAAAACCCAAACCTCCATTCTGGTCACCCTGGTGGCACAGTGGGTTACGGTTGGAGGTTCAAGCCTCCAGTGCTCCTTGGGAGAACCATGAGGCTAGCTGCTCCCATGCCATTTGCTGACTTCACAGCCCGAAGAGGCAGTCTTACTGGACCCTGTGTGGTCACTCTGAGTCAGAACTGGCCTGAGGGAAGAGGATTGGCGTATAACCAAAACCTGGCTGTTTTAATCCTCTTGCGGCGAGCTCTTCAGCAGCAAGAAGCACGTCACAGCTGCCGTGAGACCTTCACGCCATCAGTTCCTGAGCCCCCGAGTCCCCACCACAGAGTGGTGTCTCTGTTCTCCTGTCCCGGTGGCCCCCTTGTCAATGGCTATGTCCTCCTAATGTCTCCCAGCACCTGTCCATCCTGGGGAGATGCCCTAGGCCTGGGGTCACACCGCATGTGGCCTTCAGTGCCTGGCCCCTTTATCTCCACAGAAGGGTCCCAGACTCACCCACGTGCCAGCTATACCAGCATGTGAGCCTGGTAACGGATACTTTGCCGTGCCAGATAGGGACCGCATGGTGTTTAGCCACATTCAGCGGTGTCCACCTTGTGGTGCTGGTTTGTAGCCCTGCAGTGACCACTGGAGTGCAGGTGTCTGGTTGGGTCTCAGCTCCCCAGCCCAAGGTGCACAGACCTACAATCAGGGCCTGAATCAGATGGCCACCCTGAGTGTCACTCATGGAGGAACCCCCTCCCCCACCCCGTATCCAATGTGGCGGCACCACTGTCCTCCCCTTGGGCAATGCTCGTGTCCTCTGGCTCCTCCTCCCCCTCCTGGTACAGCTGATCCAGCTGCTTCCTCATGGTGCTGACTGTAACCACCCAGGGGTGCACAGAGGCACCTCGTGGTCTGTGAGATATCGTGAGTTTCAGACCATGCCCAATTTCCATCTCGGGACCACCCCCATCCCCAAATCTGAGACTACTATTTTAATTAAGTGACAATGCAGATTCACTCCTTTTTAGCTTAATCAAATACCCCTGTTGCCTTTTCACAGGGTCCAAAGCGAGCTCCTGGGCACAATCAGTGTGTGCGCTTTGGGAAAAGATCTGCTCTTGGGTGAAGGAGCAAAGGCTCAAACCACGCAACGTCGTGTCTTACACGGTACTGCTCACAGCTGGCTCCTGAAAGACAGTTTTGAATGAGCTGGGGTTCCTAACAAGGCCATTTGCAAGCAGTTTGACTCTGTTGGCCGATGCTTCCTTTTTCTCTTGTTTGTTTCTCCTCTCGAATGCAAAGTAAAAAGGTTATTTTCCCAACCAGATCACAAGACTTGTTTATGTATCAAGGTACGTTAGTCATGGGAACTTCCAGAAAGGGCTGCTCACTGCGAGCTGGGAGCCAGCTAGTGTGCTTCATGGAGGCTCTTTCGAATGAAGGTTTCGTTCACGAGCCAGCCGTTTCCTCCGCAACACGGACGGATGAAGCAGCAATCGGGAAAGACGGTTTTGTTTAGTGTTTTGGCTTTGGGGTTTTTCCCCCTTCAGGAGAATGTTGAAGAGGCCTAGTTGCAAGGGCCTGAGAACTTGCTCAAAACAAGGTTTGGTGGAGGTGGGGCTGGGGGCTGACGCTCCAGAAGCTCTCAGCTGGTCCAAGCAGAGCCTCTGACACCCCGCCCCCAGCCCCCCAGCCATGCCTACCAACACAGAGCCCATGCTGACCCTCAGAAACCCTCCAGGTCAGGAGGAACTGGGCCTCAGGGCTCCTGAGCGGGCAGCCTCATCTTTCTCCTGTGGACCGGCGGATGGGTTTGAACTTCCAACCTGTCATTACACGGTCGACACCGAGCCCTTCTGCGCCTCCTGTGAGTCTCCTTCACATGGGGAGGATAGCCCAGGGGCAGCCCACCAAGCAGAGATGGAGACTGTAAGCTCAGGCTGGATGGAGAGAGCCATGCACCCATGGGGGTCCCTAGGGTGCTGATGGCAAGGTGTGGGGGTGTTCAGGGCCCGGGGGGTGGGGGTCTCAGAAGGAAGGCCTGGGATCTGCTCGTGGAAGTTCTCGGCCTGGGAAGGCCGAGGAGCAGTCCTGCTTTGCACACCTGGGCTGCCCGGACCGGGCCCACCTCCGGCATGGAAAGCACACAGGGAGGCACACGCGCAGCGGGAGAACCGCCGGAGCAGAGAGGCCTGTGGGCAGCAGAGCCCCGCAGGGCCTCTGAGCACTGGGCTGATATGACAGCGGCCTAGACCACCGAGGACGCCATGCCCCGGTCCTCGTGGCCTCAGAAGGCCACCAGGTGAGGGAGTGAATGACGCAGAGACTCGGCCCCTGGAGGGAGTGCCGTTTGTGTTCCATTGGCGTCCGATGAAGACAGGCGCCGCCTGAAAAGGTGCACATTTTAACCAGATCTTTCTTCCTTGTCCTTCGCCCCTGGAAGTCCTGCTGGAGCCTGTCCATCATGGGTGACCCTGCTGGTGGCCGCGTGTCTAGCACCCAAGCAACGTCCATGTCACCGCGGACAGTGCGCTCAGCTGACAGGTGAGAGGTTGGGCAGGACGAGCAAGAAAGTCCCGGGGATCTACTGGACCAGCCCGGGAAGCCTCGCCGTCCGCAGGATAGCGGGAGGGGACCCCCAAGGCAGAAAGGTCCTCGGATGCATCGCAGGCACCACATGTCTGTGGAGGCGGTGCAGGGGCAGGAGGCCCTGCGCTCCACTGCTCTGCAGCGAGCGTGAGTCCGGGCAGCTGGGTGACCACGAGGAGCTGCTGCAGGAAGGACAGTCACTTTGAGGATGGAGGTGGCCTGCCCCAAGCCGCGGTGTTTGCGGTCATCTCTTGCACTTGTGAAAATTGGCACTGACTAAGGAATCCCAGAGAGGAACCGACGGTTTGAACTGCAAGTGCACCGACGGCCAAACAAACCCACGCAGCTGTCCTGGGAGAAGGACAGCCAGGGCGGCGAGACTTCATCTCCCCTACTTTGGACGTGCTGTTGGGAGCCCCCAGTCCCTGGGGAAGGACATCATGCTTCGTCAAGTGAAGGGGCCACGAAGGGAGGAAGACCCTTGACAGGACGGCTGACCTGGGCTCAGGCCAGGGTGAGGATGGCGCAGGACGGGAAGTGCGTCTTTCTATTGCACAGAGGGTCACGTGGGTGGGCACCAACCAGGCGACAGCCAGCAGCCGCCGCAGTAACAGCGGTATTGTAACAGCCCAGCCTTGCAAGGGCCAGACTGAGGACCACAGGACGCCAGGATGCCAGGCAGTGGGCTCGGCACACAGCAAACACCCGTCCTTCCCTAAGTAGATGGCAGGTAGACCACTGAGCCTCTGTGGAGCAAGCCCACCGCTGAGCTGAGTGCACCCCCATCATCAACGACGGGGGCCTGTGTCCTCAGGAGGGAGAGCTGCGAGGGAAGTATTGAAACCACCCCAGGACGACAAGACAGACGTCATTCTAGAGAGAGGAGAGAAAGGGGCCGGCGTTTTTTCATTTGGGTGAAGTGTTTCCACAACAGCCCATCATCACAGAGGCAGGAAAAGCCAGCTGTCAAGGGAAGCGCTGCCCATGCTCACTGGGGCAACCATGTCACAAGAGGGAGCCGAGGAAGGCTGCCCGCCGGCTCTGCAGACATCGATGTGTGCGTGGCGGTCATCCTCAGAGTACCAGCACCGTTGTGATGCTCAGGACCGCATGTCTCCACAGCAACCAGGGAGCACACCCCTAAATCCATCATCCAAGGGTCCCCAAAACACATCCCCAAGAAGCTGGATGCCCACCTTCCCACCTTTATGCTGAGTCTGAACTCAGCAGGCACCCCTGACCAGCTAGTGTCCCAGTCTACAACATCACCTCCCTGCCGTGGGGTCAGTGCCCACCCAGGTGACCCTGAAGGACAGCGAGCGGCGCTGATCCAGGAGACAAGGTCCTTTGTTTCCCCTCCTCGCCACATCCCAGAACAGCGCAGTGTGTCTGATCAAGGCTTCGACGCGAGACCAGCTACCTCTTGTTATGTCTACTTTCGTCTATAAAGCAGGCTCTTTCCAAACAGCGAACCTTCTCAGAAGCCTATTAAAGTGTAAAAGTAAACATGATTCAGATCGAGTTTCTGGGAGACACCAAGGCAGGAGCGACCGGCACGTCCCGGGATGGTCCCACCTGGCACGGCTCCTTCAGAGAGGCAGTCGGTGCCCCGGGCAGGAGAGGACTCTCCCAGACATGAGACTCAGCACCGTTGGGCACCGGGCCCAGACCACACATGCAGAGGGAATACCACCTCCCACCCTGTCCATCTGTCTGTCCGTTTGTCATCCACTTGCTCCCTGGCGGGCGCAGACTTACTGGCCGTGCCCAGCAGCCCCTCTGGAACGAGGTGCTTAGGTGAGAGAAGGCCACTGAGGTAGCCACTGGGCAGGGACAGCTGGTCCATCCCCAGCAAAAAAGAGACCAGCCCTACCTCTGCCTGACCATGGGCTCTCCCCAGACAAGCCCCTACCCGGAGTCGGTTTTTGGACAGCGTCCATGCGCACAGTTCAGTGGTCTCAATTCTGGGGTCCCCTGGTGCCACCACGATCCGTATCTTCATCCCCAACAGCCATCCAGCGGGACCACAGCTTCACAGCCTCTCCCTCTGTGACCTCCTGGGCTCGCCAACCCTCCTTCGGGTCACACGAGTGAGTCCTTTTGTGACGATGTGTCTTGCTCAAAGGGAATGTTCTCTACGCTCTCACATCGAGCCTTGCTCGTCTCCTCTTTAGAGCATCCGAGAACGAGAAGGTCGCTTTGAGGACCACCGTGTCCCTGACGTGAGCCCCGAGGTTTCCAGTCCCCCTCTCTGTGCATGCAACAGGTGAGAAGACGGGAGAAAGATGCAGGGGCCGCCAGGAACCCTGAGGGTGTCTAGGGCCATCAGGAGAACAGGCAGACTGGGCTGGAAGGCGTATAGCTGCAGGGGCTCCTTAGAAGCAAGGGCAGCAAGGGGGTGTCACCCTCCCTCAGACACGCTGTAGGGAGGGACCCGGCCCTAGAGAAGGACACCTGCTGGGTGAAGTGGAGGGGCGATGAGAAAGGCCAAGGGCTGGGCATGGTGGCTGCAGCAGTGGCTCACGTAGCAATGTGCACAAGGCACAAGGGTGGGGTGGGACCAATCAGCGCCTCGCTGGGGCGTGCGGACTCTGACTCCCAGTTCAAAGCCACCAGCCTTCTGGGGAAAGGAATGTGATTCCCACTCACAGGGGAAGTTCTACCCTGTCCCTGTGGACTCACTGTAAGTGGGTATCGATTTGAGAGCACGGAGGTTCTTTTTTTGGGGGGCAGATCAGGGGTCTGCCAGAAGAAGAACCATGGTGATGCATCGGTTAAGTGCTCAGCTAATAGACAAAAGGCCAGAGGGACAAACCCTGCAGCGGCTCCACGGAGGGGGAAAGCCTCAGGGTCCCGTGGGTGTATGTCCATCAGCAGCAGGCTTTTTGCTGGGGTCCCTCTGGGTGCCACAAAAGGTCAAGGGCTCTACCACCAGCCAAGAGGCCAGTGCTTCTGACGTCCCCTTAGGGGTGTCTGCAGACAGACCTAGCCGTGTCTTTAGGAAGGTCAGTGGGCTGGACAGCCCGGTGGAAAAGGCTGGGTGTGCAAGGCCCACCGCACATGCACATCAGGACTGCCTGGAGGTCATTCTCAGCAGGCTTTCAGCCATAGTCTGGGCAGTCCGTTCCACCATGGGTGCTGGGAGTGGGGAGGGGGCTTAGCACCCAGACCTCACAGGGATTCCACCTGCCAGCCCTGACGGTGCCAGGTGGGCCTGGGCTGACATGTGTGTGGGTCACTACCTCCCTGAGAATGTTCCCCAGGGTCTCCCAGGGAGCATGGCCAGCAGGAGTGTGGCCACTCCTGCACGAAGCCATGAGCACCAGCACACAGGCCCGTCCCTTCTCGTCCCGTAGGCTGGCTTGGAGGGTCTGCAGGCAGCTGCCTTTTCCGGATGTCCACTCTGAGCTTGCTGTCAGGAATCTCAGAATAGCTCCACGTTCCCGGGCATTGATTTTTTTTTTTTCCTTCTCTCTCCCGCCTGCTTTTAATTCAATGCCAGGGCTGGCTGAAGAGCACGCCGGTTCAAGCAGTCCCAGATCAAAGCACGGTACTGATGTGTTCGCTGAGTTCTGACAACAGGAATCCCACAGTCCACTAAGGAAATAAGGAAACCCAGGAGCAGACACTCTGGGAACCTGCCCCTCGGCCGCTCCAAGGGGCCGGAAGAGCCAGCCTCTGGGAACCCGGTGGCGTGGGGTCACCACGGCTGCTGCGGAGGGCGTGCACTGACAGAGGTGTTCTTAGAGGCTGCCACCTGCCAGCGATGGGGTTGAGGGACACCTTGGGCTTGAGGACAGCCAGCTCAGCATAGACACGGACGACTGTACCCTCGGGAGTGATTATGAGACCAGCCTCCAGCCTCCACCTTCCCAACAGCTTGGAGCTCCTGCCCAGGCCCCTGTGCAAGGATCACATGCAGGTGCCCGGCCTCCGGCCTCTGATGGACCTGGGGTCTACCCTGCTCCAGTGACCCCACAGGGACGGGATCTACAACCTCACTTTCAAAGACCCACTTTCCAAGCAAGGCTGCGTCCCAGCCACAGGGCCCTGGGTTGGACGTATCTTCTGGAGAAGACCCAAGGCGAAATCCCAGAGTGAACCCAAGATATGTTCTGGCGAAGGAAGCCAGTGTTTGGGGACAGGCTGGTCCCAGAAACCACCCTCTTACCGCCGTGAGCCCAAGCCCCGAGGGTCGGCCTTGCTGTGAGGCTGCTGACAGCAAATGCAGAACCATGCTCTCAGGCAGTCCCGGGGCAAGGGGCTGAGGTGGAAACTGAGGGACAGGTGACTGCTACCCCAGAGGTGTCTCATAGCCCCAAGACCAGCACCCCAAATCTTGAGCCCCAATGGTGCACATGATGGGCTGAGCTGTTTCCCACGAAGATGAGGGTCCCACCTCAATAGGTCTGTGGGCGACTGAGCTCAGAGACGGGGTGTTTGTCATGAGATGTGGGGGCATGTGACCTCAGAGACACAGCCAGGGGAGGAACCTGGCACAAGGCGAGAGGCCCAGGAGCTGAGAGAGCACGAGGCTTCCCCCAGACCAGGGTGAGACAGACAGACAGAGACCCCTGCACCTTGAGACATGGCCTCCCTGTTCTGGGAAACCTCCGGCACAGGCATTTTGTTGCAGACATGGGGACCATGCAGAAGGTCTGCTTACTTTTCAAGGCAGCAGGCCAGCGATCCCTGAAATTCCTCCCTAAGCCTGCGCCCTCGGAAGCCAGGGGACCAGGACCTGCAGGACACAGGGGCGCCGACACCTACCCTCCATGGATTCCGTCAGCTGGGAGGGGAGCTCTGGTCTTGTTATAGGTGAGCAGGACGTGTGGAAGGGCCCAGGACGGGGTCACCCAAAAAGGCCTGGCTGCGTGGTGGCAACACTGACAAGTCCGCCAAGATGCTCTGGGAAGCGTCTGAACTCCATCCAGGACGGCTAGTGTGAAGAGGCTCGAAATGCCGGGCTGCAGGTGGCCCCGCTAGGGGTGGCCAGCGGAGCTCAGCGAGTGCACAGCCACAGGTTTTCCCAGGAAAGCCAACCGCAGGCCCATGGCCTTAGCCTCATAGATCCTCCACAGGCTCCGGGCCAAGGGCAGTAGTGGAATCGCAGGCTTTGTCGGACGTGTCCATCCCTGTGGCCTTCCCTGGGGTGATCTCGGGCAGCACGGCGGAGCATCGAGCTCAAGCTTCAACAAGGCCCCTGGATCCCTCGCCCTCAACTGCAGAAGGGCCTGGACAAGATGGAGGACGCCGTCGCTGCCCCGTGGGCTCTGGCGGTGGAGGAGCCACAGCGAGGATGGCGCAGAACTGGGCAGTGTTTCCTGGAGTCGGGGGCTGGTACAGCTGAACGGCACCTAACGACCATCACAGCAGCCTCCACTGAGCTTGCCTTCACCAGGCAGGGCGTCACGGCAGCAGCTGCTAGAATCTCCTCAGAAGACTCCATCGAGAAGCATTTAGCTCTTAGCAGATCCTGGAGCCCTGGCCGCTTCCTGGGGAACGCTACCAGTGTCCCTCCTTGGCTGGGTGAGCATGCCACCCATCAGCTCAGACATCTGTTTTGGACCACCACGTCCAGTTTGGGTGTGAGGGGTGCCTCCAGGACAGCCGACAACAAGACTTGAACTTGGGACAAGCCTTGATGGGAGGCAGCACCATGATGGTGCCCTGCCAGGGTGTGAGCCAACAGACACCCCACAGAGGCCTGTGCTCTGGCCTGAGACAGCTGTGGCCGTGTGCTGGGCACCCCAGGCTGGGTCCCTGGAAGCTCCTCTGGTGCTGTGCCCCTGGCACCCAGAGCTGAATCTGAGTCTGTAGGTGCACCAGGTAAAAAATCCCAGCTGCAAAGACCTCCAGGGCATGTTCCCATGCCGGCCCTCTTACCTCGGATATATACAAGGTAAGGTATAAACTCCACAACCAGTCCTCACTCACACGACTACACTGGGCAGAGTGGAGCTGCCACACAGGGTGTCCACACCGGGCATCTTGCTGTGAGTGGAAGGTCTCCTCTTTCTCCTGGGGAGGGGATGGCGGGTTGGGACGGCCAGCCTTTTCTTTGTCACCTCATGCTTGCTTTACCCACTGATACGCACCCCACCCCCCCGCTACCCCCAGCTCCTGCCTCCTAGGCTCAGGTGCATGCACTGTGTGTTGTATTGCTGTGTCAAAGCCGAGCAAATTGACTCAAAGCCTGGTTAAGTACGGGCTGCGGCCGCACAGCCCGCCCGGCTTGTGGAGTGGAGGCTGTTTCTCCACTTGTGTTGTGGGAACAGATGTCGGGGCTCAATTGGCCGGCCCCACCATTCTTCTCAGCCCTGTGTGGTCTCCCTTCCCAGATAGTGAGAACAATAATGCAGGCTTCTCTCCTAAAAGCACAGTGTTTGTGTTGGAAACATCAGTGGGCTTTGCTGAGAGCCAAACCCCTCATTAACGCAGGAGGCATTTCCACATCCAGCCGTAAGCCCGCTGGTTAACACTAAGTCTGCGTCTTAGATCAGGGAAGTGAAAAATTACAGGTGTCAACTCAGCCCGCCCTGAACCCGCATGCCCGCCAGGTAGAGCTAGCTGTGCACGCGCCCTCGGCTACTGAGGCAAGTGGGAAAGTGGCGGGCAGTGGTGAGCGCGATGCCAGAAGAGACTCTCAGGAGGGTCTGGGCCCAGGGAGTGCAGGAGATCCTTGGGTCAGTTTGTCACGCACACGATGGATGGTCCCCACCTAAGAAACGAGGGTCCAACCAAATGGGACTCTCCCCTCGAGATGCCCGCTTCCTACGGCTCTGAAAATACCTCCGCTGGCACGCAACGGAGTCTTGCAGGAGAGAGCATTAGCAAAGGTGAAACCAAGGTGCAGGGACGTTCGCTTCGGGGAAGGGTTTGCCCATCTTCTAACGGATAAGGGGCTTCGACTCACCTTTGCAGTTCCCCCGATAGGCAATTTCCAGCTGGGGATCCTTGCATTTGGCCCGTTGGAACTCACAGCGGGACAGGAAGGTCCTTCCGTCTGACGCACACAGGGGCTTTTGAGGAGAGCCGGCGCAGTCCAAGCTGCAATTCTTGTCCTTATCTTGGTCGACTCGCAAAAACTTGAGGGGAAAAAACACACCACAATCAGGGAAATGCCAAGAGCTCTTCTCGAGGGTAGCCCAGTAGGAGGTTATCAAAGACCACACTGCACCCAGGGAGAAACAACACCCAGGGATGACACTGCTTGTGCCTCATCAATGCCGCTGACATGGACACTCTTAGAAAACTCTGAGCCGTTAGGACCACGAAGAGCCTGCGTGGTCTTTGTGCAGTGGGCTTGGTGGCAGTGTCACTCCGAGCAACGGAAGCTGTCTGCCTGGGCCTGGACTGATACATGTTCGGTCCAGGTTGCTTGTTTTTTATCATTTGGTACTAACTCATGAGCTCTTTGACGTCAACATTTAACCTGGTGCTCAGCCGTCGTGTACTTGAACTGGTACATGAGAGTTTTACCTGGGCACTTGTATATCTGGAACGTGTACATGGATCAGGAGGCTGCTGTGCATCGGACCGAGGGAATGCTGCATGGTTTGAAAGCAGGAAAAGTGGGGGGCAGGGCTGTAGCCTCTGACCACACATATTCAACCTGTCTGCCCATCAAATGCTCAGAGAAGTTGGATCACATGAAGAAGACAATGGTGTCAAGATCAGAGGAGGGCTTATAAACAACCTGAACTGTGCAGCTGGGACAGCCTTGCTAATGAAGATCAAGTGTCCCAGCCTTCAGTGTGGATTGCAACTAAATGTAAGGAAAACCCAAATCCCCACAACTTGTGGTCCTTACATCATCGTTTGTCAATTTTAGAGTGAAGGGTGGAGTCTAGCCTGTCAATCGGATCATAGCCAATGAGTCCCCTTTGTGGGTGTGGCCTTCTGCTGAGGATTCTGGGAACCCCTGTCTTCCTCCTTGGAGGTGGGAGACACACACTCTCTCTCTCGGCTAACTCCCTGTTAGACATCCTGAGGAGAAGCCACATGGATCTACCCTAATGCAGCCACAGCATCAAAGCTGGAGAAGCCACATGGAGACCCCTGCCAGAGCTGAGATGCTTACACCGTCACTGGATCCACAAGACTTCCCATCCACTGGCCTGTGACCATCCTGAATTCAGCATCATTGCATGTGTTTTGTGAGTCTGAAGAGGACTTTATAGATTGGTATTGGACATAGGGGCTAATATCAGATTTATGGACTTGATCTGAATTGTGCTGGGATGTTTTCTCAGTATTCAATTGCTCTTGTATAGAAACCTCTTTCTTATACACATATGAGTGTCCCTATGAATTTGTTTCTCTAGTCTCCCAGACTAACAGACACCTGGCCCAATAGGTAACATGGTGATAACTAGAGGAAAGGTTGATGGATGTGGTCAAGGATTTCACATTGCTGGGAGCCATCATCAATGCCCAGGAAGCGCCCGTGACGAGATCACAGACCGATCGCATCAATCCCGCTTCACAAGTGTGCTTCCGAGTGTTGAAAAGCAAGGGTGCTGCTTGGAGGACTACGGTGGACCTGGCCCAAGCTGGGGTGTTTTCAATCACCTCGCATGCCTGTGAAATTGGACACTGAGTAAGGAAATGCAAAGGAGAATTGATGTGTTTGGACTGTGGTGCTGGAGAAGGAGATTGAAAGTACCATGGACTGCTAAAAGGACAAGCCGATCTCACTTGGAAGATGGAGTGCAGAGTGCTCCTTACATATGCCGGGCACGTCGTCAGGAGAGACCAGACCCTGGAGAGGACATCACGCTTGGTAAAGAGGAGGGGAGTGGAAAAGAGGAAGACCCTCAATGAGGTGGATGGGCTCAGTGCTGCGGCACTGGCTGATGGAGAGAGAGAATAGTGAGGGTGCTGCAGGACCAGGCAGTGCTTCGCTCTGTTGTGTCCAGGGTCGCTATGGATCAGAACCGACTGACAAACCCTAACAAAAATAACAAGCCCCATTTCAGGGTGACAGGGTCAGGAATGCCCCAGGTGAGCATGGAATCACCGTGAGATTGTTCTTTATCTGACTTAAATGGTGCTCACAACCATACCCATGTTCTAGGAACCCACCACCACACACTGACTGGATTCAACCATTGTGTTCTGGACACACTGGGTCGAGTAAAGAATGCCCTTTTGCTCAGGAAGAGGGTCGGCCATGGCTATGAACATGCCTCACAGTGCAGCACAGCCAGCACCCTGCAGCATGTTGCCACACTGCGTGCGTCCAAGATGAGTAGACAAGCCTATGAGCCAGGCAGCCGCTCCATGAAGAAGGCCTTCTGGGTCTACCCCCTAGTGGGCTCGTCATACACGGACACGCCAGTGATGGGAACCATCCTCAGGTCACCAGTGCCTGTTGTTCTCCCTGTGTGTCCTGACACACAGCCTTGGGGCTAACGGTGTCCCCAGGGCAATCTCAGGCTCCGACCCTGCCATACCCAGAACCTGGACAACTGACCATCTCCTGTCCACACAGGGATCTTCAATTGCCAAGGGGGCCTGTCTGGGCCTGGGTCTGGCCCAGCCTCACGCCATGCTGGGCACAACTCCCAGGGAGGTGAACTTGAAGATGTCACCTGGGATGACCACACACAGAGGCAGGGGTGGGTGCCCCTGCCCCTCAGAGGTGTTCTCTTTGAGGGTGGGACGTCATCACCCACAGGTGCCCCCTGGGCGGGCAGCATAGACTAGCAGCCCGAAAGCTGGCAGTTCAAACCAGCCCAGAGGCTTCTGATGCAGAAACGTGTGTCCTGCTGCCCTGAGGTCCCAGCCCTCAAACCCGAGGGAGTGGATGGCTGGACTTTGAGGGGATGGGGTGGCTGCCCCATCACCCATCAGTTGTCAATGCCACTCAGTGGCTCATGGCCACCCAGGTGCTCCAGGGGCCTGACAATGACCAGGCTTCCAATGTGGGTCATCAGGCCCTTTGTCCCAGGGTGGAGTCTAGCCACCAGCTTCTGGTCACCTGTCTGGCCACCCTGGGACTCAAGGTCAGTGCTTCTTTCCTTTTCTAAGTCACCTATCGAACGAAAGAGAGCCTGGGACTGTGACGCGTCATCAAGAATCTACCCCTGATCAGCCTGCTCAAGCACAGGGCACAGGTGGCCCGCACCCTGCCAGGTCACCCAGGGCAGACAGAGGCGTCCAGATCAGAGGTCCCTGACCTCAGCTCCTGTCTGTCCCAGGCGAGAAGTACGGTTGGGATTTTACAATCCACCAGGACCCGGCTGCTGTCCCTGCACCGGTTGCAGATGAAGACCCCAGGCCACCACTCCTGGGGTGGGTCCCGTGACCCCCTGAGACTCTCATGTCCACGAGCAACATAGATGACCACAGAAGACAGGCATGCAGGCAGGTGGGGCTGACAGTCTGTGTAAGGCCACATCACCAGGTAGGATCCCCACATGTGGCCCAGGGTACCAAGACCCTGGTGCCCTTGGACAGGGGTCAAAGGTCGACCAAGTTCAAGCAGGCATGGTGCTAACATCTCTGCCCTTAGGACAGCTCAGCAGTGCCACACATAACACCCTCCACAAAGCCCCCCAAGGGACCTGCGCAGTACACAGTGTCTCCAGGCAGACAAAGGTGACCACCATCCACTGTGTCCCAGCCCCAGCCACTAGGGCCCGCATGTCCACAGACCGAACCCCCTGCAGGAACATAGCCCAGATGCAAATGAGCAAGTCTGATTCTTCTTTTTCAGGATTCTGAAAAAAATGCGTGCTTTTATGTAAAATGGGCAAGAGCCATGGTCGGTGTCATCGAGGGGTGACAGTTCCTGTCTGCAGACTCCAGGGCCTGAGTGCCCCACCTGGGGAGTCCCTCCAGAAACATCCCCAGCTGGAAGGCATGAGACACTGGGCCAGGGGTCCTGGGCGGTACAAGTCCACCCAGTGACCTTCCCACTTGCCCCGACCTCTCTGCAAACCTGGGGAGGGGCTGTCCCGCTCACAGCAAGGAGCTGCCTGGGTTACGCAGACCTCAAGAAGGAGGGCTGGGAAATGCCAGCCACGATTCAGTGGGAACACTGTGAATGGGATGTTCAGGAGGACCGGGACCCCCTGTCATTGGCTGGTTCTGACTCACGGGTGACCGTATGGGCGGATGGCCCAGCGCTGGAAAGCTCGGCCACCTCATCTCTCTCCCAAGGAGCACCATGTGGCCTACCGGTTGGCAGCCTGGCACTTAACCTACTGGGCCACTGGGCACCTTGGAGAAGGACCAGGGTCCTGGCTTCAGGCCAGAGCCTGCTCTCCGGCACACCAGCTGCTGCGCTGGTGCCCACTGGGTGGTCAGTGCAGCTCTCTCAGACGCGAGAGCCAGGCGTTTCTTCCTAAGTATCTGCGATGGGCTTTGCACAAGCCCTAGGCACCCTCCTCCCAGGGCTCTGGCTGTCACCCCGTCCTCACCAGTGGAGGCGACAGGCGGGGATCAGCTAGATCCTGCTCCTTTCCCCCGTTCAGGCAGGGATCTCCCTGCATTTCCGGGGACCCTCAGCGAGTGAGGCAGACCCTTAGGCCGAGACGCTGTAATTACTGCTTCTCCAAACAGAAAGAGACAGGCTCTACATCTTTCCTGAAAACAGCGGCGGCAGCAAGCCCTCGTGTGCGGGATTTGGGACTTAACCACAGTGCTCCAACGTTGGGAGGGCGGCGCGGGAACAATGGGGCATTCTTTCTCAGGAGACAAGGGGCTCTTTCTGCCCGGGCCCCCGCCCCACGCCCCTGACTTACAGTGAGTCCAGAGGGAGACATCCTTTCTGGAGGGAGGCCAGGCCTCCAGTGCATGGCTCACACTCAAGCAGGGTGCCCACCACGGACAGGCTCTCCCACCGGGCCCGCAGGGTCCTGTCTGGTGAGAGAGCCAGCGGGTTCAAAGCAAAAGACCTTTCACCAAAGTTCTACAGAGTCCCACAGACCTGAGGGGCTCTGTTTACAGATGTTCCCCTTTGTCTTCTCTTCCAGAAACAGGGTGTCTGCTTGGCCTGCAGGAGGGGATGAAGGAGACGGGCAGGTGGCCTCCTTCTGTACAGCCACCAATGTCCCCGTCAACGGCCAGGACTCCTAGTCCAGTACAGATGGGCAGAACCCTGTGACTCTGGCCCTGAGCCACCCTGCACGTTGGGCAGTGAGCTTACCCACAGGCTCAGTGTTCAGCCATCTCCTGCCAAAGGCTTAGTGCCACCAAGCTGATGCCGACTCAGAGCCACCCTGTGGGGCAGGGGGAGCTGCCCCTCTTCCCGGGGCAGAAGGCCTCATCTTCTCCTGCAGAGCAAATGGTGGCTCAGACTGCTGGCCTCCCAGGCAGTAGCCCACGTGCAGCCCACTGCATGGCCAGGGCTTGCTGCCCACCCACAGATGGGTCTGAAAGAGGAGATTCACACACGTTGGAGCCATCCGTGCTGCAGGAGTGAAGGGCAGCGCTGGCCCGAGGACAGCGGGCAGTGGGCAAGGAAGGGGGTGGGGCAGAGGTAGAAAGCGGTGGAGGGAGGGAGTGGGCTGGGGGAGGGTGCAGGGTGGGGGCGGCAATCGGTGGCATGAAGTAACCCACAAGTGGCTCTGCTCTGTATCCGTGCCCCCGTTCACAGTGCAATGTTTCACAGTGACTGGCCTGACCTGAATCACAAAGTGGGTGGAAGACCTGGGTGGAATCCTCACCAGCTGCTCCTCTGGAGAAAGTCAGGCTTCTGCTCTCCTAAAGAGCTCCAGTCTTGGAAGCCCACGGGGCACTAGGGATCATCGGCTCAATGGCGGCGAATCCCGTGTGACTTCCCTGAGGAAGACTTGGTGTCCGTCCCAGGTCAGGACTCCTGATGTACAGTCACCATCCACCCCCATCCCTGGAAGCCTGTGTGTGGCTGCGACGCTGGAGGGGTTTGAGCGAAACTTCCAGACTCAGGCAGAGAGGAAGAAAGGCCTGGAGACGGACTTTCAGTCAAGGCAAACCCTTTGGGTCACAACGGTCACCCTGCAGGCTAGCTGTAGGCATGGCCCAGCTCCGCTGGCACTTGGTCCTGTGCACACGCAGCCGCCACAAACCATGGCCCACCAGAAGGCAGCGCCAGCAGGGCTCAGTCCAATACACACAATGGACTTCTGTCTCTCCTGAGCAAGGGGGGACTAGATCAAAGCCTATGTATGACACCAGTTGAAACGTTCTTCCCATCCCATGGCGCCCAGTTTTCCATCGTAATAAGTGGCGGCAGCCTGTGCCCCTGTTGATTAAGGTGCAGCCCTCCGCTGGGGCACGCGTGCCCAGAGCTCTCAGAGTTACAGCAATGTGCACACCCTCCAGAGTCCAGCCTGGACCGTGAAGGTGCTCCCGAGCCCACCTGTGGGTCTGGGGATCTGGATGCACACAAGGGGCCTTCAAGGAGATAAAATGGGCTTTCAGGCTCTATCAGACAGGGATCTGCAGACAGATGGTTCTGGAACCAGGCAGTGGGTGGAGACGTGTGAAAACACAAGCCCATTTTCCATGGTGGTTTCTCCATCTGCAGCCTTGATCTGTAGCTAAACTGAGAGTCAAGGTTGGGGTGGTGATGCTGCACCTGCAGCTGAGTGCCCAAGGGAAGCACAACTCGATGTGAGGGTGTCTTCTTCCAGGGAATTCGCCACTCCCATCCATCGATGGTGCATCCATCCACCCACCCAATCACCTTCACACCCATCCATCCATCCACTCACCCACCCATCCTTCCATCCATGCATCCACCCATCCATCAATGATGCATACATCCATCCACCCATCCATCCACCCACCCAATCACCTTCACACCCATCCATCCATCCATCCATCCACTCACCCACCCATCCATCCATCCATCCATCCATCCACTCACCCATCCATCCATCCATCCATCCATCCATCCATCCATCCATCCATCCTTCCATCCATGCATCCACCCATCCATCAATGATGCATCCATCCATCCATCCATCCATCCATCCATCCATCCATCCATGCATCCATCCATCCACCCACCCATTTACTCACCTTTGCATCCATCCACCCACACCCACCCACCCATCCATCCATTTATTCACTTTGTGGAAACAGCTGAAGCCCATCTGCATGTAGGTCTTTAAAGCGCTCCTGCCATGACAGAAGACGCATGGCCAGCACTGCCCTCTCTATTCCTTTTTCACCCTCTTTAAGGCCTCTGGGAGTCAGCGTGGACTCAGCAGCACGTTTGGTTTTCTTTTGTTTTCAGGACAAAGCACCATCTTTCTGTCTTAGCTCTGGTGTCCGTCAGAGCAGCTGGAGTGGAACCTAGGAGATTGTGCCGAGTCACAGCTCTCTCAGAAGGGCTTCTCCAGACCCCGCACAGTGGGGCTGTGGAGATCACCACACCCCAGGCCTGGTGCAAGGGGAAGGAGTCTTGGTGCTGTGGGGGGTTAGGTGCCAGGCCACTCACCAAACGGATGGGGTTCGAACTCCCAGCTGCTGTGCAGGTGAAAAGTGAAATGAGACAGTCTGCCTCATGGGAAACCCCCTGGAGAAACTCTGCTGGGCCCGGTGGGGTCACTACTGGTCAGAATCTATGCTGCGGCAGTGGGCGATTGGTGCTAAAAACAAATCCACTGCCTTATAGGGCTGCCCAGGCTGCCATCTTTCCTGAAGCACATCCCCTCATCTTTTGGCTTGATGGGTGGAACCGCTGACTTCCCAGTCCATGGGTGGACACTGACCACATCACCACCAGCAACGTCAAACCAGAATTGTAAACAAATGCCTTTGGGTGGCAAGGGAGAAAGCCATTTGATCTGCAAACTGTCACCAGATCACCATGAAAGGACAGAAGACAATGACAGGCTTGGTGCTGCCACACCTTTCAGAGCCCCTGGGAGCATCCCTCCCACCGCCTGAGCACTGTGGACCCCTGCGGTGCCATTCTCCATAGCACGTGCCCTTGGGACTGGATACGAACACCTTCAGTCAGGGGCCAGAGGGGGAAGCCGGTCTTCATGGAGGTCTTGGGAAGATGGAAACAATGCAAGGGGCCCAGCGACTCAAATACAGGGTGGGCCCTGGGAGGGCAGTGAGCCCCGGCCAGAGGGCGGCACCCAGGAGCACCTGGAAAATGCCCTGTGGTGGGGGGCAGAGTATGCCGCTCAGGGCATAGAGGCAGCCAGGGGAGCCAGTGCCAACAGCGTTCCCCAACCTGCGGGTGTGCAGGCCCCGTGAGTCCCCCTGGAGAGCGAGCAGACCCACTTGGGGCTTGGCGCAGACCCCTGGGGCTCCAGGAGGGAGGGGCCCTGCCTGCCTGCCTCCTCCCTACCAGGTGGGTGTCATCCTGGTTTGATTTTAAGGGTGGACAGTACGATAGGACTTCACTCCTACTGAGGCTTTACTGCCTTTTGGTCACCAAACCTAGTTCCCTGTAACTCTCTAGCTCCTCTGCTCACCCCACAAGCTGGGTGGGAGGGGGCACAGGGTTCCTGCCTGTCACCCCACAGTCCAGGTGGTGACCTTTGCCCTCTCAGCTCCCTCCCCTTCCCCAGAGCACCCCTCCAATCCTGTCTAACACCCTTCCTCTGGCGGCCACGCCCTCATCGGTGTCTCCGCCGAGAAGTGCCACATGAGCGATCTCTGGGAGACAGCGAGCAGGAGAGCCTCTGGGGAGTAGCACGTGCATGTTCTCGTGAGGGCCAGCAGCCCTCCTGATTCCAGGCTCTCCGTGAAGCCATCCAGGCAGCTGGTGCTGTCCCTGTGCAGCTGATCATCGACAGAGGAAGGCTGGGGCTTGGAAGGGTGGGAACGGAGGAGTCACTCGCCGAGGATGATTGGATTTTGATGACGGTGAGAAACTGGCACAAGCCACAGCAAGGACAGGGGCCCTGGTGTGCCAGGGGCTACATGTCGGGCTGCTCACAGCAAGGTTGGTGGTTCAAAGCCACCAGCTGCTCCATGGGAGAAAGGCAAGGCTGTCTGCTCCTGTACAGGGTGACCGAGTCTCGGGAGCCCTAAATTTCCGTAGGGTCGCTGTGCATGGGAACTGGCTGGAGGACACTTCACAGCACCCACGGTGGCTACACAGATGGGTGATGTCACTGCAGTCACAGCATACCAGGGACAAAACGGCAAATGCAGTGTCACACACACTCCTACACCCACAGCCGCCAAGGTGGAGGGCATGTGGCGGCTACCGCTCAGGTACAAGGATGCCCTGCTCTTTCAGTTCCAAGGACTGAGCCAGCCCCTTGTCCAGTTGGTTGGGCAGTTGGTGTGTCGTCTGCGTTTCTGGTCACCTGACTTCAGTGAGTCAGACGTGGGGTCCTCAGAGCAGGGGAGTGGCCATGCAGGATTCAACGCCGCTCTCCTCACTGGGATGAGAGGGAGGACGGAGATCCGGGACCTCAAGGAGAACCTGCATCTGGGATCTAAGGAGTGTGGGCGTGGCCTCACACTCCCTGCTGGGATAGAGGGAAGATGGAAATCCAGGGCCCCGAGAAGAAAAGGGCTGAATCGGTGGCCAGTCCTGACCGCATGGATCAGACACTATGAGTGCATGCTGATCCCAGGGCGGGACCTGTGGAATGGAGCATCCTGTTCTGATGAACCGGACCAGACTAATCAGACCCAGGAGACTGGGACCCCATCTGGTCAAAGGCCCTCACGTGATGAAACCTTGGCCCACAAAGGTCCCTGGAGCATCCGTACACCAGACCACTGTCTAGCCCACTTGACCAAGGAGATCTGCCACAGACACGAGGCCCTTTTAAGAAAAGGTACCTGTATGAGATCAAATGACCCTTCTACTTCACCAAGCAGGAGGTCCTTCTCCGGGGGCTGGTCTCTCCTGAGAACACGTCCTAAGTGTGTAAAAGTGTGTGAGTCTAACCATCCTTGCCTTTGTGAGCACGCCGGCCCTGCTGCTTCCAAGACAGATCCATGAGTCTGTTCAGCATCCACGGGACGTTCAGTGTTCTTCTCCAGCCCCATTAACTCAAAAAGACCCCACTCACAAGTGAAGGTGGGAGAGAAAGCTGATGCTGGCTGTGCGGTCAATGGAAGGCTCCAGACGGAATGCCCCATGCAGCCACACCCCAGGAGGGTTTTAAACTGCCGGCCTCCATGTCTGACTGGACCACAGGGGACAGAGGAGTGGTAGGTCTCCAGGAGCAGTGCCAGCACCTACCCCTTGCCTGTTGCTTGGAAAGCAGCTCTGGTTGGCTTCCGACCTAGGACAGCCCAGGCTGCTGGGGTCGGCCAGACTCACAGGAAGTCACCTGGGCCGCCGGCCCACAGGGCTTCAGCAGCTGGTCGCAGAAGCAGATAGCTGGGCCCTTCTTCCCATCATCTTAGCCTGGGCACTCCACAGACACCTGTCCCACCTCCCAGCCCCACGCTGCAGCCTCCACGGACCATGGGGGATGGCTGTGTGTGTGGCGCCCAGCCAGGGGCTGAGCCCACATCCCCTGCATGAAGGGGCCTGGGAGTTCTCCCCTGCCCTTCTGTGTAAACCAGAAAAGCCCCGATCCCCGAGACAGCTCGTCAGGGGACACCGGGCATGGGGAAGAGGGGCTGCTCCTGTGTCCACAGCATGTTCAGGTAGATAGAACCCTGGTGAGGTAGTGGTTAAGCTTTGGGATGCAAACCACATGGTCGGCAATTCAAAACCACCAGCAGTTCCTAAAGAGAAAGACTGGGCTCTCCACTCCCGTGAACAGTTACTGTCTCAGAAACCCACAGGGAGCGCTGTGAGTCAGCACTGGATCCACGGGATGAGTCTGAGTGGCTACCTGTACAGGGACAGGGCTCCTATACACTCACAGGGAGTCCTATACAGTGACAGGGCTCCAATACAGTCACAGGGAGTCCTATACAGTGACAGGGTGTCCTATACAGTCCCAGGAACTCCTATACAGTCACAGGAAGTCCTATACAGTGACAGGGCTCCAATACAGTCACAGGGAGTCCTATACAGTGACAGGGCTCCTATACACTCACAGGGAGTCCTATACAGTGACAGGGTGTCCTATACAGTCCCAGGAACTCCTATACAGTCACAGGAAGTCCTATACAGTGACAGGGAGTCCTATACAGTCACAGGAAGTCCTATACAGTGACAGGAAGCCCTATACAGTCATGGGGCTCCTATACAGTCACAGGAAGTCCTATACAATGACAGGAAGAGAAAGTCCTATACAATGACAGGAAGAAGAAGTCCTATACAATGACAGGAAGAGGAAGTCCTATACAATGACAGGAAGAGGAAGACCTATACAGTGACAGGAAGAGGAAGTCCTATACAGTGACAGGAAGAGGAAGACCTATACAGTGACAGGAAGTGCTATACAGTGACAGGGAGTCCTATACAATGACAAGAAGTCTTGTACACAAACAGGGAGTCCATTGTATTCTCAGTCCTTCGCAGGGACAGGAAGTCCTACAGGAAGTGATCTGGAGAAACCAGGGGCACAAGGTGGAGCATCCCGTATGTCGGCATCACAGGAAGGATGCCGGGGACACCTCTTCAGTAGGAACCAAAAGTCTCGGGCGCAGTGGGTCAGACACCCTCCAGGAAACGCCGGCCAGTTCTGGTGGCGAAGGGAGGATGGAGTGGATTCTGGGGCTCTGTGTCTAAGAGAAACACAAGGTTCCCAGGAAAGGAATCACATTCATAAGTTTAATTACAGAGAAAAGAGAAATCTCTTAATTCCCGGAGGAAGCTCACCTGGGAAGAGCTGTGTGGAGGGCCTGTGGGGCAGGGTGGGGGTTCTGGGGTGGGGGGTGGGGTGGGGAGGAAGTATCTGGAGAGAGGGGGAGGAAAGGGCAACTCTCTGAGCTGACCCTGCCAGGAGGCCCACTCACCTGGCAGCGGGAACAGAGTGCCTTTGACCTATGTGAAGTGACCTTGACTACTTGTGGGTAGGCCCTGTCCTGCGGGTCCATGTGGTCTCTGCTTCAGTGAATTGGGGTGCTGGTAGCTGCCTCTGGATAGCTTCCAATTCGGAATTCCACCACATCTCCTCCCCACCTCTGCTTCAACTCCCTAGCGTCAGACAGCCACCAGGGCACGGAGTCCCGGCCCCTCACAGCATCCCCTAGGACCTGCCGTGCGACCTCCAAGGCCGCCACCCCACAGTCGCAGAGCAGCTGCGGATGGGGATCCGGCTGCGTGTCGTGTCTGTGCTCCACCAGGGCCCTCGCTGCGAGGAGCAGGGACACAGGTTAGGGAGTACACAGACAGGCTGGGCGGGGCCGGGCTGCTGAGGGTCCCCAATCTCTCCAGACTCTGCAAACCTACGTTTCCACGTGGCCCTTGGAACATCCCATCCACATGCTGCTGCCAGTTTGTAGGGTGGGACGTGGTGCCAGGGTCCTAGGTAGAGTGGGTTCAGAGCTCTCAGAGAGAGGGCCGTGACGATGGACCAGTGTGTGTGTGTGTGTGTGTGTGTGTGTGTGTGTAAGGTGTGTATGACATGTGAGCAGTGAGGTGGGCGCATGGCAGCGGACACCCACAGCTGGAGGCCCATAATTCCTGTGTGGACCTGGCTACTGAACTTGGCCCTGAGGGCCCTGAGGAAGAGTGACCACGTGTCTAGCTGCCTCGATGTTTCCTGAAGAATAAGTCCAGGAAGGAGGATAAAGAGGAGCAACAGAGGAGGACCCTTCATAACACCTGGCAGCACCACAATCCAGCACCACAGCCCAGCACAATGCCCAGCACCACAGCCCAGCACCACAGCCCAGCACCACGACCCAGCACCACA
>NW_022107431.1:1388630-1414253 GCF_000313985.2 Echinops telfairi | reverse complement strand
GCACCACGACCCAGCACCATGACCCAGCACAATGCCCTAGCACCACAGCCCAGCACCACAGCCCAGCACCACGACCCAGCACCATGACCCAGCACCACAGCCCAGCACCACGACCCAGCACCACAGCCCAGCACCACAACCCAGCACAATGCCCTAGCACCACAGCCCAGCACCACGACCCAGACGGCCAAGGCTTAGACCACTGGGTCTGTGGCAGTACCAGACGCAAACCGCAGTGAGGTTTGTTACGAAGGCAGGGGCGGACTGAATTTCAGACTGCCCCCCGGCATCCTGGTGGGCCCACAGGCATGGTCTGTGCCAGGCACCGGCCCCAGGGGCGTTGAGAAGGCAAACTTGGGAACAGGGATCACTGGAGGGTTAGGGTTCTTTGCAGGGTAAGGCCTTCTGGGCAGAGTTCTAGTAAAAACTGAAAGTCAGGAAACCCCACATGACTGGGGCCAACCCACACAGCAGCAGCAAGAGCAACAGCAGGTAACATGGGGATGAAGGCTCGCCGTGGCCACCCACGGTGCAACAGAAAGAAATGGTGCCGCTCAGTCCTGAGCAGCCCCCACCCCACCTTGGTTCTCAGGCCTGGGTTCTCCCGGGGCTGCAGCCACCGTGTCCGTCCATCTCCTGGAGTGCCTCCTCTAGTTCACAGCACCACGTCCTCCTCCGGCCTGTGCTCTCCGGACCACATTTCCGAAGAGCCGAAGAGAGTGTCGCCATCACCATGCTCACTTCCAAGCCGCAGCCTGGCTGTTCTCCCACGAGAGTTGTGCGGGTTCTTTCAGTAGCCCATGGGACTTCCCGCCACCTTCCCAGCACCCTAATTCAAATGCACCGATTCATCTCTGGTCTTCCACATGCACCGGGGGATATTGAAAATGCCATGGTGTAGGTCAGGCACACCTCCGTCCCAAGGTAGTATTCTTGCTCTTCAGCACCTTCAAGAGCTCCCGAGCAGCACAGCTGCCCCATGCACCGCATCTTTTGATGCCCCGACTGCTGCTTCCATGAGCACCGACTGCAGCTCCAAGTAGGACAAAATCCCTGAGGGCGTCAACCTCCGGCCATTCATCATGCTGCTACTGTGGGTCCAGTAGTGAGGATTTAGGTTTTCGTTCCATGGAGTCATAACCCGCACTGAAGGCTGAGGCTGAGCCCTTTGCTGCCACAGCACGTGCTTCAATGGCTCCTCTCTGTCAGCAGCAAGGCTGGGTCACCCGCATGTCCTCCTGTCCTGATGCCGCACTCTTCCTCATAGTAGCCAGCTTCTCTGGCTGGCAGATTTGGGGGCCTCTGGGCACTTACTTGGGGAATGGGAGCTGAGTGCCTCCCCGCTGAGGCTTCCTGGGGCTCTGGACCCCAATTCAGGAGCTGGGCTGGCTGGCCCACAGAGTTTGAGCTGAGTGCCTCCGGGCTGAGGCTTCCAGCAGAGAGGTGCGCCTGTAGGCAGACCTGAAACTCGGTAACGCGTCCGGATAACAAACTCAACCCAGAGCATTTCTCCCTGGCCGCACACTTTGTCCACTTCCTCAATAAAACCTTCCATCATGAATCTCGTGGTTGTCGCAGAAGAAGCCAAAGAAGTGAAGCAGAGGACAGGAACTGAGTCAGTGTACCCGTCAATATAAAAACCACAGGGACAATCAAAAGGCGGGCACACCCAAACCCACCGTCACCAAGTCAATTCCAAGTTAGCTCAGAGCGGCCTGCGCCTCCGAATCAAACTGCTCCCCTCGTTTCTGAGGCTGTAAATCTTACAGGAGCCGCTGGTGGGTTTGAACTGCTGACCTTCTGGCCAACAGCCCTCTGCATAACCAACTACGCCGCCACACCGAACCCAGCAAACCTAACTCCACTGCGCTGACCTGACTCGCAGGGAACCTGTCTCAGACTCATGGAGCTATGGATCTTTACAGGGGCAGACAGCCTCACCTGTCAACCTCAGAGAGACTGGTGAGTTCAAACCTATGACCTTTCAGCTAGCAGCCGTAATGCAGGGCTTCAGTTGAAGTTGACCGCAGGCGTCATGCATCTCGGCTGGCCCCAAGAGCCTGAGCAGCCTCCACACCCCAGCTGCTGGGGACTGTCCCCACCAGGACTAACCATGGCCTTGGACAAGCCGTGTCTGCATTCTTTGCTCCCCTCCCACCATCCAGATGGTCTGAGAGCTAACCTCTCCTCTGTCTGTCTGCGTCCGGAGTCCCTGGTGCACAATCGAGCGAATGATGTTCCCAGCATGCAGCCTGTCTCCGGGCCAGCACTGTCTCTTGCTTCTCCAGGCTTCAGATTCATCCAGCTGGGGACCTGGGCCAGATGTCCCAGAGCTTGCTCCCCCACACACATACCAGCCAGATCCTGAGAGGGAAAGTTTTTGCCATGACCTGGGCCAGCCCGTGGTGGGGAGGCAGATCCTCCAGAAATACTTCCTGTCCTTCGGATGACACAAGGTCATCCTTGCAAAGACAATCATGCCATCCACCCTGGACTGGCAGGTTCTAAAGGAGGGATGAGCACACTCCGGCAGATGTAGCCCTCCTTCCCCATAGTCGAGCAGGGAGCCCAGTCCCCAGGGGAGCGGCAGCCTCTGGGGGCTCAGCCTCACAGTGAGCTCAAGGCCCATGGTGACCTCAGTCCCTGGTGCTGTCAACGGTCAGGCCTAGGACTCTAAGGTCAGCCCCTGGGTCACCAAAACTCCAGGAAGCACACTCCAGTGTGACACACGGAACCAAGAGCTTCCCAGTGGAAGCCTGCTGGCTGCTTGTCGGTGTCACCTGCCTACGGTGGCCTTGCAGCCAGAAGCCCGTACCTGGCACATTGGTAACAAGCCCCGGGTGTCACTCTGAAGCCGAAGGTTACACGATCTTAGAGGGTATTCAGCTCAGGGTCTGAAACAGCAGAGAAGCTCGATTGAGAGGGGTCACTTTTGCCACGCTTGCCACTGCCAGGCTGACAGCTTCCACATCCCATGACGGCCAGGCTGCCGAGCGGCCAGGCTGCCCTCACTGTGCGCAGGGTCTCCGGCTGGGGAAGCGCACCAGTGGGCGGCGCCGACACTCAGCGATTCGCCTTGTTCTGGTTCTTGCTTCTCTGGCCAGGACTGCATCTGCCGGTGTCCGCCATGCGGTGAGTCTGCACATGTGCTGTGGTGGCCACGTGCCTTGATGCTGTGCTCTGAGGCCTGGGGACACTGGAGCTTGTAGAATATCTCCCACTGGAGCATCACCTGGCTCTCTGCGACTCGTCAAGATATGAGTCTTTTATGAGATTTTTTAAAAACAGAGATGTCTGTTTCAGTGACTCCTACTTTCTGTGTGTTTCTAGATTCTAAGCAAGTGATCTGTGTGACAGCACATTTCCACAATGTGGTCAGTTAGTTAGGTTTTTATTTTACTGAGAGGAAAATATATTATTAATACCTGTCTGCCTTGTCTTTTTTTTTTACACTCCCATGGTTAGGCCCTGGGCTTCCTTGAATCTCCAACACACCTACAGTATAGCCAAGCAATACATCTTGTGCTGAGAGAATTACAGGATTCTGTGCCTTTACAAAAGATGGAGGAAGCAGAAAGACAATCCTAATGTTTCAAAACAGAACGGTTTCAATTTTACCTAGTATAATGGCCTCCTGTCATTTAGTTAAAAAAAAAATCTTTCTAGAAAATTCAGTAAGAACTTCTAGTCCAACAAAATGGTCAATGAGCCCACGGGAGGGGCCCTGGTGCCGCCTTCAGTGGCTTACAGAAAATGACTGTCAATGGAAACCCCAAGACTCGGTAAATCAACCCTATTCCCAGAGATTCAGAAGCCAGAAGGTCTGGAAGAACATGCTACAAGCTACACCTCAGGACAAGGGGAGTGATGGTCCCAAAGTGAATGAGACCTTAACAAAGGGACCCAGAGGAGCGGATGTGAACAAGCATCGATTGTGCACGGTGCTAACGGCATCACCTTTGCAGAGTTCATGGGAAACAATAGAGTCAGAGGTTGTGAATGAGGTCACGATGCTTAAAAAGTATGCATCATTTCAACATTAGTGCTAATTAGGCTCCCACTTTGATGGATTGTGATGGCTTTGTTTTAATTTTTAGATGAATAGAATAAGCAAAAAAGACACGAGGTCAGTGTAAGACCAGAGAGGTAACAGAGGAGACAAGGGACCTGCCAAGGGAAAAGGCTGAACGAGGAGCGGAGTCTAAACCCAAATGTACTGCAGTCACACCAAACGTCAGCAAGCCAGATCAGCAGTGCCAAGACAATGGCTGTCACACCGGGCGGGTAAGAGCCCCAAAACTACAAATAAAAGGGCAGGGAAAGAGGCCAGCAGCGTCCTGTGCGTGGCGAGGAGGAGGAGGCCGAGGCCGAGGGACGTGGCGCTGCGCAGTGGTGCTTTGTTAGTTCTGAGGTCTTGGAAACCTGTGGGCGGGGATGATACAATGAAACCTAAGGAGAGATAAAGCAACTGAGCTTTAAAGGAAACAACGTAACCCTGTGGAGCGAAGGAGACAACGTAACCAGGAGACAACGTAACCCTGCGGAGCGAAGGAGACAACGTAACCCCGCGGAGCCGCGGAGCGCAGGAGGAGGGAATAAGCGCAAGGGACCAGAAAGGAGCACAATGCAGGCAGACCCTCAGGCTGCAGACACCTGCGCGATAAGAAAGTGCTGAATTCTAGTTTCCAGAATGATTTATCCTAGAGGAATGGATTTGATTTTCTGCAATGCTTCTGTACATGCTGGGATTGATCGAATAAGAACATACTTTGTAGACTGGGAGAAGCACGTTCCTTACTGTGAGAGAAAGGAGCTACAGACAGTGTGAAGGTGAGAGCGAGTGTCTTGCTGTCAGACTGGAATGAGCGTGTTCACTGTGAACACTCCAGAACAGATACACAGGTACATACACAGGTATGCAGTTATGTGGTTGGGAAGAAGGGAGACAGAAGATTGGCAGATAGAGGATGGTAGGCAGGGAGAGACAGAGGACTGGGTGTGTGGATGGATATAGATCGACAGGTGATCAAGAGAGAGAGCAAAAAGGAGCTAGATACAAGTATGTATATTCATTATGTACACATACATGCATGCATGTGCGCACTTAAAAATACCACCTCCAACACTCCAGAACACCACGAAGCAAAGACAAACACCAGTTTTGGCTTCAAAATAGCACTCCTACTAACAGAAATCAAGTGGCTTATTCCAGGCCTGTGGCTCAGAAGCACACGATGATTCTAGAACACCTTTTTGGGCCAAAAAGCAAGCATGTGCTCTTGATAACGTGGGCCATTCCAAGAGGAAACACCAGGGATCCTCAGAGGATTCCTGCCAGCTGACGGTCTGAGCTTCACAGTAAGTGGAAAGGGTACTGGACATTCTGTCCACTGTACTGATAGCACGTCGTACATACCCTGTGGGCGGATCGTCTCTCTGTCTGCCCCACCCTCTCCCAGCTGACCCTGTCCTAGCTCCTCATGGAAGGCACCGAAGAGGTTAACCAAAAATTCATAAACAAAAGCAGCATGCCATGCTCTCATCATCTGCACTTCCCTAGCCCGGACCATTGTGTCAAAAGTTGGCAAACAATCTTCTAATGGGTTGAGCTCAGGACGGAGGACCCTGTAAGCCATGGCCGGCCTTCTGTGAGCAAGAGACACTGATGCTTCTCTTCTCCTTACCTCCAGAGGCTGTAAGACGGTGAGCAATTCGAAGCACTTGACAATGGCCTCCCCAGGTCACAGGCTATTGGCCCAGACCTAGTTCTCTGTGTGTCTCCTCGGCACAAATAGCTTGCGCGTTCCCTTCCCACAGCCGCTGTCCTGCGATCTCACGTGCTTCATGGTCTGTGCCTCTGAATGGGGGTGGGCATTCTGCCCAGCCCAGTTCACAGCAACCATGCAGAAAGGTTCTAATGGGTTGGGTTCTATGCCTATGGGTTGGGTTCTAATGGCAGGGTTGGGTTGTGGATCCTATGCCAGGATGTGGATCCAAGAGTCCAGAGAGGGAGCCAGGTCTGGGTTCATGCTATGTTTTGATACAACACTGCAGAACCGCCACGGGATGCAAGCAAACTGAGCACCAGGTCGGATGTGTTGTCACAAGTCAACCCCCAAACACTCTGTCACTGATGGCAGTGATGGACGGGCAGCATGGAGATGCTCCCACCAGTGCAGGCCTTGGGGACAAGAGTCGCGGCCACCTACTTGGAAATTAGCCAGCTAAAGACGAGGCAGCCCTTCCAGGCCTGGAAACAGGCCGGGTCGAACTTCTAGTCTGCTACACTGCTGGCAGCCCATCTTCACGAAGACGCGCAGATGTCTGCGCTCCTGCATCCCGACCTCCCGTCCCCCAGTTGCACAAGGGGACGGAGATGCGTCGGTTGGCCACACTGGCTCCAATGGTAACCCTGAACTTGATCGGAAGGAGAATTACCTGGATGGTCACTGGCATGTGTCATTGGAGGGATTCACTGAGTATGTTATTGTCCTGTTCTGCCATTGGGTGATGGCATTGTGGCTCCTTCTCTCCCCCGCTCAGCCCTGCATGAACCTTTCTGCATGGTTGCTGTGAACTGGGCTGGGCAGAATGCCCACCCCCATTCAGAGGCACAGACCATGAAGCACGTGAGATCGCAGGACAGCGGCTGTGGGAAGGGAACGCGCAAGCTATTTGCGCCGAGGAGACACACAGAGAACTAGGTCTGGGCCAATAGCCTGTGACCTGGGGAGGCCATTGTCAAGTGCTTCGAATTGCTCACCGTCTTACAAAAGACAACGGTGTAACGACTACGCCCGGTCCTGTTGGGTTTAGTGAAGTCGGGAACTGTGCCCCATGCCACAAGATGGGCACCAGGGGCTGTGAGCTCCTTGGGAAGTGGAGCCCTTGCAGGTGGCATCCCAGGGTCTTACCTGAGAGGTGCCCTCGCAAGGCAGGTGCAGAGACACAGGCCAGCATGGAGGCCTAGTGGACCTTTCGCTTTTCATCTCAAAGGGGCGAGCCTCCGCGGGGCTGTTTAGAAGAAGGCCGTGTTTGAAGCACTTCTTTTTGGTGTCATTGGTTTTAATGCTCATTGGGAGTAAGTACATATACCATATCATTCCATAATTCAATCACGTTAGGCAATATTGTACAAATGCTACCACATCAGCTTCCAAACATCCCTTGACGTTACCTCCCCTTCAACCACCCCCACCATCACTGGACTCCCCTCCCAAAGCCCTTATTCTAGTTGCTGTCCCCATGGGTTCATCAAGCCTAGGCTTCATATACTGACGGACAGAAAGACACATAACACAACTTTAAGAAGGTGACCTAAGACCGCAGAGACCAACCGCAGAGACCAGCCCTAATAGGAACACAAAGAACCCCCCAAACAACACAGACGATGCCGAGACCCAGCTCAGGTACAGCGTGCATCAGAGGGGGGTCAGGTTTACCCCTTTGGTCCTCGATCTGGACTCGTCTCCCCAGTGCACCCTGATGAGTACCGCCTCTCCTCCCATCCCTCAGTTTTGCATAGCAGGAGACCATCGGAGGCTTATTTCCTATGCAGTCCCACAGACGTGTCTTGGGCTGCCACTGCCATCCAGAGCCCCTGCAAACCGCATTCTCACCATTTAGGCTCTGATACTAAGGAAGCACTTCTTGATATCAAGAAATGATTCACTATCAAGAAGCCATCCCAGCCCGATCCAACTCAAGTGCTTCCACAAGCCCCTTTTCAGGCGGCTGGAGCCGTGTGGCCGGGCTGCAGAAGCAGGACGGTCACAGGTTGGTGGCACAGAGACCCATGGATCCAACGTTGGTGGAAACAGGGCAGGGTAGCAGCAGCCCTCATGGCCCAGGGGCCCACGTGGAGCCCCCTGAGGCAGGCAGAGCTCCAGCATCAGGGGGGTGGAGGGTGGGGGGCAAGAGAGAGAGCAGTTCCCAGAGCCCCTTACTCTCCTACAAAAGGCCACATCCCTCAAAGGTGTCATCAAGCTAATACTTGACTGACAAGCTGGACTCTGTCCCTAGCCAAGTGTCTAGTTGACATAGAATCATCCAACCCTCACAACCACCATGTGGAGACACACACACACACATACACATGCATGTCACACACACACACACATGTCACACACACACACACACACACACACACACACATGCGCACACGCGCATACTTCTACCAAGCTGTTGTCTTTAACAGACTATTGTGAGGACTCAGAGCCCCCAAACGATCACAGTTCCCCCCGCACGCTCCCTCCGCAGGCCTCCCGCTGCACTTCAGGCTTGAGCTGACCGCAGAGGAAGAGAAGGACCTGGCTCAGGCCCAGCGCTCCAAACAGAGTCCCCAGGCTCCGAGGAGAACAGAGAGGAGGGGCGAGAAGCAGTCCCACTTCCCCGGCTGAGAAGTGAAGGCCTGGAAGGGGCATCCGAACACACGTGGCACAGCCGAGCGTGTGGGCACAGCCTCACTGCCCCATGGTGCCCTGCGGACTGGAAAGGTGAAGCCTGGGAGCTGGACCCTGCCCGGGCATGGCGGCCAGCTGGTGTGGGCCTGTGCTGCGGTCGGTGATCTCAGTGCACCGTGCACACGCTGGTCTGAGGTTTGGATATTGATCGGAACAACTCTCCATTCTGTCTCTGGACGTGGGCTGGCCTGTCCTCGGGGCAGACTGCATGTCCAGGGCTGGGGTCCATGTGTTCCTAGCTGACACCAGCACTTGGCAAGGGCAGGACCACAGGAACATGAAAAGAGGCCTGCTGTGGCCTTGAAGGCTAACCATCAACTGGGCTCGGGAGCTGTCCAACGGGAGGCGCTGTGGTTGAGATCTGGGGTCTGGCCGCAGTGCAGAAGTCTATAATGAACATGCAGTCAGACAGCAAAGCCCGGGAAAACCAGTGTGCTGATGTGACCTTCAGGGAGGGCCTTGACCTGGAGTGGCCCTGGGGCATGTGCTCAGAAGGCCTTGGGGTGCACATGTCTCTTGACTCAGCGAATCAGCGCCCACATGAACAAAAGGAAGCACCCGAGTCCCACTTCGAGGTTTGTGCTGAGCTTCCTGCTCAGGCATCATTCGGCCCCAATAACCCCAACTGACTGTCCAGGACCAGGTGTCTGGTGGGTTACATCCCGCTCCATCGTCCACGGAAAGCCAGCGTGAAAAAGGGGCAGGGGGCATTGGTGATGCCTTCTGAAACCAGGGCTGCAGACCCCGACCCCAGCCCGACACACAGCCCCGGGTCGAAGGTCACAGGACTTGAGCCGTGCTGGGCTGCCCGTGATGCAATGCCAGGCTGAGGCTTCCTTCGCCGTGCCCTCCCCACTACTAAGCCCTGCAGGCGGCACAAGGGGGTTGCGGTTTTGAAAATCACTTGCCTTCGTATTTTAATTTTATTTTTAACGTAGGAAACACTTTAATCCGCTGGAAGTGTAGGCACCACTGATGAACGTGGATCAGCAGGGAAGCGAGAGAGGGAGAATGCCGTGCATGATCCAAAAGCGGAGCCCAAAAATGCAGCCAACATCCAAGACAGAATAGAAAACACATGTTCCTGGCATCTGGGCGCCCCCTCTGTGAGCCTGGATGTCCTTTCCCCGTCCGATGAGTGATCCGTCATATTTGGTGAAAACCGAGGGCCCAACATGGGCCCCATCATCACCAGCACCACCCTATCTGTACTGACTCCTCAAACCCGAAACTCGAGCCAAGCTACTTTGCCTCAGCCCCAGATGCCTGCTGCACAGGCCAAGAACCGCTTTTTAAAAAGCAAAACCAGAAGAAGGTTCCAGAAACGTCAAGATAAAACCCTCGCTCTGCACCTCCTGTCTGCGTGTTCTTGGAGAGCTGCTCCAAACCCCGGGAGTCTCAGCTATTCTTCCGTCAAGTGGGGCAGCAGGCAGCTTCTTGGGGAAAGCAAGCCTTGAGGGGCCAGCCGTGCCCCGCACTCGTGAGCCCGCATGGCCGTCCATGTGGTGCTGTGGAGCCGTCTCTGAGCCGTGGCAGACCCCCGTCCACAGGGTCAGAGCAGGACTGTGCTCTGTGGTGGGAGCCAGGCTGTGACCTTGCGGTGGCAGACAGACAACCCTCTCTCTTCCCAGACACCTCTGGGTGCCCTGGGCCTCCGGGCCTTTCCCATCAGGGTCAGAGCAGGTACCCCTCCAGTGTCCCAGGGGGCTTCTAGCACTGGAAGCGTTCAGTCCAGGAGGGATGGAGGAATCGCTCAGTCATGTGGCATGCACGTCAGAGCACGCAGTCCACGGACAGTCACCACCTGACAGAGACCAGTCTGGGGAAGACTTTGAACAGGAACGTGTGGGCACAGCTACGGTGCCGGGCAGAGTGGGCAAGTACTGCCAGCCCGTCACAGGAAGCTCTTCCAAACCAGAAGCATCACAGCGGATGCGGTTGTTTCCCATCCGGGTGTGTACACTCCTAGGTGGGGGTCCCATCTCTGACCTTCCCCGAGACTCCTGCGCTCAGTGAGCTCCTCAGCCATTCTCACCAGGCGTGGGACCGTCACGGGGCACATGACGTGCTCCTTTCCAGCGGCCTTTGACTTGGGGAATGGAAACTCAGAGTGAAGGGGCACAGGTGGGGCCGGGGGGCCTGGGGTGAGGCTCCCTGACAGAGCCTCACTGCCCTACAAGAACCAGTGGGCCCGTGCCCAGGATAGGGAGGAATTTCTAGGCATGATGTTCTCAGCTGATTTCTCACCAGGGCCAGTTTTTATTTCCTTAAGATGCCTTCTTGTCTTCTGCGGCCCTCTGGTCACCCTGTGTCCTTCCAGAAAATCCCTCAGGACGACCCCTTTGGAGTCAGGACAACAAAGCCTCCATCGCTTTCTGAGCTGACCCCTCAGCCTAGAATCAAAGTGACCAGTAGACCCCTGGCAGCACCGCTCTGATGAGCCCGTTCTAAAGGAAACTCCAGGGAGCCTAAGACACGTGTATGGCCGAGAGAGCTAGTGTGCAGCCCCCACCCCGCCCCCATGGCGGAGCCCTGCAGACACAGCCTAACTTGTGCGGAGGTCATGCGTGGGTGAGTGGACCCTCATGACAATGCATTCTGAGGAACATCAACGCCAAGCCCAGCTCCTGCTTCAGAATCAGAGATGAAAATGATTCTCTTTGACTTACGCCCCAAAATGAATGCTTGTGGTCCAGAGAAATTGACCTCTTTCTATAGCATGGTCTAGCGTATGCCTTGGAGAGAGAGAGAGAGAGAGAATGCGCTAGAGCCCGAGTTGTTTCTATCTGTGTGGAGGTATTTAAGATCTGATTTGCAGAAGCTAATCAGCCTTGTACTGAAGAGTCAGGGCGCCCACGGGCATGGGCAGTGTCCCCTGTTGCAGCAATGTGAACAGTCCCGCACATGGCCCCTGCCAGTGTGCACCACGGCAGGGTGGCACAATAAGGACGTCTCTGAGATGGCTCTCAGAACTTGTTTGTGATTCACTGTGGGGGTAGAGTGGTGCCCGCGATGGGGTCTGGTTTGGGAACAAGGTCTTTGAAGGTGCCGCCAGTCAGGTGACCATGAGCACTAGAGCAAAGGGGAGCCCGCCTGCATAGGAATGATCACCATAAAAAACGACAAGCTAGGCCGGGTGAAAATGTCCCCACAAGCCAGGGTATACTGGGACCACGATAGCGAGGGGCCTTTCCTGGAGACTCGGGGTTGGGGAGTCTCACCCTGCAGGTACCCTAAATGAGGGATGATGCATTTCTGTTCCCATAAGTCATCTAGTTTGTGGGTTTTTGTTTCATGGCTTGGAGAAAAACATCCCACAGTGCCCTGAAGGGGGAGAGAGCCCATCCCCAGGGTGGCTGGGTGTCACGGTGGTCGGTGTGCTAGCTGCCCACAGGAAGGTTGACCACCCCGGAGGAGGCTGTGGGATGGCAGGCCTGAGTCAGCTGGGAGAGCTCTGCTGAGCAGTTCTGCCCTGCACAGGGTGGGGGTGGGCAAGGGTGAGGAAGGCAACTGGGTTGGTATCCACTGAATCTCCTGGTCAGGATACCCCATTCTCACGCTTGAGCATCCCCACCTATGCCATCAAGCTATCCCCATGCACAGTGGCCTGACAGGCCCACAGGACAGGGCAGAGCTGGCCCTGTGGGTTTCTGGCTGTAATGCCTTAGGATGCTTTCCAGAGCAGACAGCCTGGTTGTTCTCCGGAAGAGCAAATGATCGATTTGAGCTGCTGACCGGGCCTAGCAGCCAGCTTATTAAAAGTAACGGGGGAAAAAAAAAAAGTAATGGAACCTGGTCAAGAAAGGCACTGTCAGGAGAAATGGAATGGAATCCCAGAAAGGAAATAATTATTTTTAAAAACCTGGCTATCCTTGTATGTTTATGATAATTCCACTTTTATTTTCATCATTTAAAGGTCAGTGTCAGGTATCAGAAGAGGGAGTTAGCCTTTAATTCAAGTCATGGGAAATCAAGATTAAAATGAGAACTTTTATCACATTAACATCAAACTCAGTGTAAAAGTGACTTAATTGGTGAGCCTTCGCATGACACATTCTCAGCATAGCACAGTCCTTCACAGATCTGTCCGTGTGAAAAGCCCCAAACCCAAGCCCCTACCATGCTGTTCTGCCTCCCAGCAGCTCTACCAGGCAGCACACGACTGCCCCACAGGGTTCCTAAGCCTGTCGCCATCCCAGGAGCAGACAGCCTCATGTTGCTGCTCAGTGCAGCCTAGGGGTTTGAACTGACAGCCCCGAGGCCCACTGCCCAGGGGTGAGCCCATGGCACCCAGGGCTCCTTGCCAACTTGGAAGGGGGTGGGGCAGAGCCTAAGCAGAGCCCACTTTCCCTGGGGGATGGGCACGAAATTCAGTCCTCAGATGAAGACCAGGCAAGCTCCTCCTCCTACCCCGTGGGCACTTTTGGGGTCACAGGAGCTGGGGTCAGATGCCTGGCATCTTCCTATCCATCAGGAACCCCCTTGGGCCATTCTATCTCTGTGACACCCCTGGACCTACCGAGGGCAACCACTGGGAGGGCCTGGCCACTGAGGGTCCCACAAGGGCCAGCCCATCCCAGAGGGGCTGGCACACCCAGGTGGAGGGCTCTGGGGAGGACAGCCAGCAGCGGGCAGGGAAGTGCTGGGGCAAAGACAACGTCCTGGGCACGGAGCTGGGAAGGCTCATCGGTTCCGTGGACCTGGGGGTCCCCACCACAGCTTCCGTGATTGTGCACGGGCCGAGTGCCCACCCGACCCGAGCGGCCAGTGGGTGTTCCACCTCACAGCTCAGCTCCGGTTCACTGAATACCAGCCCTCGTCCAACACACCCCCATCACTAGCACAAGGGTCCTCGGGGGCTTGGATTTTGACATCAGGGCCAGCGTCCGAGCCCAAGGCTCCGTGCCCCTGAGAACCCTGGGAGCTTGAGCTCCCATGGCGGTTGCTGGGGTGCAGAACAGCTGACCGGGCACCTGTGTCCACCCCGGCCACCCCAGTCTGGCTCATAACACACTGCAGGGTGCTGGGGCCTTCTTTGCAAACACACCCTGCCCCAGGGGCCCCCAGTTAACAACCAGACAGAAGGGCCTGTGAGTGCTCTCCGTAACAGGTCAGTGAACCTCACGAAATGCAAAGTAGAGTCTAAAGGGGAGACCCCAGAGTGAGGGGCCATGGCCATGTGTCTGCTTCGGTGGTCATAGCTCTGCCACACGGGGAGTGGTTCTGTGAGTTCAGCCGGGGCAGCTAACGGAAAGGTCTCTGGTTCAAACCGACCAGCCACTCTGTGGGAGGAAAAGGAGGCCGTGTGCTCCCCAAAGTCACAGCTTCAGAAACCCGGTGGGGGGTGGGGGAGTGGACCTCACCTCTGTCCCCTGGGGTGGCTCTGAGCTAGAGCCAACTTGAGGACAGTGGGTTGGCGCCTCGGTTGACACCTCGGTTGGTATGGGGTCGTATTGGTTCCAGGATTTCTTCTCATTGCTTACGATGCCCCGTGATCCCTTTCTAAGACACCGCTGGGTGTGGGCTGCATTTCCGCATAGAAGACCCGTCCTCCGCGCCGGGCCAGCCAGCCACATCCAGCGAGAGAGGAAAGATCTGGAAGTGGTGGGGAAGAGACAGATGGCAGTCATGGGGGAGTTCCTCTTGCACGGATCCACGGGCAGTGCTCAGGGAAGCAGCTGCCCAGTCCGAGCCGCCGCAGCCCACTGGGCAAATCTGCGCAAGACCGCTTTGAAGGGTCCACGCGCCAAGATGTGACTTTGAGGATGGAGGCGTGTCCGGCCCTCCCACGTCTGTGAGAGCTGGGTGGTGGAGGAGGACCCCAGGAGCGCTGGCCCATGCGAATGATGGCAGAGGACATGGGGGACACCCACCGGGAGAGCAAGCAAAGCGGGCAGTGAGCCTCAGACGCGGGCCTGGTCACGCCTCCTCCTGCAGCTCGCCCCTCTCTGGGAGAGACCACACACACACACACACACACACACACACACACACACACATTGCCAGGCCACCATCAGAACCAGGAAGCATGGAACACAGCAGACAATGGCCAGGGGAGGGGAGGACGTGGGGACATGGCCAGAAGGTTGTGGTGTAGCCCCTGCATCTCTGGACAAAACTCTGGTGTCAATCAGTTGCCCGCCACCCCCCTCCCCCGAGAACCACGGTGTGACCTACAACCCCACACCAGGCACACCCAGAACCGACATGCAGCAAGGAGGCAGACCCCAGCAGCGTGCCATGGTCTGTGGCGATTTCACCCACAATCACACCAGGGCGGAGTAAGCCCGGGCTGCCCCCGCCCCCCAAGTGGGCTCGCTGAGGAGTAGCTGGCCTCTTGGGGGGGACACACTCCTCAGCCACTAGAAGAAGCTGCTTCCAGCATCTGCTGCATGTGGCCGCCAGCTACCAGCCCCTGAGCACATGGCCTCGGCAGGCAGACACAGGCCCGGGGGTTCCCGGACAGAAAGGGGGTGTCCGGCACTGTATTTTATGTGGCTCACTTAGAAACAATGATCTTACCGTTGTCGACATGATGGCAGGGGTGAGTGCGGGGTGAGCAGGAGCTGGAGGGAAAGCAAGGGGCACAGTGGGGTCACACGGGCCCTAGCGGTGCAGGCTCTCTAGCAGGCCTGCCACAGGTTGGCGCTGCAAAGCCCCAGCCGCTCCTCAGGAGGAAGATGCGGCTGTCTGCTCCCATAAACGCTTACAGCGGGGAAACCAGGGGCAACTGCACTCAGTGGCTGTGGGCTGGGCTTGGGGGTGGGCAGGAGGTGGGCATAGGTTGGGAGCCCAAGGACTCTACCCTACTTGATGACTCTCCCTGTGCTGTGCCTGCACGGCCCGCCCGCTGAGCCCCTGGTCCAGGCATGATCCTGCACAAGGAGGCAACGAGCCCACTCCCCCGAACATGTCCCTGTAGCACGTGTGCAGCGGACCTGGGTGGCTGTCATGGGGAGATGGAGTTACACTGGTCCCTGCCATGTGTCCTGTCCCGGCCTCCCATGGCTCTGTCCCTGTCTGCCTTCCTGCCTGTTCCTGGTCAGCCTGTCTGCAGCCACTAGCACGGTCTTCGCTCTGAAAGGGTGCCACCGGTTCTGCCCTGGTCCCCTTGTTAACAGCACCTGTTGCCCCAATCCTTCCTGTCACTGCCATCAGGTCACTGCTGACCCATAGTGACCCGCGCGGGTTTCTGAGACTGTAACTGCTGAGGGGAGTAGAAAGCCCTGCATTTCTCCCATGGAGATGCTTGTGTATTGAACTGGCGAACCTGCGGCGGCCTGTAAACCCCCAGCAAGACCTCGTCCCTCGCGGCCCCGTGAGGGTGGAGTGCGGCAGAACTGGCTGGAGACTGGAGCAGGAGGCTGCTGCTGCACCCAGCTCCCCTGCCGGGTGGTCAGAGGAAACAGCCTGACCAGAAAGGGGTGTGCCTCTGCAGTGGCCGCCAGGGCCTGGGGCACACAGTGCACTCCTTCTCTGGTCTTGATTGGGGCCACTGCTGGGGGTCACACAAGGGGAGCCCCATCACCTGGACAGCTCTGCCCGCCCGGGACACCCCAGATGTCTCCCAGACTTGAGCAGCTGCTCTCAGACGGTAGACCCGAGTGTGGGCGGACACGTGCTCCGGTGGCTTCCGCACGGCCCGCAGTCCCCGTTCACACTGCTACTGTCACAGCGGCCGGACCCCAGGCAGAGAGAGGAGGGCCGTTTGTTCACTGAAGTCCCAGACATCCATCTGGACAGGTGACAGGTATGTTGCGTGTGCCTGCACTGGGACTTCCCTCTGTTGGGGGAGGCCCACAGATGAGTGCTGGGCAGGGGTTTTGGGGGAGCAGACAAACCCAGACACTGACCCTATCAAGAAGACTGGCATCAGGTGGTCAAGGGGCCCCTCCCTGTGCCTGTGTGCACGTGTGTGCATGTGTGAAATGTCTGTGTGCACATGCTTTTAAAATTTAAATGACAAGAAGAGCAGAGGCAGTCTAAGCACCCACTGCTCCTGCGCCAAGGCCCGGGGTCCAGACGCAGCCCTGAAAAGAAGCCAGCATGTCCAGCCCAGCCACTGGCCATCTGAGCCCACCCTGGCGCTGTGCTCTGGCCTGGGCATGCACAGTGGGAAGGTCAGCGGCAAAGATGCCTGGGGCCGGTCCGTGTCTGTGCAGGCTTCCTGGTCCTGAAGCTGCCCGTGCCTGGATGGCACCTCCTGCCATGGTGGTCAGGCACCTCCTGCATCGTTCTGACTCACAGGGACCCAGTGTCAACACCCTCCCCCCACCCCGCCCCCTACTGCTGAGACTGCGCCCACTCTTCACCACTGTGCCCACGAGGATGTCCGTGGACCGCGGATGAAGTGAGCAGGGCCTTGATGGTAAGCACACTGCCCCTTGGCCTGTCACAGAGGGTGTGCTGACCAGCACCTGCACAGCCTGCAGCAGCCTGCCTTGGGCCACTGAAAACCAGCCCATGCACACGTGAACAGCTGACGCTAAACATGGTTACCTGAAACCCCTAACAAAAATGGCCCTGTTTCTGCTCCCCAACTTAGTGACTTGGGACCATGAGTCACTTATTTCAAAGGAGCGGCTTCTGAGGGGCTTTGGCGGGCCCTAAGGGACCGACATGCTATCTCCTGTCTAGGTGGCAGGGGTCCCACACCCCTCCCAGGATTGGCCACAGGACAGAGGCCTGTGTGCTTGAGTTCCACTGCCCCCCCCCACACCCCCAGTAGCCACCTCATGCCATGGCGGACATAACCGGGGGGCAGTGGTTATGTGCTGAGTTGTGATATACAAGGTTGGCATTTCAAACCCACCAGCTACTCCACAGGAGGAAGAGGAGGCTTTCCAATCCCCTGAAGAGTGACATTCCTGGATCCCACAGGGACTTTTCCCTGTCCTATAGGGTAGCCATGTTGTTATTGTTCTTAAGTGTCATTGGGACAATTACAGCCCACTTGGACCTCATGCACAACAGAAGGAAACCCACCCGTCTCTGCACCGTCCTCCCCGTGGTTCCTGTGCTGCCCTGACACCGTGGTTGCAGCCACAGTATCAGTCCATCTCTGGCGCCCTCCTCCTTTCCCCTGCCCCTCTCCTTGGCCAGGCATGATGTCTTTCCCCAGGGACTGCTCCCTCCTGACCACGTGTCAGGGTCCACAGCAGTGATTCCAGTTTGGGGTTCGGCAAGGAGGGAGTGGTATGTGTGCAAACATGGGCCTTGGAGGGCTTGGGGCTCCCCAGAGGGGCGTCGGGCAGGCTGGACGCCAGGGGCATACCAGAGGCCTGCCGGGCCCCACCTGGCTTTATCTCTGAGAAGAAAGCCAGATCGCTCTTTGGCAGCCGGCTCCCAGCTGATCTTTCAGACTGCAGAGGTGATGGGCACGCGGCCCCGTGTGCACCGGTAGGGCCGGGTTGTCCAGGCCTGCACGGTCAGGCCAGGCTCTGCCTCTCCTTCCTGGGCCCCAGGGTGTGCCCCAGCCCTACGCGTGCTCCGAACAGAGCAGCCACCTGGCGGGTGCAGACGGAGGGTGCCTGTCTGTGAGCGCCTGCAGACAGCCTGCCTTTGTGCAGCGAGCACAGCAGCACAACTGGCCACAGCACAGTCCACGCCCCAGGACAGGGATGTCCTCCGTGACCACGAGTCAGCAGGCGCCCAGGTCAGGAGCCCCCTCTGTGGGGACCTGCGCGTGACGCGGAGGCCGGCTGCTTGCATACAGTGTGTCGGTGACTGGGTCAGGGTCAGGTTTGCAGAGACACCAGATGACCATCTGACTGATGGCGGGGCTACTGCGACGTCCATCCAGGGGCTGAAGGAGTGAGCCAGCGAGCGAGCGAGGGGACCCAGCCAACTCACCTGGGGCACTTCCCGGGTGCAATGAATCACAGCGGCACATGGCACACAGCCCGTGTGCCAGCTGCCCACCAGGTGAGGCCCGGCCTTGCCAGGCCCCCAGGGGGACCCAGGTGTACCTAGGCCCAGGCGCTTACAGGAAGAGGCAAGAGCCCAGCCACCACTGGCTTATGAATGACTCCCCTGCCAAGTCCGCCTTCCAGCCCCATTACGATTCAAGTCAGCGGAGTTAGGCCGGGCTCTCCTGGACCGTCCAGCTGATGTTTATCTTAGAACCGCTGTGCTTGCCTGGGCATCACAAAGGGGAAAATCCACCCCAGGGCCCCTAGTGCCTGCCGCAGAGACCCTGGATCGTGATGATAGCACCCTGAATCGTGACAACAGCACCCTGAATCATAATAAGAGCACCCTAAATTCTAACAACACCCTGAATCGTGACAGCAGCACCCTGGATTGTGACAACACCCTGGATCATGACAACAGCACCCTGGCACCCTGGATCATGACAGCTCTCATCTTCGCTACCTCCCACCCCCCAGCCCACCCCCTGCAGCCTCCATGGGCAATCATAAGCCCCAGGGGCTCAGATTTCTGTCATCTTAGGTTTGGCAGGGGGTGGGGGCTGAAGGGGCTCCCAGAAGACGAGGGAGGGAAATAAAGATGGCTTCAAAGAAGAGCCTACCGCCCACATACTTGGAAACCCCCGTGTGCAGTCAGAGAAGGCTCATCTGGGGGTCTGAGCCCTCAGCTCCCTCGGTTAGAAGGGAGAGTCTGCCCGGGGGTGCAGAACCAGGAGTCAGGCCAGTTTTCACTGGACCGACACACAAACCCGCCTTCTCCATGGGACCCTCGCGCGCCCACCTCGGTGGGGTTCCGGTGAGGATCGGGACCGGGCACCAGGCACTGCTACCCTGCTAAGTTCTGCACTTAGTGACCCATGGCTTTTAAAGTGCCCTGCCTGGTTTTGAGGGTCAACTGCTAAGAACGATCCTGATTGCCCAGAGGTCAGGACAGGATTGGTTCAGAACAGAACCGGGAACCTGGGAGCCCCGGGGTTTGAGATGGTGCTTAAATGTACATCACGTCTCATTTCACAGAAACAAGACCCTCCAACTAGAGGAAAGGTCGCTCAGCTTTAGCAGTGGGCACGCGAAGATGTCAACTAATTGGCCAAATCACAGCCCCTAACATCTCGTCCTCAGCACCCTCGGTGGTGGCATAATGGTTACTCATTGGGCCGATTACCGCGAGGCTGGCAGTTCAAACTCACTAGCCATTCCATGGTAGGAAGAGGAAGGTTTCTACTCCTGTCAAGAGTGGCAGTCTCAGAAACCCACAGGGGCAGTCCTGCTCCATCCTACAGGGCCGCTGTGAGTCAGCATTGACTGGATGGCACACCTGCAGGCTCCCCCTGGACGCACAGACACGGTGCCCTTCAGAAACTAACCAGCACTCCAGGGGAGAAAGGGACATTCACGAAGGGGAACCCAGGCTCACCTCTCTACTGTTGGATGAGAGCAGCCCAATTCTGCACCCAAGGGTCCCCAGGAGGGGTGTGCACCTCCCTTCCGTGGCTCCCCCCCCATAGGCCACCACAAGGAAGATCTCTCAAGACCAGGCCTACGTGGGTGTCCAGGGAGGACCTGTTCTTCCCATCCACAAGCATCTTCATAACTTAACCCAGAGTGCCTCTGACTGCTGGCCCCAACTCATGACCCATCTTGGGGAGCTCCAGGAAATGGGGTCCCTGTGTCACTGAGGAGAACAGCACTAAGCGGGAACCCCCACCACGGAGGGTACAGCTCCGTTCAGTGCCTCGGGGTCTGATGTGTCCCCTGCACAAAGGTCTGAGAGCCTCAGATGGAACACACCGCAGCTGAACTGGCATTTGCTATGGCCCCACACGCTTCCCCCGAACCCCACTGCTGCTGAAGGGCTGTGCCAGCACGCCCCACCCCCATGGTAAGAGTTCACACCCCACCCCCAACCCCCGGAGGAAAGGAAAGGGAAAAAAATGGCCCATATCACTGACATGATGCTGGAGAGACCACCGTGGAAGAGACCACCCACCCACCAGAACCAGCCCCACGTCCAGCCTCTGCCACTCAGATGGGGTCTTCACCAAGGGGCAGCCAGCAGTCCCAGCAGAGAGAATTTGGGGACTAAAGACCCAGAGACGTCCTGTGGAATTTCAGCTGGCACCCAGCTGGAAGCAGGGCAAGCAGCCCGGGACGCATCAGGGTGGGAGAAAGGGCAGGGCAATGTGGGCAGAAGCAAAGAGACCCCTGGGAAAGTGAGGGTGCAGGCCACCTCAGAGCATGGGTGGAGACTCCGCTCTTCCGAGATGCCTCTGGGGACACTCATGGTGACTGTCCCCACACCAGGGGTCAGCAAAGAGTGGTGGCTTCCACGACCCCCTGGCTGTGGGTGAGTCTAGTGGGACCGTGGCACGGCATTCCACTCGGCCTCCCGCCTGCCTTCTCGCCCTGAAAACGCCCACGTGCCTTTCCACAGGGCAAGGCCCTGTTTCCTTGGGGTCTGAGCACAGCCTTCTCTCTCTCTCTCTCTCTCTCTCTCTCTCTCTCTCTCTCTCTCTCGTTTTCAGCTGGGCAACTCCAAAACCATACCACCATGCCTCTGGTTTTCACTTTTGGAATAATTTCTTTTCAGCCCACATGAAATTAGGAGCTATCAAAATACTCATTTAATCAGACTCTGAAACCTGGCCTCTTGTGGCCTGCAGTTAAATACCTAATCGATTAAGTGTCATTCGATCCCCAAGTGCAGCCCATGACTAAGGCCAAGCCAGCCGGTCTTTCAGCACCCGTGCCCTCCAACCTGGAAACAAAAAGAGTGTCCCTGTCTTCAGCAAAGGGACACCGATCTATACTTAAATGCATGCATGTGTTCCTTGCTGTTTCTTCCCCCACTGAGAGCCCCTGCTGCAGACTCCCACCTGCATTGTTTTCTGTGCTCTTGGAATGTGGCATCCTTTCATGCAAAGATACAGAAATGTCACCTTTGACCTTCAGCCTGACATTCCACCTAGGACCCTAATCACGCCCCCACTGTCTCCAGGCTCATTCTGATTCCCTACAAATCCATCTTCTCCCAAGCCTGAGCCAACCTTTGTGGCCGCGGGGACTGAGGGCCCTGCACAATCTTGTCAGGGTCTGAAGTGGCTTATAGCTTTAGTTATGGTCTTGATTTCAAATCAACACTAAAGTGGCACTTCCCCGTGTTTGGGTTTTTAGACGCCATGCGAATGAGTTTCTAACTAGGAAGGTTTGGGCTGTGTTTGGCTTCCTCCCCACCCCCTTAACCACCTTCCTGCTCCCTCTTCCCATGGAGAACGAACCAGAGGCAGCCCTCCTCAGGGGCCCACGTGTTCAGGGTATTTGTTGCAGGCAAAATGCAACCATTTCATCAGAAAGTCCCCGTTCTGTGAGACGTACCCCCCAGCATGATGGGTACCCTCTGCAGCACAAAGACCCTGAGACTGTCAGGGCAGTTGGGTTCCTGCGTGTGCTACGAGCCCCGCTCCCGGCATCCTCGTCATCATAAAGGGCCCGTGCTGGTTCCTTTTACAGTGCCCTCCCACTTTCTGTGCCACCTGGTCACGTACCAACTCAGGACAACCCTGTGGGTGTAGAGTAGACCGGGCTCCACTGGGACACCGAGACTGTGACTTGTGGGAAGGAGATGGCCAGGCCCGTACTCTGGGTGAGTGCAGGTCAGCCATCTCCCAGGAAGTCACCATTTCTTCTCTGATGTCACCCATCCATCTCTAGACAAGAACCAGGGTCACAGGGACAGCTTCCTACGACAGCTCACCAGGGAAGGAGAGACAGGGCTAGCCTCTGAAACTCCCAAAGGGCATGCAGGAAAAGGTGAAGGCAACCCCCCTTCCAGAAGGGCAGAACCCGCCACGTCGTTCAGCTACAGGAGCCCTGGAGGTACGGAGGAACTGCTACGAGGTCAGCAGTTCAAACCCACAGACCAAGTCCTGGGAGAAAGATGAGTCTGTCTGCTTCCAAGAAGACCTGCAGCCCCAGAAACCCTGTGGATGGTTCTGCTCTGTCCCACAGGGTCCCAGTGAGGTGACTTGGTGGCACCGGGTTGGGTGCGATTCCCTTTCCTCCCACTTGGGGCGGGAAGGCAGCAGTGCCTTCTGTGAGCAGTGCTCACAACTGGTGTGAGCAAGACCGGAGAGGGTGGCCAACATGCCTAGAACTCAGCTGGTGACCTCTCAGAGACAGCTGTTCATGGGGACCCCTTGGGTGTCAGGAAGAACTGGGTTCCCCACGTGCCAGGAGAACTGGGGAACATGAGCTCCACATGTGTTGGGGAGAACTATGTGTCTGGAGAATGGGGCCCCTGGGCTCTCAATGGCCTTGATTCCAAGGCCCCTCAGGGTAAACTTGCAGGCCAGCCTTTCTGTTGGCAGCAGAGTTGGTGAATCCCTGGAGCCGCAGCTGGCCCCCCCGGACAGGGACTTAGGGGAGCTTTGCCCATCCACCATTGAAAAGAAGTCTGAGACACATTTCAGCTCGGCACCTGCGTTTTACATGTGGGCGAACGACCACCGGCTCCACTCTGCAGTCCACCTGCGCCTCTGCCTCCAAGGCTTCTCAGAAAGGGGTGCTAGTGTCTCCCCACTGCTCCTAAAGAAAACCCCAGGCACAGGGGGCTGGCTGGTCGGGCTAAATCCACAGGACTGTGCTCTGTCAGCACTGGCGTGCTGCAGAGCCAAAGCGATTCCCGTTCCCTTTACCTTGTCCCACATCACAGCCCTCCACAGCGAGAGAGGAAAGGAGCCATACACTTCTTCCCAGGAGAGCCAGCGTGGATCCCACCCAGACAAGAACACCCCCACCCCACCCTGCCCTACTGCCTGGGACAAGCACCCACAGCCTTTGGACAGCAGGGGCCCTGCAGAGGCAGCAGAAGGTGCTAAGGGGAGCCGGTCCTAGAGACCGGCCTTGGTGGACAAAGATGAGCCTCTGAGGCCTGTGACAGCAATTGGCCAGAGCAAAGGAAGGGACTGTGGCCACTGCCACCTCTGAGCTACAACTCTGTGCTGTGCATGCCATCCCCAGGGAGATGTGACCCAGGAGAAGCAGGCAGGGGACCGCGCCTCCCCCTTGCTGATGGGCCCCCACACCCTGAGGACGTGCCGGGGCACCCGCACTGAAGCACACATGCATGGCACAGCACGGACCCAAGGCACAGGACACCCCCACCCCCCGGCATACACACACACACACACACACACACACACCATTCATGCTGACAAAGGACCCGACAGGAGCCAGGTTTCCAGAAGAAAACCCACCCTGAGTTTCAAACCCCTCAGAGCACGCTGAAGCCTCCTGACTGCGGCATCTCAGTTTCGGGGGAAGGAAACTGGAGGGTGGGGGTTGAAGCCTCAATATGTGGCAGCCCCCTCCCCACCCAAGGTGGACTGAACTGCTCCGGTCTATTAAAGAGGCGGATCCAGTCCTACAGAGAGACTGGCACCCTTTCAGAGAGAGAGAGAGAGACACTAGAGGGTGATTTGCATCAAGACACTTGTCACAGAAAGCCCAGCATAGGCACTCTCCCTGATGATCATCAGTCGCTCACAGTCCCGCTTCAAGGGCACTGGGACCCAAGGGTTTCTGGATCTTCTAGATGGGGTGCAGGGGCAGGCTGGGAAAGAGGGAGCCAAGCCAGAATGCTTCATGGCTTCAAACTTGTCCTGGATGCAGAAACAAGCCAGCATTCTCTGTGCAAGTGTGGTTTGGGGGCAGGAGGCTTTCTCGGGCAGCCCAGGGAGAGGCCTGCTTGGCTAACCCTTGCGGACTGGCTTCAGTGGAGGCCAGGCTTGGCTGTCCCTGGAAGCATGGCAGCCTAAGAAACCTTGGTGCGATCATAGCCAAAGGAGAAGGGGAAAGGCCCCGGACGCTGACCTTAACCGAGGAAGGGTGGCGGTGAGACCTGCGGAGCTCACTCATTCAGCTTTTCCTCCTCAGACCCAAGAGCAGCACTGGGGAGCAGAAGCCCCAGGGGGGTGGGGGGAATGGGAGCCTGCTGCTGCAGCACCCTTCCTTGTTGGGTCATCTCCCTTCTCCCCACTGCAAGGCACGCATATGGATGTAGATGTGGGAGAGGGCCGGTACACCACCTAGCACAGGGACCCGAGTAAGCTGTCCTGGTAACAGTCCACAGGGCAGCCTGAGTTTGTGTGTGAGTGTGTGTCTGTGGGTACACACACGTGGTACCAAGGGCTGTGGTTGGCTTGGGGGTTGGGGGGGGGGGCGTTTTCCCAGGGCAGCCCTGAGCCAGTGCAGGCTCTGAGTCCCCAGCTCCCAGGGCTAATCTACAAGGCACTTGTGAGAAGAGGCAGGGCCGGCTGCAGCCGGGGAAGAATTTTCGGTATGAACAATGAGCTCGCCAGCTCCTTCCCCTCCGCTGATCCTCACAAAGCAGAAAAGGAGGAAGGAAAAAAGAGTCCCCCCAGGGCAGCCCCTCACTACCACTGGCCAGCTGGCTGGGATCTGTCCTGGGGCTTCCTCTGCCCAGGTGCGCGCCCCACCTGAGCACGGCAGGGTGGGATGGACTCTCCAGGTATGTCTGCAGAGCACACGAAGTACAGTGTGCAGGGGAGTGCCCCCCAGGCCATCCCTGGCCAGAGGCTGGAGGACCAGGAAGCCATGCATGCCAGAAGTCTAGCTGAGGCCAAGGGCCCCCCACTGGGGCCCCTGCCACCCCACGTCCTGCAGGACCCTGTGGGGAACACAAGGGTGTGCGATCCCTGAGAGTAGAAAGGGCAGCCCCTTCTGCTACCTGGTCCCCAAGACCCTTTCGGCTTAAATCACAGCTGCTCCTCTGAATTCTTGGTGGGGAGGGGGCTGTGAGGGGCAAGGATAATTTCAGGGCCAATGAGCAGTCCACTGAGGTCCAGCGCACCCTTCAGCCTAGGGCCGGCTCCAGGGGGGGGGAGGGAATGGTGGGCTGGTTCAATCCTCTACCAGAGCAGGGGGCTGTGTCCCTCAGCCCCGTGCCAGGGCAGTTCCCCAGCGCCGGAGTGGGGGGACCCTCACTCAACCAGAGCCGTGCCTAGGAGACCCTGGACCCGCACCTCGACCTCCTCTGGGGACACCGCGTCCCCACCTGAGGCCTGCCATGGGCTCCCCACGTTCTCTCCGACCCTGGTCTGCGGGACCTCGAGCCCCCATCAGAACCCGGTACTGGAGACCCCGCACCCCCACACCAGAGGCCTGCCCAGGGAACCTTGGTCCCGGTGGAACTCCTGGCGGGCGCCCACCCC
>NW_022107431.1:1354325-1388263 GCF_000313985.2 Echinops telfairi | reverse complement strand
GGCGCGACCCCAGCGCCGCCTCCCGGCCACGCGCGCGGGGGCCGAGCCGGCCGCCTACCAGGAGCTGCCCAGGGTGGTGGTGGGCCAGGTGGCCGCGCCAACCGGGACCCGTGGCCGGCGGACTGACGCACCCAGGCGGGCAGTGGCGCAGCCAGCAGAGCCCGGCTGCACCTTGGGCGCAGAAAACAGGGCGGCGGTGGGTTTTCAGGGCAAGGCACAGCATAGATCTGTCATTGTTGTATTGGGGGCTTGCCCTTTGCCCCTGGGGGTCCACGTGTCGCTCTTGCTGTACAGAGGGGGCGCGGGGACACACTGCTCAGGCAGGAGAGGCCTTCTTGTTCTTCATGGAAGGACACACTGGCATGGTGGCCCTGGCCCCTGGGGATGTCCTGCACACCCACCCTGGTCTTTGGGGACTGTTCTAGGACCCTGACACGCATTCTCTTTGCAGTAGAGCTCCCCTAATGCCCCCCTCCCCTGTCCCCAGGTACCCCTGCCCCCCATACACCCCCAGCGCAAGGCTGTGATCTCACAGAACATCGAGAGCCCTGTCTTTGTTTGGGGCCCCCGCGGGTCTGGTTTGAACTGCGCAAGGTCGCTTACTCCCGGAGTGAGTGCTTAACTCTCGGTGCCACCTAGGAACTTCAGAAGGAGTGGCATTGGGGACCGTCATTAAAACCAGGCCAGGGTTTTCAAACAAACCACCGAACCCTGCACACCACACAGCCATGGCTGTGAGTGTCCCCCATGGTCCCCAAGCCCGCCTGCAGGAAAGAGCTCTTTATGGAGAGGGAGTGATCGCTGCTGCTTGGCGCCAAGGATGACCGGCCAGCTTGAGGTTCTGAACTTTCCGGCAGGACCCAAAATTTCACCCGCATCTTCCTCCAGAAAATTGTCCCCAGCCCACAGGGAGGGATAAAAGTCGGAAGAAGAAGCCTGTCTCGGGCAGCGCCCAGAAGTGACCTTGCTTGAGGTGAGGACAGACAGCAGGGCCAAAAGAGCCCCAGACTCCTCAGCCACCCCTTTTGTCCTACACAGGGACTCTGGGATGCCAGGCCAAGGAGTGGTGGTGACCGAGATTGTACCACGTGACCCTCCCATGACAGGTGGGCCCCAGAGACATCCATGTGTCCTGAAGGGTGGGGTGCTCGTGTCTTAGTGACCCCGAGAGTGGCCCCTGAAAGAGGAATCTGGGGCACAGTCGTGGCCATGGGTGAAGGTTGCCGCCCGCAGGCGGGCATGTGAGGAGGCGTGACCAGTGAGCCGACTTAGTTCAAAATGCAGTTTGGGAATGGCAGCTCTCCGCTCCTGTCCTCAGTAGCTCTGCGGCTCACCAGGAGTGCTGGCTGCTCCCGGAGCGTGTCCATTCCTAAGGGATCCCCTGGGCCCCACTCACTCACATTGCTGGGGTCCCCATGGAGTGACAATAGAAAGAGGCCAGCTTCCCCACTGGCAGCCTTTCTCACATGTCTAAATCACTGTCCCTCCTGGGTCCCTGGTGAAAGGTCTGTCTGCTCACCAGGGTCTTTGTTGATTGGTTTTGCTCCAAGCCAGAACCAGGAGCCTTGGTCTGAGTAGAACAGACACACGCTGCTCTTTCTGGCCAGTTCCGTGTGACCCAGACAACTGCTGCACAATTATTTTATTTCTGTTGCTGATGGGCACACCACGTGAGTCCTGTCCACAAGGACAGCTCAGTGGCCTGGGCCCCATCCTTGAAGCCCTGCAGCTGCGCTCCCCTCTTCTCTTGAGCTGTGGACAAAGGTCCCTGCACCCTGACGTTACCTGCTTACCTCTGGAGGGCTGCTGTCCGTTTGACCTTCTCTACAGAGACCTGTTGCAGGCTCAGTCCCTCGCAGGCATCCTTTCCTGGTTAAGCTGGACTATTGTTTGGTGGCCAGGTGACTCCATGGGGATATATTTTGGGTTAACGTTCAAAGTTTAAAGATTACCCCTGGACAGTAGCTTCAGGCGTGCAATCAGCCTCTGTAGTTGTGGACACAGTTTGTGAGAAGCACAGTGTAACACGTTTAATCACCTCTCTTTGTTCAGGAATTGTCTTCCTCAAAGGAGCCCCTGGTCACCACTCTGAATGTCCACCAAACCGGGGCCGGGAAAAAGTGAGCAGGTGTTACATTCTGTACTGCTCACCTCTGTCCACCACGTGCTGGCTCTTCCACCGCCTTTCCACTGGGGCCTGGAAGAGGCATCATCTACCTCACATGCTGGTTCCCCTAGGGTACATTCCGTGTGTGTGTGTGTGTGTGTGTGTGTGTGTGTGTATAAGGTGGCATGAGTGAGTGTGAGTGTGTGTATCAGGGAGTGAGTGCGTGTGTGAGTGAAGGTGTGTGGATGTGTGTGAGTGTGTGGGCTTTCATGATCAGTAGCTCCCTGCCCTCGGCATGGTGTTACTCCCCACTCTGTCTCTCACTGCGGGGCATTCACCACCAGACACCGTGGGGTGGACGTGTGGGGCCACTCTTGGGACAGTCAATGGTGGATCTCTCAGACACAAACCACCAGACCTTTCTTGCACATGGGGGCCCTGCTGGTGTCACGGCGACCTATTGGGTTCCTCACTGCAAGGTCGGCAGTTTGAAACCACCAGCTGCTCCACGGGAGAAAGTCGAGGCTCCCTCATTTGTGGAATCAGCATCTGGGGACTCACAGAGGCAGCTCTACCCTAACCTGTAGGGTCAGTGTGGGTCAGAGTGGATGCACCCTCTCCCCTCGCAGGCCGGCTTCTCAGCCCCAGGGAGGCAGCACTGGGCCTAGGCAAGGGCCTGGGCCAGACACGTGATGGGTTGAGCACAGACTCCATGGCCTGGTGTGGCATGTAGGGCATGCATGCTTCTCTCTGGCCATCCTGCTGGAGAGAAGCCACCTGCGGAGGACTGTGGCTCTTAGCTCTGGGCTCTCATAGCTGGTGGGATGTGGCCGTGCTGGTGCTGGCCTCTCTCCTTCTTAGAGCACGGGTTTTTTCCTCCTTCCCCAGGTGGAACACACCGTGACGCAGGCCAATGCTTGACTGGCCCCATGGACAGTTCAACCTGGGCCCTGGTTGGCGCTGAATGCACACACGCCTGGCCTGAGGGGCTCATGGAGTAACCTGCTCGTTCTGCTTGACAATGGAGATGGCACACACGAGGAGGGACCGCACTTGCACCTTGTCACACACATGCCACTGTCAGAAGTGGAATTCACGCTCCAATCCCACCGCTGGGCCCAGGCTCCCCCTCTAGAGCTCCTCGCTGTGGGCAGCTGGTGGGCAGCGGCAAGGCACAGCTGGGGCAGCTTGGAGGTGAGGACCCATTCCTGCCTTCGGGGCTCCTCTGGGGATGTGTGAAAATGATGGGCCTTCAGTGGTTCTCAACCTTCCTGATGCCGCGACCCTTTCATACCATTCCTCATGTGGTGGTGACCCCCCAACCATAACATTATTTTCCTTGCTACTTCATCACTGTTATTTTGTCACTGTTATGAATTGGGCGACTCCTGTGAAAAGGTCATTTGATGCACAGGTGGAGAACCACTGTACCAGAGGCTTGCACCACTGTGTGCACACACATCCACTCGCACTCATGCACACGCGTATCCACTCACACATGCATTCTCACTCATGCACACATGCATCTGCTCACACACGCATTCTCATGTACACACACGCATGTGCTCACACATTCACACTCATGCACACACATGCACTCACACATCGTACTCATGTACACACATGTATCCACTTATATATTCACACTCATGTACACACATGCATCTGCTCACACACACATTCACACTCATGTACACACATGCATTCACATACACACATTCACACTCACACACATGCATCCACTCACATGCACATTCACTCATATACATATGCATCCACTCACACCCACACTCATACACACACATGCATTTACATACACGAACATTCTCAATCATGTACACACATGCATCCACTCACACACATTCACACTCATGCACACACATGCATTCACATACACACATATTCTTACTCATGCGCACACATACATCCACTCATGCATTCACATTCATGGACACACATGCATCCACTCACACACATTCACATACACACACATGCATCCACTCACACACACACTCACATACACACATGCATTCACACACACACACACACACGAGTACTCACAGGCACACACACTCCTTCATTCACCAGCTCTCTCAGCCCCAGCCCCACGGGTGGCCAGTGGTCAGGGTTGAAAGCCTTGTTCTCAAGGTGATGCTGAATGTCTGTGGAGAAGGTTCTGTGCCACGGGGCTAAATGCAGTGGCTGCTTTGGCAGCGAGCGCACCCACCCCCCTTCTGAAAGGGCATCTGTGGTTCTGGCCCCAGAAGCATCCCCTGCCCAAGCATCCAGCTCCACACCAGGCCCAGCCACGCCACAGCTTGGCCATCTGGTGCCCTGGAAGCCCCAGGCCAGGCCCTGCCCTGCAGTCCCCCAAGCTGCAGATCAACCCGGTTGTAGAACAGAGGGCCGTCGAAATCCACACTGTTCTCACCAGAGCAGAATGCGCTCTGTCTGGCCATTGGCGAAGAGCTGGTTAGTAGAGGAAGCACGGCATATGGGTCCCTACAGGGGGAAGCTACGCTGCTCACCCCAAGACTGGCCAAATCAGAGGGACACGAGAGAGAGTTAATTCACGCTGTGCCCACCTGACTCTCTGGAGCCCAGATGACCTCTGCTGGCTTGGGCCTCCCCCTGCTCTCCAGCCTTCCTGGGGAGCCCCTCCCCGTCTTCATTTCAAGCTGGCTTTGAGGGGAGAGTAGCTTTCCCAGGGCATCAGAGACCCACTGTGCCAGGACCACTTGGCAGCGTGGACCACACAGACACAATTGACACAGAGAGACAGGTCCCGTAAGCCGATACTGGAATAAAGAAGCCTTTCCATCGCCTCCAGCAGGCCCCTGCCCAGGTCCGCACACCCAGGGAGGGTGTTCCAGCAGAACCCCTCCCCTCCCAGCTCCCCCCAGCTGTGGGCTGAATGTGGGGACAGGACACTGGGGGAGAAGACAGCTCGAGCACTGGTTGGGGAACACAGCCACTGGAGGGCATCTACCCCTTGACCTTACCCCAGCAGGGGCCCGAGGCACCCGTGGACCGCTCCCTGCCCTGCCGTTGGGACTTCAGCGCTGGAGGCAGAGCTGTCCTGGGCGGCTGGTGAGGGCTTCGGCCCAGAGAGGCCCCAGCCGCCTGCAGTGCTGCTCCTTCACAGGGCTGAGGGCCTGTGAGCCTCAGGGATGCCCAGAGGCTCCTCCAGCAGACGCAGGCACTGCTGCAGGTGTGTTTCCAGGTGGGAAGGGAGTGCTTTAGGAAGTGCCTCCTACCCCTCCCTGCAAAGCCCCACGGCTGGCACTCTGCTCCATCTGATTTCCAGGTGTCCCTCCAGCTGGAGGCGCCAAGGCGACTTGACACCGTCTCCTGGAAGCTCAGCCCCAGGCGGTGGGTTAGGGCCCCGGTGGGTCGGAGAGAGGCAGCAGGCACCACCTGTATCAGTTTGTTCTTGAAGAGCAGACACCCCACCCCCACCCCCGAGGATCTTAAATCCGTAAATGGCCCAGCAGAGTGTCTTGACAGCCTGGCTTGGTGGCCCAGGGGTCTCCCCTGGGCCTAAGCTGCACATGGGCACTGGTCAGGAGGCAGCTCCACATGAGCATGGTCCCTAGGCTCATGCTAAAGCAGGGCACTGCCTGGGCCACACCCTGGCACAGAGGCAGGTGGAAAATTACCCAGCACCTGTCTGCTACGCTGCTTCAGGCCCTGAGGCCTTGCCCTTGGTTGTATCAGACTCGTGGGTGCTGGTCTGGGGCCGGCGCTCCTCTGCAGGGTGTCTGAGCATGTATCTCACCTCAGAGAGCGAGAAAGTGGACGTGTCACTGCTGTCTGCGCACCCAGCTCATGGGCCTCACTGGTCCCATGGCAGCAGACGAGGGAGATGGGTGCGAAGGCAGCAGGGTGGCCCTGGACGTGGACCGAGGTTTACAAAGGCACGGACGCATGGCTGTTTGGATTGTAGGTGTTATCTCGAAGGAGGCAGCCGAGTTCAAGGACATGAGACAGCTGGGCTTAGACCTGGCTGCGTCATCCCTCACCCCATATTAAACATTAGCTTGATGTTTGATTAAGGATATCAGGTGGGCAGAGGTGCATGAGGACTCACCCAGAGCTTCTGAATGGTGTCATTGGGTGGGCCCGGGCAAGGGGAAAGTGTAGGGGTAACGCAGGTCATGCAGAATAGTGGCAGGTCCTGTTTGTTTAGGGTGTCAGTGGACTTGGTTATGGTGGTCATGGTGGTACTGGTGTGGTAGCAGTAGTGGGATTGCTCATGGTATTGGTGATGGTGGCGGTCGTCCTATTGGGGGCACTATTGATTATGGTGCTCCTTGTAGTGCTGGTGTAGTAGCCATGGTAGGATTGCTCATGCTAGTGGTGATGGTGACAGGCGTCGTATGGGTGGTCAGAGCAGGGTGAAGTCGGTAGCAGTCCGAGTAGCGTGGAGCCTTGGTAGTGGTGATGGTTGTGATAGTAGCCATGCTCTGGCTGATAGTGAGGCTAACTGTGGAAGTCACATCAGTGGAAGTAGCACTAGTCGTTGATACTCTTGGCAGTAGTTGTTGTTGTGGATATGGAAGCATTGCTGCAGTAGTAGTAGCCTGTCGGTGGTTGTGGTACTCAGAGGTATGCAGTATTGGTAGCTGTGACGGGAGTAGTGGGGGAGTAGTAGCCTTGGTGAAAGTTGTATTTGTCATAGTACAGGTAGTAGGATTGTGGTGATGGTCCTTGTTGTAGTATTGGAAGTATTGGTGGTCCTGCGAGCAGCAGCACCCATGGCAGTGGTGGGCACAGTTTTGTGGTGTGGTAGCCGTGAGAGGAGTATTGGCGGTACTGTCATTCATCATAGTGCTGGTAATAGTATCGGTGGGGATAGTAGCTGTACTATTGGGAGAACTGGTCATGTAATCACCTTAGTGGTCGTGACAGGCATTGCTGTAGTGTTAGAGTATTTCTGGTGGTGATCTTAGTGGTAATAGTGGTAGTAGTGTGGTGGTAGAGTAGCATTGGTAGTAATGGTAGAAGTAATGGCAATAGTTTTAGCAGAGTTGCATTGGTAGTCATACTGGTGGTCATCGTAGTATTGATGGTCGTGGTACTGATGGTGGGAGAATATTGTTGGAACGTGTAGTATTGGTGCTGGGTGCAGTATTGGTGGTAGATGTAGTATTGGTGGTGAGTGTAGTATTGGTGGTAGTATTAGTGGTAGATGCAGCATTGGTGATAGATGCAGGATTGGTAGTAGGTGGAGTTTGGGTGGCAGATGTCGCATTTGTGGTAGATGTAGTATTGGGGGAGGTGTACTGTTAGTGGTAGATATAACATTGGTGGTAGTGGTGCTGCTGGTGGATGCATATTGGTGGTAAGTGTAGTATTGTTGGTAGATGGAGAATTGGTGGTAGGTGTAGCATTGTGGTGGCTATAGCATTGGTGGTGGATACAGTATCAGTGGTGGCTGGAACACTGGTGGTGGGTACAGTATCAGTGGTGGCTGCAGTATTGGTGGCAGCTGGGGTATTGGTAGGAGAGTAGTATTGGTGGTAAGTGTAGTATTTGTGGGACCCGTGGTGGTGGTGGTGGTGTTCTAGATAATCCCCTTTACCTTAGATGTTTGAGCATCTCTTCTTGATAAATATATAAATAAACTGGAAATTAAGATCACCAGGAGTTGTTTTCAACACTTTGTTTTCAGGTGTCTGAAAAATGTATCAAGCAATTCCAGGATTCTTTAGCCATTTTAAAAATTATTATTACATCTCTGTTTTATTTCAACTTTTGAAATACTGGTGTACAGAAAACACCATCCAATAGGCGGTCTGCCATGATTTTATCTACCAGTAGGAGATGAAAAAGATACTTCCACTCAAAAATTATAATAGGATACTTTTTAACATGAAGCTTTAAGTTGATCCTCATTTCAGATATGTTAGAATTTTGTAAAAACAGCTGTGTTGTAATTTATTAAATATGTGATTTCTGCTCTTTGCTGGTGGAAGAATGGGAACAATTTAATGAAAGACTGGTTGTGTAAGCTGTTATTGTTGCTGCTCAGAATGAAAAGGTTGCTTGCCCCCCACCCACACCCCCCAGCAAAGTCATGCTCTGCCCCAGGCTGGTCCAGCTCTGGGCACAGGCAGGCTGGTACCCTGCTGTCCCCAGAACAAGAGGCGAGGGTGTTTCCCCAGAAATACAGCATGGCAGGCGAAGAGAGCCCGAGAGGTGGTGAAGAGGCCAGGGACATTGGAGGCTAGGGAGCAGAAGAAATGGAGAAGGAGTTCGCCAGCCAGTTCCTGTTCGAAGAAGCAAGCAGACCCATTGCTGTTGCCTTCAACTCCGAGCCTCCCTGCAGGGCAGAGCAAAACTGCTCTGTAAGGGTTTCTGAGACAGGCGGCTTTGAACCACCTGCCCTGACTGGCAGACTCACCTGAGCACTACAGAAGCAAAGCGGGCTGAGTGCCCCGCAGCGCCATCCCCACTGGTTTGCCGAGTCCACTGCTAAGGCTGCTGTGTCAGCCCCTCTGTCCGAGGCCTCCCCAGTCTAGGCTGACCCCACTTTAACTCAGTGTCCTTTCCGAGAGTGGTCTGCCCTCATCTCGTAGCCAAAGTAAGCGGCTGCAAGCTACCCACAGTAGACTCTTCATCCGGGACTGGGGCGGCCTGGGAAGCCACTGATGGGAGTCACAGGAGTGGGGATGGACGGGGTGACACGCGGGACCCCCATGTCTCAGACTCTCACAGAGAGGAGAGGGTTGGGTCTGCTGCGGTGGAAGGCACATTCTGTTGTTGAGACTGAAGACCCTCTCCCCACTGTTGCCTGGACAAAGAGGGCAGCCCCACGCCCTCCCAGCAAGAGACCCTGCAGGTCCCCCAGCCACCCTGACCAGCTTAGAAGGAAGACAGGGAGAGACGGACGGGAGGCTGCCAGGGGACGCAGGCAGCCAGACCCCTGAAGACCCATGACCACCAACTGAAATGTGGCTGCCCAGCTGAGGGCCAGGCGACGCTGAGGGACTGAAAAGGCAGGGTGCCAGGGGCGGAGCCTCTCCGAGGAGAGGAGGCCAAGCACTCATGGAAGTCCTTGCATGTCCGCCCCCCGCGTCCTGGGAAGACGTGCTTCCAAGGAGCGGGAGCCTTATGTGTTTCACAGCAACAGCCTGTGGAATGTTTTTTTTTTTTCAATCGCTTAGCATTGTAGAAATGGAAAATGTATTAGAACAATTGAAAGAGCTTTCGGTACACAGATAGATGTACCGAAACAGTGATGGGGGTAACAATTCCATGTGGGCTTAAGGGGGAATGGAGAGCAGTGATAGATGTATAACCCCCCTCATGGGGGATGAATGACAGAACTGCAGGTAAAGGGGTACATCAGATGGTGTGAGATATGAAAACATATATATCATTTATTAAGGATTCACGAGGGTGGTAAGGTGGGGAGAGAGGGAGCCCCTGAAACCTAGGGGCTCAAGTAGAAAGACAATGTTCTGAAAATGGCGATTGCAGCATCTGTACAAGTTTGCCTGATGTCATTGATTTATGGGTTGTTAAGAGCCCCCAATAAAAAGATCAATAATAATAATTTTTTTAAGTGGAGAAAATGTCTCGGACATGAAACAAAAGCAGTGTGAGCTGGAGATTCTGTTCAATGCAACCGAGTCAAGCTCCCTCATAGTGGCCCTCTGGGCACCAGGACGACGTGCTGCCCGCACCGGGAGCCCATGGCTGCAGCCACGGTCTCACCCAGCCTTGTCCAGGGGCTTCCTCTTGTCTGATTCCTCTCTTTTCTGGAAGGTAAGGCTGCCTTTTGCCAGAAGCTGGTCTTGCAGGATAATGGTCCGTAGTGAACACACAGAAATCTCACCTTCTTAGTTCTGGGAGCATTCTGGCCAGCCTCCCGTATTCGTGTAGGTAGATAGGTCTAGGATGTTTTCAATGTTCTTCACCAACCTCTCGACGTGGACAGAAATCCTCGGCCTCACTTGACAGACTAGTTTGGTGGCACATGGCTTTCAGCACATCGCAGAGCCCCTAAAGCTGCTGGGGAAGGGGTGTCTGGGGCCCTGTAATAGACTAACCTATGTCCTTCAGAAGGATGTGCATAAGTCTTAAACCCTACACCCTGTGAACCCGCCTTATTTGGGAATACGATCTTTGCAGCTGTTATTTCTTAGCCTGAGACTGATTAGAGTACGATGGGCTGTATCAAATTAGGCCGATGTCCATGTTAGAAGAGACACCGACAGAGTTTCATACCTGGTGATAGGTGCTGTCCACTTGGTTCACACTCACAAAGGCCCAGGACAACAGGACAAAACACTGCCCAGTCCTGAGCCCCCTTTAGAGTGTTGCTATGTCTGGACCCATGGCTGCAGCCACCTAGTTGGGGGACTTCTTCTCTTTTGCTGCCCCTCGGCTTTACCAAGCGCGATGTCCATCTCAGGAACTGGTCTCTCCTGATGAAATGTCCAGAATATGTGAGCTGGGGTCTGCCCAGCTCACCTCTAAGGAGCACCTGGATGCACTTTCCCGGATGTATCCATTTGTTCTTCTGGAACTCCAGGGTGCTTCCAGCAATCTGCTCGGCACGCTCATGCGATGCGCTGGTTCTCCTGAGAGCTCTCTTGTTCATTGGCCAGCTCTCACACACAGGGCAGGAAGGGAACATATTCTGGCTCAAGGCAGGGGCACCCTAGTCTTGAAAGGGACATCCTGGCCCTTTGAACCTTTGAAGAAGGCTGCACCCAACTGATTCAAGTTCTCCTCCTGATTCAGCAAGCAAGGTTGAGTCATCTGCACATTGTGGATTGTTAATACACCTTCCTCCAGTGCGGGTGCTGCGTCCGTCATATAACCCAGCCTCTCTGATTCTGTGCTCGGCGTACCGATTGGATAAGTATGGTGAGAGGGCACAGCCCGATGCACCCCTCTCTTCATTCGAAACCGTGCAGGATTCCTGTCTTTGTTCAAACGACTGCCTCTGCTCTCACATGCAGGTTCCACACGAGCACAATTAGGTGCTCTGTAACTTGCATGCTTCTTACTGTGATCCCTAGTTTGTTAGGACCCACCGGCACAGTTAAATGTCTTTGCGCAGTGATAAAGCACCAGCAAACATCTTCCTGGTCTTCTCTGCTTTCAGCCAAGCTCCACCTGACAGCAGCAACCGTAACCCCTGTGCCCCATCCTCTTCTGGACCCCGCCTGGATTTCTAAAGAGAGCCGGGATCTGTGTGGGCAGATGGCATTATAATGTTCTTTTAAAAGTTGAACACTTCTTAAAATAATTCACATAGAAAGAAATAAGTGATCAGTCACATCAGAGGTTAGCACTTATTTCTGTCCCAGCCCTGCCTAAAGGTACCAGAGGACATCGCTCAGATATGACATGATAACACTGATACCTGGGTGATGCAGGAGGGGCGGAGGAAGGCTGGTGGTGAGGATGATGCATCTCCTGCTGAGAGCATGCTCTTGGTCTTGGGAGGACAGGCTAGGTGTTGGAGAGGGTGTGGCTGGAGTTGGGGAGGGTGGGCCTGGTGCCAAGGTGAAGTTCTCCGGGACCGAGGGGGCAGTACACAGGGAAGGATGTGGGCATGAATCCCTACACCCTTGTCCTTCCCTCCCTTCCACCCCTCATTAAAGTCAGTCTGTCTTTCAGTGCCTTGTTGTTGTTAGCTCCGACCCATCGCGACCCCGTGCACAACAGGCTGAGACCCTGCCAGGACCTGTGCCGTCCTCACCCTCGTTCCCGTGCCCGAGCCCAGCGGTGCAACCACTGTGTGCGTCCATCTCACCGAGGACCTCCCTCTCTTTGGCTGCCCCTCCACTTGATCAAGCACGATGTCCTCTCCAGGGACTGGTCTCTCCTGACAACATGCCCAGAGTGTGTAAGACCAAGTCTCACCGTCCTGCCTCTAAGGAGCACTCTGCCCTTGCTTCTTCCAGGACAGACTGGTGTGTCCTCTGAGCTGTCCACGGCACAACATTCCTTTCCAGCACCACAGTCCCAGTGCGTTGGTTTCTCCATGGCCTTGCTGTTTCCCTGTACCCTGATGACTGTGTTTCCTCATTTGCAATGCAGGCCTTTCAAGGCATCTCCCCCACCCAAGCCTGACTCCCTGAAATACCTGGTCGGGCAAATCACCTCCCCTGTTAGTCTGGGTGGACTAGAGAAACAAATTCAGAGACATTCACATATGTATAAAGAAGAGCTTTATATACACGAGCAATTGAATATTGAGAAAATATCTCAGGCCAGTTCAGATCAAGTCCCTCAGTCCGATATGAGCCCATATATCTGATACCAATATATAAAGTCCTCTTCAGACTTACGAAACACATGCAATGACATTAAATGCAGGAAGATCACAGGCCAGTGGGTAGAAATTTTTGTGGATCCAGCAGCAGTGTTAGCATCTCAGTGCTGGTAGCGGTCTCCACGTGGCTCCACCAGCTCAGGGCACTAGCGTAGCTCCATGCGTCTTGTCAGCTGTAATGTCTCCCAGGGAGTGAGCCTGTGTCTCACCCCCAGCGAGCTATTTATCTTCTTAGTGCCTCCAAATGAGATCATCAAGCTGTGACCGAATTGGCAGGCTAAACTCCTTCCCTTTACTCTTAATCCTCTCAAATTGACAACAGATCATGTAACTACCACACCTTCCTCCTCAGTTTTCCAGTGTTTTGGACATTCACTGTCAGTCCTGCCATCATCACTGCTGCCTCGCCGGCTTCATGCTGCCTGACTGTGTGCTCACAGTGACACCATTGCCTCGCTCCCCAGCAGCATCCTCTTGCCCCCTGCCATCTTCATCAGCTACATGGGCCACTCCCGGTCTCTGCGGAGGCTGCCAGGCTTCCCTGGTGCTAAAGGCAGGCTCAGAGGCCTGGTGCTGCTCTGTGCTACAGAACCAAGCCCACGCTCAGTCACACGGCTCCAGCAGCTCCCTGTAGCGTGCGCCGCTGTCTCTGTGACTCTCGCCAGTCCAGAGCCTCTCCCAGTCCCTCACTCTGAAGGTCCTTCCCGCATGCTCCATCTTTGTGCCGTCTAATGCTTTGCCAGGAAGGGATGGCGTTTCACCCGTTCCCAACCGCTTTGTCTTGTCCACCTTATCCTCTGTCGTTAGGGTTCTCCTTTGGTTGGATGTGGCCCCAGCACTTGCTTTGTGGCATGGTGTGTTCACCGGGTTGACTAGAGAAAAAAATCCAGGGAGACATTCATAGGTGTGTAAGGGAGAACGTTATATCAAAGAGCAATTGTACATTAAGAAAACATCCCAATCCTGTCCAGCTCAAGTACATAAGTCCAATATTAGCCCATACGTCTGGTACTAGTTCATAAATTCCTCTTCAGACTCACACAGTCACACACAATGATGCTGAATGCAGGAAGATCACAGGCCGTTGGGTGCAAAGTCCTGGGGATCCAGTGGCGGTGGAAGCATCTCAGTGCTGGCACTGGTCTCCACTGGCTCCTCCCGCCCTCTGAGAGTGGCTCCTCAGCAGGAAGGGGAAGCAGAGAGGGGCTCTTGCAGGTTTCAGTAAGTCTCCTGCGGTCATCAGCAGAAGAAGGCAGACAGAGAGAGGAAGTAGAAGGCCATGCCCATCAGGACGCATCATCAGGCTGGAACCTGATTGACCAGCTAGACTCTACCCCTTACCTCTTAATAACCTCAAGTTGACACAAGATTATGTAACTACCACACCTGGGTCAGAGTGAAAAAGAGGCACACTCCAGCCACATTCAAAGGCACACACTCACCAGGGGTTAACAGCCACGTGATCCACCTGGGAACGGCAGAGGGTGCTCTCCTTCCTGGGCCAATGAGATCATTCCCTGAGGTAGTTAGTTTCTTGTGCCAACCTGGCTGATTAACACACGTGGGGTTAATTGAAAGGTGGAGAGATAAATGGCTCGGTGAACCTCGCCTTTGTAGTTCTTGGGTCTCTTGCTTTCTGATGGTTGGACTAGGGTGCAGCTGCCTTAGCCAGTTCCCTGCTTCAGCTGGCAAGGCTGACTTCCTACAAGACATCCCTGAGGAGAAGCCTCATGGACCTACCCCGATGCAGCCCTGGGTGCTGAAGCAGCCATGTGGAGACCCCTGTCAGCACTGAGATGCTGACATGTTCACTGATTCGGTTTTCCTCCTGCAGTTGGCATCACTGAGTCCATTTTGTGAGATGCAGGAGGACTTTGTGGACTGGTGTTGGACATATGGGTTAATGGGTTAATGTTGGACTCGTGGGCTTGGGCAGCACTGGGTTGGGATGTTTCCTTGATGTGCACTTAATCTTTATATAAAACTCTCTCTTATACATGAGTTTCTGTGGATTTGTTTCTCTAAATTACCCAGACTAACACACACCCCTTCACTGTGGACCTACTGTACAGGTGCACATATGTGTAGCATGCATGCACTCACACCCCTTCACTGTGGCTCTACTCTCTCTATATGCACATATGTGTAATAGATGTGTACAAGCACACCACATTCACTGCAAACTTATTCTATGTGTGCCCATAAGTGTAATATACATGCACAAACACACACACCCCTTCACGCCAGTCCTGGTTTATATGTGCATATATGTGTAATATATGTGCACACACACCCCTTCACTGCAGACCTACTCTGTATGTTCACATATGTGCAATATACGTGCACACACATACACCTTCACTGCAGTCCTAGCCTATGAGTACACATACGTGTAATATACATGCACACACCCCACTCACTGCAGACCTGCTCTACATGTGCACATAAGTGTAATGTACGTGCACACTCGCACATCCCTTCACTGCAGTCCTAGTCTCGATGTACAGCCATCAGGAAACCATATGATGTATCGCCTGGGGCAGACCTGCTGCTGGGAACACCACAGTCAACCTCTTTAGAGCATTAAATCCCAGTGATGTGGCTTTAAGGACTGAGGTGCCTCCGCCCCAGGCCATGGTGCTTCGAGCCACCTCACGTGCCCGCAAAAGCTGCCCCATGAGCAATGACTGGTGGCAAAAGAACAGCGTCTTTAGATTCGAGTGCTGGCTAGACGAACACAGAGCACCACAGGGCCAACCACCCTGTCCCAGCAGGACAGCCAGCATGTTCCTTAGAGGCAAGGATGGCACGACTCTGTCTCACATCCTTTGGGGACAGTCCCTGGAGGACTCCGTACTTGGCAAAGCAGAGGGCCATCAGGACGAGGAAGACACCCCAAACAAAGGAAGCAGATGGACTGACCCCGGCGGGGCCCAGGGCTCTAGCCTGACAGTGATTGTGGGGTGGGGGCAGGGACCCAGCAGTGAGCTCTTGTGCCTGGGATGAGGACGAGTCGGAGGGGGATTGGTGGCACCACCAGCAGCAGCCGCCACAGAAGCCGGCAGCTGTGAGACGTGACGCCTGGCCGGGTTCCCCGGCGCTTGGCTCTCAGGCTCTCTGACTAACCTTTCTGTTATTTTGTTTCCTTGCACTGTTTGTCCTGCTTGCGCTGGCGCTGACTGGGAGCCAGCCCCGGCTCTACACACCTGCCCTCCAGCGCCCACTTGCCTGTGGTTTTGCTTGAGCGTCCGACCCCTGTGAGCGTGGCCAGGACATATGCCCACCTCTGAGCCCACAGGCCTCTTGTGGGTCCCCTGCACCTACCACCTTGGCAGGCACTACTCTGGTGATCGGTGTGTAAAGGCAGGTTTGTAGGCGAGCAAAGACAAGCTCTGGGGGCAGGAGGAGGGGTGTGGGGTTCAATTAGATCCAGTTGTGGAAGCATGGAACTTGAACTCGTTCCTGAGTAATGGCTGTGATTCAGAAAAAAGCTTTCTCGGCAGAAAGGAGCCCAGAGCGGTTGGCTCAAACAGGAGTCCATGAGAAAACATGCACGGTCCAACTACCACGCCCAGACCACTGCCTTCGAGTTAGGTTTGACCCGTGGCAATGCCACAGGCCAGAGTGCCAGTACCCGGCAGGGTTTCTAAGTCGGTTAAGTCTGCGGGAACAGACTGCCCCAGCCCTCTCCAAGCGGCATTGCTGGTTTGAACCGCCGACCTTGCTGTCTCCTGCCATACCCATGGTGCTCCAAGAGCACCTTGCTGACCTTCAGGGTTTCCCGAAGTGGCAACCTCTCCCTGCGCAGGGGCAGAGCGGGCACCATCCAGAGGGGCTACAGATGCAGACACTGACATTTTAGTGGGGATGATGAGCCAGTCTGCAAATTCTGCCAGTGTGGGGGTGGGAGAGAGGGGGTGCTGAGTAATTTTACTTTTCTGAAAAGCAGCAGCTGGTCAGACAAGCTGGGGACTCTACGGAAGGACACCGCGCATGATCGGGAACACCGAGTCACAGCTGCGCGTGTGAGGCCAGGCCCAAGGGTCTGAGCCGTACATCTCAGCAAAAACAAGCAGACAGACAGACAGACAGGCAGGCAGGCAGAAGGATGAATGAATGCATGGGTGAATGAACTCAACTTCTTTGGGAAAGCAATACAGACAAATGCACTATACGTTTCTGAGCCAACAAGGAACCAAAGTGCCCTCGTTTAGAACTGGGACACAGGGAAAGGGGCCTTTAAGAGGAGCTGTCCTGCAGCACGGGCTTCCTAGCCAAGGCACCCACCGTGCAGTCTCAGGAAGCCACCGCTGTGTCTGTGGCGCGGCCCACACGAGCGTGGCACAGGAACTGTGGCCCCGCGGAGGGAAGCAGTGCAGAAGGATGCCTCCAAGGACTCGATGACCCGCAGCCTCTGCTTGTTCCTCGCTCTTATGTCTTTGCTCCTTTACAGCTTCACGGAGAGGAAGGCCCAGATTGAAGGACTCGGTCAACGTGAGGTGCACCCGACCAGCAATGGACTTCCAGTCGCCTCGTATGCACGGAGACCTTGGACGTTGCAGAGGGAAGACTGAGGAAGGGCTGATGCATTTGAACCTGAAAGTACCACGGACCACTTCAAGGACAACCAGATCTGTCTTGAAAGAAGGACAGCCAGGATGCTCCTCAGGGCCAAGGAGGCCAAGGCTTCCTATCTCGTGCTTTGGCCAGGTGGTCAGGAGAGACCAGTCCCCGCAGAAGGGTGTCACGCTCGGCAATGCAGAGGAGCAGCAAAGGGCAGGAAGACGCTCAAGGAGATGGATGGACAGGGCGGCTGCTTCAACAGTCTGACACATAAGAACAATTGTAATGCAGGAGCAGGGCTGGTCCATGCTCCCCCTGCTGTGCATCGAGAGGGTCACCATGAGTCTGAACTGACTTGCTTTCATCTAACTACAGAAAGGGGGCCAAGGTGAGACAGTGTGATTCCCCGTGGATGCCTGGGCCCATGCCTGATGCGAATGGGGAAGCACAGCTTGTCCCCCTCTCCCCTGCTCCCCCCTCCCCCCCACCACAGAGGGGCTTGAAAGGCAAGTCAATGGATCTTCTCTGAGAGGCCACTAACTGGGAACCTCCGTGGAGCAGCTCGGTCCTTACACATGGGGCCACCCTGTGTCGGAACCAACTGGGCTACAGACACAGGCCACAGCTACCTCTCAAGCGGCAGATATGGACTTAGACGTGGACAGACTTGAGATGTATTTGGAAATCCACTCACCAGAACATGTTAACCGATTTAATTTGGTGCATGAGGGAAAAGAGAGAACTCATAGATGGTTGAATTTAGTGACTGAGAGGATGGTGTTGATATATATGCCAAAGAAATGGGGATTTGAAACAATTTGGAGGGAATCAAGACTTAGGTTTTGAGACGTGTTTGTGTCTCAGCTATGAAGTAGGCAGGAGTACAGATGAGAACAGGACCCAGGGGCAGGTCTAGGTTAAAAGTCAAATCGAGGATATAGTGGTTAGATTCTTTTTAAAAGTTTTATCGGCATATAATTCACACATCACACAATTCAATAGTTCAATCACAATAAAAGGAATTGTACACTCATCACCACAATCAGTGTTAGAACGTCTTCTTCATCCTTATGCTCATCATTAGTAGCTCCCCATTGCCCCCTTGCCCCCTGCCACACCCCTAAATAACCATCCATCCAGTTCCTGTCTCTGTAGATTTACCTATCCTGGGGTTCATACACAGAAAGCATGTTTTAAAGCTTACAACAATAACAAAGTAAAAATATAATGGCCTCAACTGAAAAGAAGGCAGAACATATTTAAAAGAACAAATTTAAATGGATCACAAGGAGATCAAATGATAGGGTGCTGCATTTTAACCTAACGCATCTGTAAGAATCCACTTTCGAATGCACTCTGCAGGCTAGTAAGGCTAGCCACGTCCCTGCCCCGTGGTCGGAGGGTAGTCACCAGGAGCTTAATACATTAGTGCATTTTCCCTTCACATTAAAAAAATACGCTTTTAAAATGAGTCAAAGGGGAGGTCAAATGATAAGATATTACATTTTGACCTAACTATGTCTCTGGCGAATTTATGTCCACTAAGTTATGCTAGTGTTTTGGTCAAACACTGGTCTAGATGTTGCTGTGAAGGTGTTTTGTCAGTGTGGTGAACGTTTTGCATCCACTTGGGGGGGGCATGATGCACTTGGGGGGGCCATGATGCACTTGGGGGGGCCATGATTCTCGGTGGTTTGTGGGTTATGATGTAATCATCCCCCAGGATGAAACCTGATAGTGTAACCACCTCCGTGATGAGGTATACTGAGAGTAGCCAATCAACACAAAGGGCACTTGCTTAGTGTGACCTGCTTCCCGGGCAAACTCTCCAGCTTTCTGCTGCCTCCAGACCCTGTGTCTACCTCACCAGCATCCAAACCCATGTTCTTTAAGTGGGTTTGAACAGGTAACCTTCTGTACAGACTGCCAACCCCGGGAGTCAGTAGCCTGCCTCTTCGGTGTGTGAACTAGCAAGCCTGTCCTCTTGCCTGCTGACCTTGGGTTCATTTGCCTCCACAGCCTGCCGCATGACCTTCTGATCTTGGTTTTGTCACCTCCCACAGGTTACTTGAGCCAGGAGAAGCCTCCAGTCTGACATCTGACTCATGAACTTGGACTTAGCGGGCGTCCCCCACCCTGTGAACCATTTCCTTGAGTTAAACCAATCTCTCTGTCCCTGCCTCTCTGTATCTCTTCATCTCTCTCTTTATTTCTCGGTCTCTTCTTCTTTAGCTCTCTGTCCTGAGAAGTATAGAAGCTTCACTGATTTTCCTTCTCTGGGTCCTCCAGAGGATAGAGACAAAGAATAGGGAGACAGATGACAGATATTTACATAGATCTACAGATAGATTGCTAGATAGATGATAGATGGATGTGTGTGTGTGTGTGTGTGTGTGTGTGCATATGTAGGGGTGGCTGGATGATAGATAATTGCATAGAAGATAGATTACTATATGGCATAGTTGATGTGGATGACAGATTAGAGAGAGATGATTGGTAGGCAGATGGATGGATGGACAGGCAGACAGATGATGGATAGACAGATCCTTGCCATTACAAGAAGTCCAGCCAGAATGCTCCTTAGGGACAAGGATGGTGAGACTTCCTCTCATCTACTTTGGACAAGCTCTCAGGGAGACCAGTTCTGGAGAAGGGAGCTGGTGCTCAGTAAAGGAGGGCGGAGAGGAAGAGGAAGGTCCTCAGGGAGAAGGACAGGCACCTGCAGGAGAACAACTGCCGTGAGGGTGCGCAGGGCCGGGCAGCGTTGCAGCCTCCGGTACGTGGGGCTACCGTGCCTCCGGACTGGCTCAAGAACACCCGATAAGACTCTCACAAGCCATCCTGGTTGGCTTTAGAACTCTGCTTGGTAGAAGGCGCTTCCATTTAAACAACTGTGTTCAAACCTTTAAAGTGAGACGAAGTCTTCTGTGTATCGGAGCTGTCGGCTTGAAGATGTAGTCGGTCACCTGAGACTCGAGTCACAGCCAGAACATTGCCACCCAGCCCGAGTCGCCCCGGGAAGCAAGGTTTTTTGAAAACAAGCATGTCACTTGTCCTTCCCACTCATCCTTGTCACCTGTGGTCTGGATGACAGAAGGCTGTTCTTCATTCAGAACTCCGTGGTCTCTCTCTCACCTTCCCTGTTCCCCGGTGACCTCTGCTGTCTCCTCTCTGCCCCACGGTCTCTCCCTCGTACTCTGCTGGCTCTCGGAAAGCCCAAGTGCAGTCTTGGCTTTCAACAGCATAAAACCTCAGAAGATGTTTACTTGCTCCTAAACTGTGAGCAATCTCTCCTGAACCAGAGCCCTGGCCCTCTGGGGACCGGACTGTCTTCAGGCCCAGCCTGCTCAGGCCGGTCCAGAACGAGGAGGGATGAGGGCTGCTCCGACAGACGTGAATTGCAACTCTGTTCAACCCAGCCGAGCAAACACATTCAGAAAGAGGACAGGGAAAAAAATTCTTGCCCAAGGCACAGGGTTTAGTGAGTGCCACCGGGCGATTTCACCTTTCATCAACAAATGCACATTCTTGGCTCCTTGTGTGCCAGGTTTGCCTCTTCATTAGCCCACCTGGGCTTGAGCAGCTCGCGGCATGTCAGGGTTTGTTTTGCAGAAGTGAAATGAGTTTAGGATGCAAAGGGCAGAATCCATGAGGCTCAGATCTCTGCCGAAACTCTGCCCCACAGCTGGACCTGGCGGCCAAGGCCCCAGCCACTGTAGTCTAGACACTTCAGAAGCTAGGGTCTGGGTTCTCCAGCCATCCGACGCTCTGCATTTCTGCATAATGGAAAGCGTGAGGTCTCCGTTCATACCCTTCTGAACATTTGAGTGCAGCCAGGACTTAGAGTTGAGGGACTTTCTCCAGTAACCCCAAGAAGATGCCAACGGCAGCCTTTCCCCCCTCCAGCCTGCAGCTCCCCAGAACACCAGAGGGCCCAGGCTTCTTCAGACCACAGACCTCAGGCCGAGGGCTAAGGAACGGGGACTCTAACATGCTCCTCTCAGTGAGCTTTCCTAGACCCTGCGGTGACTCCAGTCTTCATTTGTCTTCATGGAATCTTGAAAATAAGGGCTGAATTATCCCGGCATTTGAGTGGCATCCCCCTTTTTCTAAGGACATGATAACTCAAGAGATGGACATAGATTTAGAGACAGAAAGAAATAGACATAGATTCTGGTCTGGGACTTCAAAAGGGCTGGGACATGGAGTTAAAAGAAAATGGATTTTTCCCATACACTTTTTGAGGTCCATTTTTATGTAGATAATAGGTAGGTAGGTCAGTAATTAGGTAGGTCAGTAGTAGGTAGATAGGTAGATGGATGTCCAATGAATGGATGAATGGATGGAAGGATGGATGGATAGGTAGGTAGGTAGGTGGGTGGTAGTTAGGTTGGTTGGTAGGTAGGTTGGTGGACATGTAGGTAGATACCCATGATCTATCATCAATGGGTAGGTTGATAGAAGATGGAAGGGTAAATGGATGGATGTATTGGATATATAGGAAATTCCACATCAAGTGCTAAAACTACGCCTTCATGGGTTCAGTTTAAAACCACACTGGGCTTTGATATTTTGTGAGTTATTTGCCAGCACTGGTAGGTTTCCGCTGCACTTGCTATGGACTCTTCCCCATGCGTGGGGTGGTCCCTTCTCCAGGTGGTCCCCTGTCTTCTTCCAGGTCTCCACTGCAGCAGTTGATGCCCTGACATGCTGGAGAAAGGCCCACGAGCCTCTGTGATCTTTCCATGGCTGCCATTCCCCGACCCCGGGGCACAGGCTAACCACCTGCATGCTCCATGGACGTGCACTGAGCACATGTGGAATCACAGTGAGTTGCTCACCTGGATGGGGAGAACGTGGATGAGAGGATGCCGGGACCCCCTTCTGTCCAGGCCTGAGCAACAGTCAAGACACCAAACACAAATCTCATTGGGAAGGTATGCCGCCTAAGCCCTCTTTAAAGTGTCCAGCAGCCAAAGTGTCCCACCGAGGAGTGAGGTGTACCTGACCCAGGATGTGGTATTTTCAGTCTCCGCGTGTAACTGTGAGGGGTCCGTCAGTAAGGACGACCAGAGAGGAGTCGGCGGGTGCTGGTGAAGAGCATTGAAAATACCATGAACTGCCAGAAGCATGCAGACAGCTTTCTTGCAAGAAGTACTACCCGGAGGCTCCTTTGCATGTGAGGACGGAGAGGCTCTGTCTCACAGATTTGCACAGGTTATCATGAGGGGAGGGTCCTTGCAGAAGGACATCGTTCTTGATAAAAGCAAGCATCAGTCCAAGAGGCTGACACTGGCCTGTGACGACGGGCTCTAACGGAACCCCTCGTGTGGCCATGGGCTCAGCTTATTCCTTAGTTCAGGGGTCTGCACGGCATCTGAACGGACTGGGCGGCACCTGGCACCAAGAGCAGCCACGGGAGACCTTCAGGGTAAGTGCGGCCCTGGTCCGAGCCAGCTGCTCCAACACTTGATAAGCATCTCGTGCAGAGACCCTGAGCCAAAGCCCATGAGCAGTTTTACGACGGGGCTGCGCTTCCTCTCCACGGGAAGCCTGCACTGCGATTCCAGCCCCGCCTCGGAAGCTGCTGCGTGGGCGTCTGGTGGTCTGCCAGGATCGTCGAGGGGGTCCCGGAACCGGTCCAACATGTGAGCAGGGCCTTTGAGTATGATCCTTCAGGGCGAGGAGGAGAAGTAGAGCGCAAGGGGGTGTGCAGAGGGGGGCTTCCAGCTCTGGGGTCGGGGAAGCAAGGCTGTGGACCCAGCAGGGGTTGTTTCTGAATTCCATTGTGGTCATGGAGGTTGGCACCTCAGGTCCTCGTAGCAGTCGGGGGCGGGGTGGGGGGAGCACTGAGACTTGGGGTTCTGGTGGGAGTGACTTACAAAGCCTGGATGGACTAGAAGCCCTCACACGCCTGGGTGTGCGAGGCCCTGGCTATCCATGAGCCTTGACCACCAGGAGGGCAAGACTCGGCATCTCCCTTGGCAACGTGGCGGTGACGGTGGCTACCCCAAAGTGTGGCTGTGAGGATGGAATGACAGAATGTCCCCCGGCCAAGTCCCCACATGGGACCATCGCTCGGCAGGCATTTGGGTCAGACCCGATGATCAGACCATCTGGGTCTTAAGTCCTGTAAGAAGGCCAGAAGCTTGGCCACTTGGATGGATTGAACTGCGTTCCCAAAGGCAAGCCGTAACTCTATCGCCTGCACCGGAGATGACTGCGATGTTCTTGAGTGACTTCCGTCACTTGAGGTCATGCCAGAGTAAGGCCAGTTCTGATCCTCATCCCTCCGGACTGGCCATCTGTAAAAGTCCGAGAAGGACAGGAAACCAAGAGAAGCTAAGAGAGCAACTTGGAACAGTTCCCTTCCAGAACCCTCGGGAAGGGGTGGCTCCCACAGGACTGAAGCCTGGTTTGGAATTTCAGCCTCCAGAACCGCCCTGTGAAGCTCCCCCCAACCTCCCGCCCCTCCCCACCCCCACGTGACATCCCCTTCCTTCCTCAGCTCCAGGAAAACAAGGCAGCATCTTCTGGCCTCTGCTCATCCAGGTGTCTCCTGGGGGAGAAGCTCCACAGCCCTGCCTGGAGCCCCGGCAGGCGAGCAGATGCACACTAGCAGTGCCCACCAGCAGTGAAATGTCCAGGGTGAGGGGGGAGTGGACCAAGGCAAGAGGCGCACCCTGGACCTCACATTACCATTCGGCCCTTAGAAGCCCAGGACCCGAGAAGAAACCCTGTTCTTATCTTTGTTTGGGAAATAGCACCCTCGCCCACAGACCCTCTCTGGGTGGCCTCTCAGGGTTACCTCTGAAACCCTAAGTCAGCCCCACACCCTCCTTCCCCTGGGGTGGTGGTGGTGGTGGAGCAGCCTCGGTTTCATCATGCTTCCTTTGGGCGCATCCCAGGGAATGTCCTGGGAAAGGATCCGCTCTCTCGTTGGCTGAAGATGTTGTTGTTGCTTCTGCTACTTGTTCTCAAGTAGCCGGGGCCTCTGGGCGCCCTCCCCATTTCTGTGTGCGAGCACAGCCCTGCACTCCGTGAGCCAGAGGGCATGGAGCAGCCCCTAACATCGCTAGGAAGGCCAAAGGCCACCTCCGCCACTAGTCCATGGTGTGGAGCTCCTGAGCGCTGCACCTCTTGGGCGAATGTCCTGTAGGCAGAATTTCATGAAGGTGGCGGGGGAAGGGGCACCCAGGACCCCTGTGGCCACAGCTGGGAAGGGGCAGAGGGAGGAGAAGCCCGTCTGTTGCGAATGTGTAGGGTGGGGGGTAGATTTGGGTGAAGCTGGCTAGTCTGGAGGTGTCTTTGGGGGAACTGAAATTAGAGCTGGGCTTCAGCAAGCAGACAGGAATGGACACCGGCAGGGCTCTGGTGCTCTACATGGAAGAGGCAGGTCCCCTTGACCCGCGGGTTCATGACACCCCTGTCCTTCCTTTGCGAGTGTGTGACCCGCATACTGAACAGAGCCTGTGATCTGTAACATTACCCACAGATGCCCCTTCCAATCTTTTTGTCAGTGACTCATAACCTTCTGAAAACTTTTTGGCTGAAACTATTTAGTCTTTGCGGTTCCTGCCCCCAAAGAGATGATTTTGTGTGAATGTTTAAGACTGAACACAATTCTGGTTTGTTTTCGAGTCATGGGAGAGGGTGTTTTAAGAAAGCCGTCTTGGCTCTCCAACTCCAGTCATCGTGTGAGAACCACATCCTTCAGATCTGACTTGCTAATCAGTGTCTCCGTTCTCCAGAGTGGCCAGCTTTGCTTGTGGACTGGGTCTCTTTTGACCTGGGAAGGGGTCCAGGGTCCTCAGTTCTGTGCCCCAAAGCCTGATGACACTATTCACTTCCATAAGGGACAAATGTGCTCCCCACCACCCCACCCTGATAGATAGAGTGAGTTCCAAATGCTTTGCCGGGATTGTGGCCTTATTTGGAGATGGGCCTTGGGTAGGTGTGAGTTCACACAAAGCCATGGTGGAGGAGGGTGGGTCCTCATCTACTACACCAGGTGTCCTTATGAGAGAGGAGAACTGTAGGCAGAAGGAGCCGAGGAAGGATCTCTGTGTGAAGGTGCTTCTGCCAGTTGAGGGCTGCCTGAGGCTTCCAGAAGCTGGGAGAGACCCGAAAGTAGCTGCCCCTACAGCCATCAGTGGGAGAATGGCCTGGCCAACACATTGGTTTGGATTCATGCCACAGGGGCCATTTGTAGCCGATTTGACCAGTGCAATACATCATTTAATGCATGGACAATTGCCTCCATGGGATGAAATCATTGAGAACCTCAATTTTTCCTCCACATAAAAGATGTGACTTTGATGACTAAGGTGCTCCTTACCCAGGCCATAGTGTTTTCTGTCTGTGTGTGTGCATTGGAAAGCTGTAGAGTGAAAAAGAACAGAAGAATTGATACATTCAGAAGGTTGCATTGCCTAGATGATCAATTACGTCATGTCTTGTCAGGAGAGCTAGCAAATCCATCTGAGAAGAGTCAAAGCATAATGCTCCCTGGAAGCAAAAAAGACTCATGGCTAGAAAAGCTACAATGGCTGGCAGAGGGTCAGCCACCAGTGCAATGGACTGACCCATGGACACAATGAACTCCAACACACAGTGATGGCAGAGCTGGAGAGGGTGCCGGGCTGGGCGGCGCTCTCAGTCTTTGTGCATACAGCCACCCAGAGTCAACCCACTCATTGGCAACTGACTGCCACAGTCATTCATTGCTTGTCCTGCGACTCTCAGTCTGGCCCCACATTCCACGTCCAGAGCCTGACAGCAGAGCCAATGGCCATGCAGGCAGGGGGTCACCTCACTCTCAAGCCAGATGTGGACCCAGGAGCCACAGCTGCTTAGCCACAGAGACCAACAATTGCACTAGCAATGCACCCTAGCAAGAAAGCCCCCAGAATCGGGCTCCCTACCTTGAGCAGGACTGCCAGCACCCATCCTGGATGAGCCCTCAAAGGCCAACTTTGTGGGAACGCTGGTGTGTCTGGGCTCCATTCACCATTGGACACCTGGCAGAAGCAGAAGGCAACCATCAAGAGTCCAGGCAGCTGTGGCCATCTCCTCCCTTACAGTATGACTGTGAGACAGGCATCAAGCATCTGATTGGAAGTAGAATCCAGCCTGGCCCTCTCCGCCGTCGCTGGAAGTTATGGAGCTACTACCCACGGGCCGAGTGAGGGCGCTGAGTGGTCTCCGAGGCTGCAGAGCCCGTGCATGCTGCGTGCAAGTTCTCAGGGAGTGCCTGACTTTGGGCTGCACACCCCCATGATGCGGGAGCAGATCAGGAGCGAGACATCAGGGAACCCAGACTGAGAGAGGAGAAGGGAGACCAGGAGATGGGCAAGAGAGTCCAAGGCTCCAGCCAAAAGCCCGGTGGGAAGGACAGAATGTCCCGATGGGAAGACAGGTGGAAGGGGGCACCCAGCACGAAGACAATGTCTGCCATCACAGTGTCTTCCATCTGGCCTGTCCACTGAGACTGGCCCAGCTCGACTGGACCTCGGGGTCCAGCAGAATCACAGGGGGCCTGCTCTTCAGCCAGCGCAGCTTCCCGTCACCCTGGAGGCTGGCCCCAGTTTGCTCAGAGGCAGATGCGAGAACCCAGCTCTCCCCTAAGCCACCCTGCTGCCACCTGGCCAGCCCTGGGCTCTGCTGTAGCTCTGCCCCATGGCCATTGAGATCAGAGTAGGGTGATCAGACCCTGATTCCCTCTTCCTTCCCTGAGGGCACGTCTGCCCAGTGCAGAGAACAAGACCTTTCTGTCGCTGGGCGGGTCTGTGCTTATGAAGAGCCTTCCATCAGACCACAGGCCCGCCTCACTGTTGGTAAAGTAGCCAAGCGTTGGGCGACAGGGAGGAAGAGAGGGTGTTTTGGGTGTCCTTCAGGTTGCTCAATCTCACCTCCCAAGAGGCTATGCAGCTCAGCCTCCCTGGTCTGACCAGAGAAGCGGTGCTCCCTGACCGGAACTGTGCACATTGTTGTTGTCAGGTGCTGTGGAGTCCACATGAAAGAACAAACACTGCCCAGCACTGCTGCTCCTCACCATCGTCCCAGGACTGAGCCCACAGCGCCTGCAGCCACGGCGTCGTCCACCTCACGGAGGGCCTATTCCTCTGCCCTCCAAGCATGATGTCCTTCTCCAGGGACTGGTCTCTCCTGACAACACGGCCCAAGTGCAGGAGACACAGTCTCTCCCTGCTCGTCTCTACGGGGCTTTCTGACCGTACTTCTTCCCGAGTGCTCTGTCGGTGCCCTGTCGCTGCACGGCACTCTCGGCGTTCTTGTCAACACCACAGTTCAAACGCAAAGTTTTCATCGGTCTTGCTTTCTCAACGTCCAACTTTCTCATGCCTAGGAGGCCACGGCACGTCCCCTGACTTGGGTCAGGCACCCACCTCAGTCCTGAGTCACACGCCCTTTGCCGACCCTGTGAAGAGGCCCTGTGCAGCCGATGCACCATGCAATGTGCTGTGCAGTTTCCGGATTGCTGCTCCCTGAGCGTTGATTGTGGAGCGGAGCAAGATGGAATCTGGCTTCTGTCCAAAATCAGAGCCCACGAAGCCCAATCTCCCAGCACCTGTGTGAGAAGGCATCTTGGGGCAGATGTTTCTCAGGGAGATGGTGCTCCCCCACTTGAAAGGTGTAGAGAAAACAAATAGAGCGGATGAAGCCAGGCCCCTGAGGCCGACTCCGGGTGGGCCTGTGCCGCAGAGCATGGCGCTGCGCCGCAGGGCTGTCGATGGGTCACACACCTCCAGGGCTTTGTTCCCAGACTCCTCTGGGTGGCCGTGAGCCCCAGCCCTCTATAAACGTTTTCTTGACATATGTTCCGCATGTCTTATAATCCAATGGCTTAAATGCATTTAAAATAGTTGGGCAATCAGCATCACAATCCATTTTAGAACATTTTCTTCTTTCTTGCACCCAATATTATTAACTCCCTGTTACCCCCAACCTCTCCTCCCTAAGGAATGATTCACCCAGGGACCGTCTGCATAGACTTGCCCATCCTGGATTGCACAGCAAGCCCTACCCAGCCCCAGCCCCGACAACAGAGCAGAACACAGAAGGACCTCGAGCTCACGGAAAGCAGAAGACAATCGAAACTAGAGCATGTTAGAAATGGGTCAACAAGGAAAGCAAATCCTGAGATGTTAAACTTTAGGGTCACAATGTTGGCATCCATGCACTTCAGGGAGCACTGTCTGAGGGCACCGCTATTTGAACCCCGAGTCCAAGGGAATTCAACGGAGGCTTCGTCTACGGGGGACTTGGCAACTGTATGATGGGCTTTGACTACCACCGACAGCCTTCTGCAAACTGGTGCCGAGAACGCCAAGTCAACTACGAGTCTAAGTCGGCGTGGTGAGCAGCCAGCACCTTCTCCAGTGTCCCACTGTGCGTGATGCCGCCTGTGATTTCGTGGACCTTCTTGGTTCGGACTTTCAACAACTGTTAGCCAAGACCTTGAGACCCCTTTGCAGGAGATTCGTCCGGTTCGACAGACTTACGATGGCGAGCTTCTGTGTGTTCTCTGCATTTCCTGGAGATGCAGCAGTGACAGCTGGCTGACACCAAACTGGGCTGGTCCCAGGAGAGGACCAGGCCGGAGCCAAGGCAGGGAGGTGACAGGTTCAGCACACACGGCCCTGCGGCCATGTCCATGTGCTCCCAGCTGTTTGCAGAGCTGTTTCCGTCCAGTTGTTCATGGTTCACTCCACACTGAGGGCTCAGGACTTCTCGTTGGGACCCCGGTGTTGGGTCATTTCTGGGTTGACAAGAGCCCTTACAGGTATGATGGGAGAGGTCTCAAGCCTCACTTGTGGGTCAGAGCTGCTCACTCCACCACGGACAGGGCTGGGCATGCAGGGAGACATGATGGCTCCCGCATCTGCTGGTCCTCTCCGGCCAGTGGCCAGCGCACTGCCCCCTTTCTCAGCTTAGCTGGGTACATGGAGAAGGTGCCACCTGTCTCTTTTCAAAGCTTCTCCTGTGCCTCTCTGCATGAAGACCACCACCCTGACAGGCATGGGCATACCATCCCAACAGGGAAAAGGGGGGCGTGGCTGCTGAGGTCAGAAGATGCGGGAGCAAGACTTCAGGACCACAGTCCAAAAGGACAGTGAGTTAGATGGATAACGTGTACTGGAGGGGCCAGCTTCAACATCTCATCTGGAGGCATCCCAATCTGGAGAAACCGGTGGGTTAGTACCATTGCAGTGGGCACTGGGGGCAGAGACACAGGTGACTGGGCCTCCGCTGTGAGCAGGTGCTCTCCATGCTCCCCTGCGTCAGCCTGCCCCCCAGCTTCAGGTAGGGAGCAACGTCATCCCCACTGCTTGTGCACCCCTCACCCCTCAAGTCACCTGCTGCCCACCACTGCCAGCCCTGGCCCACCCAAAGAAATGCTTCCAGGTCACAGCAGCCCCCAGGGCGAGGTGTAAAGATGGCGTCACTCTGTGCCCAGGTCTGTGAGGAGGACAATGGCAGCCCCGTTCAGAGGGTCTTGGGACGGGATGGACAGGTGACATCACGCAGCACCGGAGACAGCCGTGGCGTGGGGAGTGGGGAAAGGATCACACCGTCTACTGTCATTGCGATGGTAGTTACTGTAGTGTTGGGTTGGTTATCACCAGTGACATGTATGTCAAGTCTGGTTGTGATCAATGGCATGCCAGGGGCTGGCAACAGTTTCAGCACGTTACTTATAATGGATTCATCTCACCCAAACTGGGTAGTGAAACGCAAACCCTTACAAAAGACTAGCCTCCTGGCGCTGCCTGAACAACAAACTGCCCAAGAGGGTTGCTTTCCAGAACAGACTGTATTTTCTTGCAGTGCAGGGGGCCAGTTCTCTGGGCGTGGCTCCAGGTGGAGGCCTGTCTTGTGGTCCTGTGTGGGAGCTATGACCCTGCTTGGATTCCTGGCCTGAAGATGCACCTGGAGGGTCTGTTTCAGAGGGTAGCCCCCTGGGGCTTGTGTCTCTGTGTCAACTCTGCCTTGGGATAACACAGAGTGGCATTCCAGGGCTACCACCCACTCCAGCAGTGTGGGACCTCCTCAGTATAAGAGCCCCAGCCCCAGGCTGGACCACCCCACAGTTCCAGCACACAAGTCCATACCCAGCACGCCCTGACCCACCTCTCAGCATCTCTCTTGGTGGTCTCAGCCCCCTGACATCGAGTGAGTCACTGCCAGGTGGCCCTGGCTCCTGGCCACCCTTGGTGTCAGAGCAGACATGCTCCATCGGTGGCCGTCAGTGGTTTGCAGAAGTTGGTGGCTGAGTTTCTGAGCTGCCTTTGGGGGGACGAGAACCTTCGGCTTCTGGTTGGTAGCTGAGCACTGAAGCATCTGTGCCACCAGCCGCCCCGAGCGAGCACACTCCCCGCTGATTCCGTGTGTCCACTTCAGAGAAGGAGGCGGGCAGTGCCCCAGGCGGGCAGGGAGACCAGCCTGTGGGTTGGCCACTGGGAAGACTGCAGCGACAGCACGCTGGCTGACCAGGAGGGGGCTTGTTGCCAGGCCTCTGCGGAGACAGGAGGGTGAAGAACGACAGGAGAGTGAGTCCAGAGAGGAGGCCACGAAGGTCCCTGAGGACACGGAGCCCCCCTCCCCAACATGCTGGGTCCCAGGCGAGCTGCTGGCTGGTTCCTGAAGGGAAGCTTACACGTGTCAGCCCCGTGGCCGCCCCTTCCTGGGGTGTCTGAAGTCGCGTGTCTCAGAGCTCCCTTCGGTGACCACGTGGCCTCACAATGCCCACGGAGCAGGATGGGGTCAGCCCCCACCCCGCCCCTTCCCAAGGACAAACACAGCTCCGCTCAGCAGAGACGGGAACAAGCCCTGCTAAGTAGTCAGCCACAGGTGTGTTTTCTTTGCCCGAGCCGAGGAACAAGATTTCTATTGTATAAAACCCAAAAGGGAGCGTCGGATTCCCGTCTGCTTCACTCAGAGGGCAGACAGTCACCCCCGCTGTCTCGCCCCAGAGAGGGCAGGCGAGGCCTGCTTCACCCCAGGGGATACCTGGAGCCTCCGACCCCTGGGCCTGGGCTCCCAGTAGTCTTGCCTGGGTCCTCCCACCAGGAAGGGGCTCCATAGAGGACTCTGTCCCCGCTTGGAGCCCAGGGAATTCTCCTGCGGGCGGTGGGTGGTGGGACCTGAGCCAGACCTCAGCTCTCAAGCCCTGCTTGCTGTTCTCCGTCCAAAGGCACTTCCTCCCATCGAGCTCACGCCTCGTCTGGGAGGGTCGGAGGAGAGCTGCTCCCTGGGGTCTCCCCAGGCCCAGGCCAGGTCTGTCTGGAAGCTCAGGGAATTCCTGCCCAGCCTCAGTGCCACATTTACCCAAGCCTCCACTGAGAGGTGTTCGGTGGCTACCTGGGGGCCACAGGTGGGGGGTCGAATCCAGGTCCCCTGCATGGGAGGCAAGAAGTCTGCCCTGGCCCCATCACCCCTCAACCTGAGGATTCCAGGCACTGAAAACCACGAGGTGGGGGCAGAGCCACAAGGGAGGGAGTGGGGGTGGGAAAGAGAGGGTCAGGGCCAGGGATGGAGTCATGGGGCCTCCCAGGCTCAGAGATCAGGGGCATGCTGAGGATCAGGCATGAGGCCAAGTGCAAAGGGCCCCAGGAAGGAGGAACTCTCTTGGGAGGTGTGTGAGGAGGAGGGAGAGCTGGGCGGTGTCCACTGCCATGGACAGGCCCATAAAACGAGGGGAAGGAGCAGCACAGAGGTCATCCTGACCTTGGGGAGCAGAGCTTGGGGCAGAGGGCCACAGGGGGAACTGGTTCACGAGAAGCCAGAGGGAGGTGCAGGCAGCAAGCAGGAGCATATTTTGAGGGGTTCTGAGGTGGCTGTCAGCAGAGAAGGGGACACAAGTCTGGAGGAAGGTGGGGAGGGCAGAGCTGGGCTGTGGGGACTGACCGGGAGGGAGGGGAGCAGCGGGTGGCTGGTGCATGAGCGGGGTGGGCAGCGGGCAGCGGCTTTGAGCAGAGAGCACTGGGGGCCATTGGCGTGGCTCTGTGGTCGGTTTTTGCTTTTCAGAGTGTTCAACTGCCTTTCATTTTTTTCCTGAGAAACACATGCCTTCCTGACACAGCTCCGCCCTCGGGAGCTCACCCCTGAAGCCTGTTGAATGGGAGACCTTCTTCCTGTTCCCACTCGGACATTCCAGGCTCCTCAGCAGCTGTCTTTCTGATCTCCCGCTCACTGCATTCCTGGATGCACGCCACGGTTTCTTGGATCCCATGTCTTCCTCCTTTTGGATTCCTTATGTGTTCTCTGGGTCTGAAACGCCTTCTTTCAGTTCAACATCCCGCTTATTTCCCTGAGCATTTTAAAGTTATTGTTCCCCCTTTAAAAACACAGCCGCTTTTAGGGCAAGGTTTTTACCACTCTGATTCCATTTTCCCCCTGTTGGTAACATGCTTGTTGTTTCTGGATCCTTCCTCTGGTTATCACTGGAGGTCTGAAATTTCACAGGAACCGTCTAGAGGCAGCATCTCTAAGACGTATTCTGCTCTGCACCCAGTGTGTCCTGGTGCTTTTCTTCAGCTCGAGGAAATTTCTTTGATTATTTCTTTGATACGTTCATTTAGTCTGTCCTGTGGGAAAATAGGGGGGTTTCTACCTCGAGTGATCACATGCCTGAAGCTTTCTTCTGTAGTGCACACTGAGGTGCCTCCTTCCTGGGAGGGCAGCATAGTATCAGGCTGGTGTCTGCTCTTGCTGTCAGGTGCCGTCCAGTCAGTTCTGACCCATAGTGACCGCACACAACAGAACAAAGCCCGGCTGGGTCCTGCGCCAGCCTCACAATCGTTCCTGTGCCTGAGCCCATGGTCGCAGCCACGGTGTCCATCCATCTTCTTGAGGGCCTTCCTCTTGTTCACTGCCCCTCCACTGACCAAGCTTGCCAGAGAAGGTACGTCATCTGTTGTCCATTTGAGACTGAAGAGTGAAGGGGTGGACTAGCCTGTCAATCAGGTAGCAGCTCAATGACCTCATTTGGAGGTGCTAAGATGATAAATAGCTCAATGGAGGCAGGACACGTGCTCACTACCTGTGAGACTTCCTGTTGAGAAGACACATGGAGCTATGCTAGAGCCCGGCAGCTGAAGGAGCCATGTGGAGACCCCTGCCAGATCTGAGATGGTCACACTGCCACTGGATCCACAAGACTCTCCACCCACTGGCCTGTGATCTTCCTGCATTCGGCATCATTGCATGGGTTTCATGAGCCATAAGAGGACTTTATAGATTGGTATCAGACATATGAGCTAATATTGGACTGGTGGGCTTGATCTGGACTGGGCTGGGGTGTTTTCTCAATATTCAATGGCTCTTGTATATAAACGTCTTCCTTATACACATATGAGCGTGTCTATGAATCCACCCTTGTCCTAACGAGCACTCTGGCCTGACTTCTCCCAAGACTGATCAGCTTGCCCTCTGGGTCATCCGTGGTGCTTTCTACGTTCTTCCCCGGAACCATGATCCACATGGGCCCACGAGGCTGGTGTCTACTCTTTTCTAACGTCAGGAAGGGGAAGGAGAGTGGTCCTCATTAGCACCATCCTCGCAAATTTGATTCCTCTGAGGTAGGGGTCACACATGACTCCATTCCCTGCCCCACGCCCCGCCTTTAACCAACTCTGGCACTGGCTGCCCTCCCGGGATACTTTCTCAACTTCTCTGCTGGATTCAATAATTTGTGGCAAAGGTCCCAGGGAGCCCACAGGCTGTATTAGGATCCATCATGGAGGTAGCAGTGTCTAATTTGGGATCAGGAACTATTCAAGGTACAATGGTTGGATCAAGATAAGCTCTTCTCCACTCTCCCTCTACCCTCCCAGTATCGCCACTCACACCACTGGTCCTGAAGGGATCATACACCCTGGATTCCCTGTGTTTCCACTTCCTATCTGTACCAGTGTATATCCTCTGGTCTAGCCAGACTTGCAAGGTAGA
>NW_022107431.1:1344435-1352305 GCF_000313985.2 Echinops telfairi | reverse complement strand
AGGGGCTTAAGTGGAGAACAAATGTTTTGAGAATGATGAGGGCAATGAATGTACAAATGTGCTTTACACAATTGATGTATGCATGGATTGTGATAAGAGTTGTATGAGCCCCTAACAAAATGATTTTTTTATAAAAGATAAGCTCTTCTCAGCCATGCCTATAGTCCCTTTGCTCTCTGCACTGCTTTGGCAATGTTGCCACTCACATGTTAGCTCTGCCAGTTCAGTGCCTGGAGGCACCCCACTCCACTGGCAAGCTTCTTGTCTGAATGCACTGAGTCCTCTGGCTCCATGGGCCAGGGAGCACTCTGCCCTGCCCATGACCAGCTTTACTTCTGCTGCTCTTCTGACATCACTCCTGTGTCCCCATTCCTTGTCCTTGCTCACCATCTCAGGTGTCAAAATTCTGGTTCGTGGACTGAGGAGATTCAGCTCAGGGGCCACAGGTCCCAAGGATGGCCCTCAGACCTGGTCCTTCCTTCTTGAGGGTAGTGAGATACACTCCCTTCCCCAAGCCCCCGATAGCTTATGTTCAAGCGGGTGGGATGCTGAACTGACCACTCCCCACGGCAGGCTTCCAAACACCATATGTGCATGGTCACATAACATGAGGGGACGCTGATGGTGTAGTGGTTTCATTTTGGGCTGTGATCCGAAAAGTCAGCACTTCAAAACCCCAGCCACTCCTCGGGAGAAGGATGAGGCTTCCTACTCTTCTAAAGACTTACAGTCTCAGAAACCCACAGGGCAGTTTTATCCTGTGCGATACGGTCACTCTGAGTCCACATCGACTCTGGCAGTGAGAGTCCAAAGGGGGCCAGTAGTCACAAGCTATTCAGCTCCCTTGGGGGGCCACAAATGCCTCCCATTTGAATCGTCGACTTGGTCAGTTCCTTCAGTATTCTTCTCCACGACCACAATTCAAGGGCATTGAAAGACAGAACTCAGCGTCAGAGTCACCTTAGAGGCAGGGGTGGTGAGATTCTCCTTTCATACGTTAGATGCAGTCTTCCCTGTTTCTGTTTAAACAACCACCTCGGTGTCCATGCACAGGTTCCTCCTGATCACCAAGAAGTGTCCTAGAATCCCGTGCTTCTCAATGCTAGCCACAGTTTGTTATGATCCCCATGGTTAAATCCCTTTACATAGTCAATGAAACACCAGTAACCCTCATGCGAGGGTCTCTGCTTTCTGCAAAGACCCCCTGACATCAGCAGTGCTACCCCTCATTCCACAGCCTCTTCTGAACCCGGCAGTTCCTTTGGATGTACTGAGGCAGTTATTTTAGAGTGATATTCAACCAAACTTTACTTGCATGTGGTATTGATGATATGATAGTGTCGGGTCACCGTTCTCTGGAATGGACACACGTGTGATGAATATCATCTAGTCAGTTGGCCAGGTGACTGTCCTCCAAATTTCTTGTCATAGAAAAACGCGTGCTTCCCACGCTTCGTCAGCTTGTTGGCATTTCAGTGGTGACTCATCAGCTCCTGGGTCCTTGGTTTTCACTAATGCCTTCAGGACAGCCCTTCAGCACCATGGGTTCTCAATCGTATGCTGCTTGCTGGCATGGATGCACATTGGCCAGTTTGTCTTGGTGCATGCCATGACTCTGCATCTTCCTCCCACCGTCTTTTGATGCTCCCTCACCGTTGCATTTTGCCCTCAGACCCACTACACGCGGCAGCATGAGACTGGAGTTTTTTCTTCGATTGTTTTGGCGAGAGGTGTGCTGAGTTCGCGCTTTGAGTTTCCTAACTCCAGCTCTTTGCACACGTCATGGCAAGACTCTCCTGTGTCTACTCCAGCTGTCCGTGGAACATCTCTCTTCCGCTCTTCGACGTCGCCCTTTCTTCTGTTTTCTTGAAAAGCAAGTTGCAGACCCTCTTGCGAAGCTCATGTGGATCTTTTCGCAGTGCCCGTTTTGTTTGGTTGTTTTCAGGGCCCGGGAGTTGTGGCTGCCCTCCCACGGCTCATCAGGTTTTCTGTCACCCATGTTCAAGGCAGCAAATCTGTTCTTGAGATCATCTCTGGGTTAAGGTGTCTTCTGGCTCTTGTGGATTTGTTCTGACGAAACATTTATTAAGACCGAACTTGCGCATGAGTGCCCTATAGACTGTTCTGTAGTCAACCTCTGGCCTTGCGCTGACCGATGAGAGGGAGCGTGTCCGTTGTCTCTGCAAAGACATACTCAGCTTGATTCCCGAGGCTGCCATCTGGTCAGGTCCACGTGTGTGTTCGCCACTTTGTTGTTGAAGAAGAAAGGTGTGTGCAACGAAACAGTGGTCTGCTCAGCAAACTTCTGTCATGTGACCTCCAACCTTGTCCCCAGGCCCTGCTTCCCAAGTGCTGCGCCTTCCTCCTCGGTCCACCTTTTGCATTCCAATCATGTAATTAAAACGATTCATGACATTGATTTTGATGGCATGTTTGGTCAATTTCCGACAGAAGACACTTTTCTGTTTCTTCGCCATTACCTTACTGACTGGTGCGTAAATGTGAGCAATTGCGTCAACTGGACTTCTCCGTCTGCCTGTACACACTACCCTCTCGTGCTCCAAGAGGGGCTCTGCGGGTTCTTTTGGACGCAGAATGTGACACCGAGGCTCCTGGCCTTTCCATTCCCGGCATAGGAAACCACAAGGTACTCTGCGCCCAAGTGGCCAGCCCGGGTTGAAATCAGTTCATTAATGCCAAGAGTATTGATCTTCATGCGTCCCATCTCATTATTGACACCTTCCAGTTTTCCTGGATTCATACTTTGTATATTCCACGTTCCCATCATTTTTGCAAATGTTTGAAGCTGTTTCCTCTCATTTCGAGTTGTCCACCAGCAAATAAAGGTCCTGGAAGCTTCACTCCAGGCACGTCATTAAAGCCAACACCACCTTGAGGAGGCAGCTCTTCCCAGTCGTATGTTGAGGCCCATCTTCTGGAACTGCATCTGACTGTGTTTTTCCACCCTTACTCTGAGAGCTCTGCTGAGACCTGTCTACCGTGGGTGACCCTGCTGGTCTTTGAAACATAGGTGACATCTTTTAAAGCGTCACATCAATATGTAATTTATATGACAAACTGACAGATGAGTGGTGGACGGAACCACTAGGGTCCTCTAAGGACAGGGTGGTGTCTCAAACCACCTGGATTACTGTACGGTGAGGGAATGGTCTCAAACCACCAGAGGTCCTCGCAGGTAAAGGGGGGACCTCTCAGAACCACGGGGAATCTGCCAAGGACAGAGCGTGTATCAGGGCAGGCCTTGTATGGCGTGTGCATGAGTATGGGATGAGGATGAGTGGTGGTCCCCACGGAGCCCTGCAGGGACCATCGCGTGACCACACTGCTGAGAAACAAACGGCCCACAGGGATGACCTGACTTGCATTTTATTTGGGTTACAGTGACATCATTTCAGATGTTGCTTGCTGTCTTAGAAATCCTGTGGCTTTCTGGTCAACCAGCGGCCTTCCTTCTTTGTGCATCTCCTTCCCTGGGACAGGAACCTGACTCTACGCCAGAGCTGCCCCCACGGCTGCGCGTTCCCTCTTCTCCGAGAAGCAGACCCTCCAATCGCCCACACTGAACGAACACCCAGCACCCCACAGGCCAGGCTTGGTCCTCATCTGAAGACTGATGATCCAGAGGAGGGAAAACATGTTTCTGATTTTCAACAGCTTTCAGCAGGGACCCCTACAGTGCAGGACGGGGTCCCTGCTGACGAGACACCCTCACAACCTTCTGGACATGTTTCTGTAGAGGGCTCTCGCCAAGCATGCCCGCACCAGTGTCTCATGGTCTCACACCGCACACGTATGATATCACACCATACACACCCATGGCATCACACATGCATGCCCACATATGACACCACACACATAACACACCACACACGCTAACAATCTAGCACCCCCCACAGGCTCACACCTCATGCGCTCCCACTATCACACACACATGATGTCGCACCACACATATGAGGACCCCACCACACATGTTCAGCACACACCACACACCTATACAATATGTTCACACCATAAACACCCACAATATCACACCCCACACATATACTGTTACACACACACATACATTCCACACCACCCCCAATACCACACCACACTCACCCACAGCATGAAGAACGGATGTGGCGGTGACTGACACCTCTCTGTGCGTCACCTGGCTTTGTGGCGTGCCACATGGCCCCACATTTGCTAATGCCTATCACAATACTGCCTGGCCTGTGACATGCCCCGAAGTCTCCATAGAAACTCAAATTTAAGGTGACCAGACGTCCTGCTTTTGGTGGAACAGTCCTGATTTTTAGCAATTTTTCCCGCATCCTGCGGCATTTTTAAAAAGTCCCGATTTTTTGGAAAGAATGCATGACAAGCTGGGGTATATGGTTTTCAGCTGCCATGTGGCTATTTTGCCAGCATATGAGTTTTATCAAGGGTGTCCCGCTTTTGCCCCACTTTACCAACGTTAAAATCTGGTCACCTTACTCAGATTCCTTCCTTGTGAAATCACAGGGCCGTGCTAGGAGAAAGGGCTGACTGCCGCACAGAGAAGATCCTGTGTGCGCTTGGAAAGGGCCAGCTTATAGGATTCATGATAGCAAACACAACTCAGGTGCTTTCCACGCATCATGGGCAATCCTGTCAGATTACCATCGACAGACTCCCACCGATCACGGTCTCGGAACATGCAGAGGAAAACATGCCCGAAGATCACAGGTGGCACGTGAACCGCCACCTTCTGAAGACAGGCTGTCACGTCCCTGCCTTCTACTCTGGTCCCTGACCTTCCATCTCTTCCGTGATCTTCCATCTCTTCCGTGGCAGCGAGCATTTGGTCCCATGATGAAAGCAGGAGTCTTTGACTCAAGAAGCAGAAGGGACCTGGTGTGTCCACTGAGGTGAGGGGTGTGTGTGTGTGAACCAGCCTGCAGCCCAGAAATCTTCACCACCGGATTGATCACGAAAGAGCATCGTGATGGATGATGAGGAAATCCATGTTGTCGAGGTCTGGTTCTATTTGGACCAGCGGCCCGTGCCCACGGGAGCGCTGCTGTCCAAAGCGGAAGCGGCGTAGGGATGTTGGCGATGTCTGCTGTAAAACGCTTCAAGGGCGTAGGGAGCAACGCTGTCACACCTGGAGGACTACGATGCTCCCGGCCCGAGACAGGCCCCCTTAGTGCCCTCGTCCGCCCGCAGAATGAAGATGGGAGACGGAGGCCTGGTGCATTTGGGCTGAGGAGTACGGAGCACACTGCGGACCCCACACAGGCCAACCAGACTGTCTCTGAAGACCGGCAGTCAGGCTGCTGCTTCGAAGAGAGGGTGACAAGCCTCCTGACTCGCCGACTTTGCACATGGTGTTCGGAGGAAGCAGCTATGGGAAAGGACGCCGTGTTTGGGGGAGCACTGGGCCAGCGAAGACTCTGGGACCCCTTGATAAGGTGGACAGCTCCGTCAGCAGGCACAAACGTACAGGTGAACTTGCAGGTGGTGCAGGGTCGGACAGCATCTCCTCCTGCCGGGCTTACGGCGGCTGAGAGTCAGCGCCAACTGTGGACGCAGCAGTCACAGTAGAGCTGCCTGGTTCTAAGCACCCCCACCCCCGTGCCCTGACCTAGGGGGCCTGTGAGAGTTGTGCCATCTCAGGAGGCTTCGTGTCCTGTTTTCTGGGGGAGTTCTGGGGGAAGAAAGTCACCTGCCAAGGCCAACAGCTTCCTGTGCCTGCGTGATCAGAGTCCGTCCACACAGCAGGAGGGCAGGGGTGCTGTGGGGTTCACGAGGGGCTGCTAACCTCAGAGTCAGCAGTTCAAAACCGCCAGGTGACGCTCCTCCTTTCTCCTGCGTGCCTGGGCAGTCACAGTCTTGGAGACCCGCAGGGGCAGTTCCACCCTGTGCCCTAGGCATGACGCAAAGCTCGAGCTGTAAAACCAAGCGAGGGTGCACAGGGGCAAGCCCAGCCTGGAGGGAAAGATGGCAGGGCCCTCAGGGGTTGGGGAGAGGAGGGAGGAGGCGCATGAGAGCGGGGAAGCAGAGGTCACTAGCGGTGACCAGGCCGATGCAGGAGCGTTGTCTGTAAGACCCTCCTCACCGCAGGCTGCTGCTCTGCTCTCCTGGGAACCAGAGTGTCTGCTTCGGGCTTCTTTCCGGCTGAGGTGACTCCCAGACAGGGCTGGCACTGTCCTGTCTCCTGGCCTGCTGCAGTGGGGCTTGGCGGTGAGCTACACCCACACATCTGCCCAGATGCCACCGTGCTGCTGTATGTATCTAGGTGGTTCCTACCCATGGTGACCCCACAGCAGAGCCGACGAGGGGGTCTCCCAGGGGCGATCCTTATGGATGGCAACCACTACATGTTTCTTCCATGGAGCCTCTGGGCAGGTCTTTTGTAGGTGCTGAGCACCCAGCACCCATGGCCCGGCACCCATCCCAGCCAGCACACACAGGGACACGGATCCAGTCCTGTTGGCTGTCACTATCTGTGAGCTTTCCCTGGTGAGCAGGGGGAAGCTTCTGAGCAGATCCATTTCCACTCAACCATCTTGGCCGATTGTAACCCCGCTCCCTGCACCACCCTCGCCCCCACCCCTGTGAGCAGCTTCCTCCTTCCTACCTCCCCAACCCCCCACTCCTCGGAACTTGTCTTTATGTCAACTAGGAGAGCTGGCACTGGGGGCCCAGGCAGCCCCCAGAGGTGGACATCACAAGGACATCTCCTAGAGCTTCCTTGACGAGAGGACATCTGGAACTGGCCTTGGGGAGTGTGGCCACATGAACTGCAGCCCGTGGACTGACGGTGGACTGTCGGCTTTCTGCTGTGAAAGGCTGGAGGGTCACAGATGGGATCCTGTCTCACATCCAACATGTCAGGCCAGTTTGTCTCAACAGAGTGAGCCCCCACTGTACCCCTCATGCTTTCTCTCCCCTCTGCTTTCTGGACCCATTCCTCCCCCAGCCACCGAGTCTCAGGCGACTCAGCGACCCGTGGCCATGGGTTCTGAGACGTGACTGCCGACATGAGGAGAAAGCCAGCAGTTCTCCCACAAAGAGGCTGCTGGTTTTGAACTGCTAACCATGGGGGATTGCACCCCAACGTGCAGCCACTACACCAGCCCGGCTCTTAGGAGAGCTAGGGGGAGCCCAGCCCAGACCCAGTCTGCAGCTTGGGTTGTTTCCCCCCTTGCGGAGGGAAAGATGGGCAAGCTAAAACCAGCCTGAGACATGCCCCAGGCTGCCCGCCTCCAGGAGGCCTGCCGAGCCCTGCAGGCAAAGACAGCCTTGCTCCCTGCATGATGGGCGCCCCTGCCCGACCCCCTCTGTTGTCTCCACCAAGCTGCGGCTGGGCCCTGGACACCCTGCACAGCGTCCCTGGTCTGAAGTTGCCTGCCCTTAAGTTGCCCCGGGGCCCCAGGTGGCTGTGGCCCAGCCCAGGTGTGCCTCTCCCCTCTACCCGCCCAGGCCTGGCAGGCTCTGAGACCTGTGCCCATGCCAGGGACCAGTTCCATGAGAGCACTTCATGGATGCGGGCCAGCATCGGCAGGGCCACATGCCAGCTGTCTGGTTCCTCCTGTCCCGGACCTGCAGTTCACCCCTAGAGAAGGAAGTGGGCGTTGGGGGGTCCTTGACCCTGGGGGTGTGGGTGCAGCCATGTGACGCAGAGCACAGAGCCTCGTCTTCCTTCCTGGAAGCAGCCGGTGGGCTTGAACGGCTGACGTTGGATTTAGCAGTCCTCTCTGTAACCCGCAGCCCCTCAGGGCCCCTTCTGTACCCAAAGGCATGAGATCAAGTGGACAACAAGGACCGGGAGGTTAGATGGAAGCACAGGGGCGTGAGCTCTGTGGATGGGGAGGGCCAGGGTGGA
>NW_022107431.1:1317068-1344272 GCF_000313985.2 Echinops telfairi | reverse complement strand
AGGCGGTTGCCTTCTCGCCTGTGGAAGCTGTACACAGGAGGTATGCTGCGAGAACCTCCTCCTCGGGGAAAACAAGCCACAGGCACCACGTGAGCGCACAGGCACCTGTGCAGAAGCTCTGCCCAAGACCTGGTGCGGGACCTCGGAGGGCAGCGGAACAGGAGAGAGTGCAGGGCTGGACCTACTCCCACCAACTCTGTCCTCACTTGCAGAAGACCCCACCGCACAGGCCCAAACATGAAGTAGATGTCACGTGACTGGTCTACGGGCGGATCTGTGCACCCTGGACACATGCCATGTCCTGTCCACCCCCTAGCTGAGCCTGCTATCTTCCCAGACTCTCAGGGGCCTGGGTTCTGCGGGACCACCTACAGGCTCCCAGGAGCATCCAGCTCCCCCTTCACATGAGGGAGGGGAGCTGGGAGTCTCCAGGGGATTCTGGTCTGGCCTCACCAGGCATGGCCACCGGTAGCAGCTAGAATCTGCAGACCCTGGTGCCACCTGAGTTACAGCTTTGTTTAATAACTGCCCATCAGAGCCCTCTGGGCTGTGAGTGTCCACAAGCAATGGTAGCATGGTCAGTGGGACTGTGCATGAGTCACTGTGAGCAGAGTATACCGTAATCTCTCTACCTGCCCATCAGTGTCCCCACACACCACAGATGTCACCAGAAAGGCCAGGTGGGAGGACGGTGGACACAAGGATCACGAGGGTCAGGACTCGGCGCGCCCGGCTCTACAGCACACAGCTCCCCAGCTTGGAGCCAGTCACAGGCCTCGGCTGCTTGGGGATGTGGCCTTTGTGGGTGTCTTTGGATGTTAACTTCACACTTTACTGAATCCACAGGCCAATTCACCTCCTGGGGTGCGACCATGCAGACTGGTCACTCTGCCTCCTGGGGTGTGACCATGCAGACTGGTCACTCTGCCTCCTGCGGTGTGACTGTGCAGACCCGAGACCAGAGAGTGAGGAAGGGCCAGCCAGGCCAGCCAGCATCACTCATTCTCTGATGCTGTCCACCTGGAGCTTGCCTTGGCTCCAGGGCTGCTGTTCTCACGTGGCAGCAGGGACTTGGCACATGGGCGGGGCGCTTAGGCCGTTCCAAGTGCCCCACATGGAAGTGACTACGGAAAACACTGTGCTTCAGACTAGGGGTGGGCAGGATGGGGAGGTCAGTCTTAGACGAGGACCCCTGCATCTGGCTCTTTGTCATCCATAACCTGGGCTGCTGCAGACACGGCGGGCTGGGTGCCGTGCACCTAGCACTGTGTCCTAGGCTCCTGGACCAGGTAAAGGAAGGAGGTACTACACGTATGGCAGTACTTGGGGAGCGCAGCCCCTGAGGCCAGGGCCCCCTGCTCTATCAAAGGGAGTGAGAGGCCAGGTGCAGCGGCAGGTGCAGCTGGCTCGTGTCTGCATCCCATCAGCTGGGAACAATCTCTCTTTGACAATTCTGAAGGTCATTCAAGATCAAGAGGGTTTACCCTCGCTTGGGAGGTATTGGGCCCAGTTGGCGATAACACCTCATTACCAAGTGTCCACAGGCCACAGCAAGGAAGCTAGTCAATGGCTTGAAGCTTGCCCAAGGCATCCCTGCAGCCACTGCCCTGCACAGGGACAAGCTCCTTTGTGTCCCTCCAGCCAGAGGCCAGAAACACTCCGTGTCTCCAAACACCTGCTGCTGGAATACCACTGTCCCTCAGACAGGGCTCTGAGCCGGGCGAGGCAGCCAGGGCCTGGGCATTTGAGGGCCCTGTTTTCCTGGGCACCCAGCTAGGGGCCAGTGTTCCCATGCCGGCAGCGCTGTTGGCTCCAGCTTGTACACACAGGGGGGCAGGCCATGCCCATGGTCTGGGAGGCCTGTGTCCATCACCGAGGGCTGGGCCAACTGGCCTCCTGTCAGGTCTCCGTCCATAGCTCTGCTAATACCTGTCCATCTCTGGTGACGTGCTGGTGTTGGAGGGTCTGCTGGCTCAGCACTTCAGCCGTCCACACACACAGACACAGATACATATAGACACACACCCACTCACACACCCACACAGACACACACCAGCGAGAACAAGGGGCCCGCAGCTGTGTGCTGGAGGGGTGGTTTGGACACCTCTCACCCCCGGTGTCTCTGTTGTTCCCCGAAGTCCTGGAATGTACTATGTGTTTCAGCCCAAGGGCCCTGCGTGGACTGAAGCCACTGCACGAGGCTGTAAGGAAATAAGGAGAAACGCTGACTTTCCACCCATGTCTGTGTGTGTGGATGGCTGGGTGGGTGAGGGTCAGGACTGTGGATGCCCCCTGTAGATGGTGGTGGGGTGTTGTGAGTGCCGCGGCAACCCCGTGCACAACAGAAGGAAACATCCGACCCAGTGCCATCCTCCCAGGACCGTGCCTGGGCCTGAGCCCGAGTTCACGGCGGCAGGGCCGTGTGCGTCCATCTCCTGGACGGTCTAACGTTCTTTCGCTGTTCCTCCACTTAACCAAGCAGGGTGTCCTCCTCCGGGGACTGGTCTTTGCTGACACTGAGCCCAGAGCATGTACAACTAAGTCTTGCCATCCTTGCCCCGAAGGAGCCCTGCCTGTGCATCTTCCTTCCTGTGGCCTCTGTGGCTCGTCCGATGATCTCAGCAAGTGCGCAGAGGAACTGCACCGGCTCTTCTCTGGCCTTCCTCGGCCAGTGTCCGGCGTACGTGCATGTGAGGCAGCGGAACATACCACGGTGTGGGTCAGGGGCACCCCAGTCCTCAAGAGCCCTGCTTTTCAGTCCTCTAGAGAGGTCTTGTGCACAGATTACCTCAGGCAACACACTTCTTGATGCCTTGACCGCGTTGGCGAAATCCTTGACCACTTCTGCCCTGTCTCCGCTTATCATGATGGGACCTGGGGTCCAGCTGGGAGGGCTTGGGCCTGCTTTACGCTGAGCCAGATTCCACGCTGAAGGCTGCGGTCTTTGACCTTCATCAGTAAATGCTTGAAGTCCTCCTCACTTCCAGCAGCAAGTGGTGCCTCAGTGTGCCGCACTCTACTTCAGATAAGCCAGTTTCTCGATGATCTGCTCAGCAGACAGATCGAACAAGTCTGGTGAGAGGACACAACCATTCTCGATTCTAAACCCCATAGTGCTCCCTTCTTCTGCTCCCAGGCCTGCCCCTCGTCCCTGCTCCCAGGCCTGCCCCTCATCCCTGCGCACGAGGACTTCTGGAAGTCCCATTCTTCTCTTGTGGTGGAGATCAACGCTGGGCTCATAGATCCTCAAGGCACTGGCCGGGCCGGGACAACCCGGGGATGTGCTGGCGTGCAGGTCAGGGCCGTGCCAGCAGCAGGTGCCGAGTGAGCGTAGGGGTGTGGGGAGACAAGTGGCTGCTCCAGGTGCCTCTGGTGGGTCACCAGCCCAGTCTCAGCCCGCACAGCCGTGGCCATTCTGCTTGTGCCATTCCTGCCAAAGGGAAGAGGGCAGGAGCCGGCTGGTCCCCTCCCACTGTTCCTGAACATCTCCATCAGATCAGGACCGGTATCAAAGCGGGAGGGGTGTGGGCCTTGTGGATTTTGAGGGGGGCCTCTGACCCCTCCAGCTGGTTTCCATGATCAAAGGGCCTCCGCGGAGCTGCCCTCTTGGCAGGAATCTCTGTGAGATTGCAGTGACCGCGGAAAGCACAGTCGCAGGAGCAGCAGCGGAGGGGACAGTGTGTTCCACATGATGGAAAGGGCCAAGGAAGGGTCCCAGGTGTGGAGCACCGTCACTGAGCCACCAAGATGCATGGGGAGCGACTGCGTCCGCAGCGTGTCTGCAGCCGTGTGCGCCTTCCAACTATAAATGTTTGATAGTGAAGAGAGGCAGAGGCGGCCGGCTCTTTCTCAGGTGCTGGGGGGCCAGATCCCCCTTGAGAGCGAGGGAGAGAGCGCCACTCCAACAATCCCCCCTCCCCCAGGGCCATCTTCACCTGAGTGCCTGGCCAAGCCCAGAGCCCAGCCGGGCCTGTCCCCGCAGGCCAGTTACCTGCATCCACTCTCCCCAGTCAAGATCGGTTTCAGAAAAACAAACACCCAACAAAGAACCTCTTCTTTCTCGCTGCCAGGCTCTGAGGAAGAGGGTGACCCGGGGCCCCCAGCCCCTCTGGGTGTACAGGCCGGCTTGTGGGGGCTGTGAGCTCCCGAGGAACTGAGTAAACACAGGTGTTCTGCGATTGATGTGGCGCAGCTGCCAGTGTGTGCTCTGCACAATCACCTCTTTCTCCTCCCCTCCGTCCACGCACAGCCAGGCTCCGGCTCCGGCTCCGGGGCCAGCGGAGGGCGCCTCACCTGCACGCTGCCCGCGGGCTCTGGGGGCTCCTTATCAATAACTGCCGGCCCTGCCCGCCTTATCTCTGCCTCAGGCACCTGCAAAGCCATAAACAGCTCCTGGGAAGTGTCACCTAGCTCAGAAACCGTTGCTCGGGACCAGCAGTGTGATAGCTTGGCAGGGCAGATGTGGACTGTACCCCCTAAATCAACACATCGAGTGCCAGGGCTTTGTTCCCTGCCTCCCAGGCCTCTGCAGGGGGACGATGGGGCTCCGGGCCGGCACCAGGCTGGTGTCTGGGGAGCGAGAACTCAGGACTTGGCTCAGTCCTGAGCCTAAGGGGGTCAGGGAGGACAAGGGGTTATTCAGGAAGTGCTGGGGGTTCCAGCCCGCCAAGGGCTGCCTTGAAAGAAAAGCTCAGCCCCTGAAAGGCCCAGTCGGTTCTACCTGCCGCAGGGCACCGTGAGCTGAACCGGACGTGGCAGGCGTGGGTGCAGGCGCTGTGGACACAGACGGGGCCATGCAGCAGAGATAGAAGGGCAGTCCCACGGGGCACAGGGACTTCCTCTTTGCATCCCTCGGCTGAGCTGTCCCAGCAAAGGCCACCCTGCTCCATGCTACTGCCTGTGCCCACCTAGGGGACCAGGAGTAGGTGAAGGGGTGCCCACAGTCCCCTGATCTTCAGCTGTGAGGGGCTGACAGCCCAGCCACTGGGGTCTTCATCCCCTGATGTGTGAGCTCACTGAGCTCAGATCCCAGGAGTACAGTGAGGTGCTCCCTGTCCCCGCTCCATCACACGTGAGATGGAACAATCTGTGGGGGCACTTCACCACGTCCACCACACATACTGGCCACTGTCTGCTAGAAGCTGACCACCACCTGGCCCACACTGACTGCTGTACGGTGTCTCCTCTCATCCCTGCTTTCATTTTCTGCGTCAGTAACACAAACAGGAAACTGCATCTGATCAACCAGCAGGCTCTGAGCAGGACGTTCTGGGCTCCGTGCACGTGGCTGGGCTGGGACAAGTGTCCACAGCCAACCTGGGCAGAAGGCGTAGGGACACAACCCAGCAGGGCTAGCCCACAGGTGGCCTGGTGCACCGCCCCTCTGAGCAGCCCAGGCCTGGCTGCCCTCCCATGGTTCCTGAGCCCATCTTGGAGCTGAGGGGCGAGGCCAGGTGCCAGTTTCCTGTCTCATCTCCGTGCCCACCGCCAAGCCAGCACTAAAGAAGACTGCCCCCCCTCACACTGCAGTCCCTCCATTCTAGAGTTCGAAGTGTGCAAATGGACTGCCACAGAGACCCGTTAGGACAGGGTGGAGCTGACCCTGAGACTCTTTGCGGGAGTAGAAGCCCCGTCTGTTTTTCTCCCTCAGAGGTGGGTGGTTTCAAACTGCTGACCTGGCAGACCACCGCCAAAGTCATAACCCCTCCACAATCAGGCCTCTCCTGGGTGTGTCTCTTAACCATCAGGAAACCTCCCTCAGAGACCCCACAGAGACAAGCCTGCCCCTGGACAGCCCGGGTCCTCGGGCAGGGGTCCTGGGGCCCAGGGCCAGTTCTAATGGCCGTACACTGGGGTCACTGTGAATCAGAGCTGACAGACTGCAGTGGGTTAAGTTTTGGTGTTCAGCTCAAGGTTCATATCAATGAGCCACGGTGATGTAGCAGTTAAGCACTTGAATGGTAACCAGTAGGTCAGTGGTTTGAATCTCCCAGCTGGTCCCTGGGAGAAAGTGGAGGCCGTCTGCGTCCACGGAGGCTTTCAGCCTTGGGGCTCTGTGAGCAGCTCTCCTACAACCCACAGGGTCCCTGGGAGCCACAGGGACTCGACAGTGGGGGTGGGTGGGGAGGTGCTATGACAACCAACATGGCCAACAAACAATGGGGTGGGGTGGGAGAGTGTTAAGGACAACAGGGTGGGGCCTTGTCCCCCAAACCCGCCCAGGATCTGTCCCCAGGTGCAGGGACCTACCTGGCTAACCAGTATTCCCTCTGTGCCCTCTCCATCAGCCAAGTCTGCCTTTTCATCTCCGAATACCAGGGAGGTGTGCGTGTGTGCACATATCACACTTTGACTGGATCCACAGGACAGGATGCCTGGCAGCCTCCGGAGTTCCCCACCAGCAGCGAGAGCATGCTGGTGGTCTCAGACACCCTTTCCCCCTCCTCCACCCCCCCCCCCACACACACACCCTGGCCCCCTGCTTGAGGAGACCTGTCCCCTCCCCATCCCTGCACCCACTTGACCCACCCCTGACAAAGGCAGAGGGTGGTGGCTGCACGCAAGGTGCCCAGCCTGGTGGAACCAGGACCCCTGCAGGGGACCACCTTGTATTCCTTCTCAGGCACCTGGGCCCACCTGCTGGCTTCCGCCTTCCAAAGAGTGGGCTCAGCTGCCCCCTGGTGTCCAGCAGCAGTGCTGCACAAATAGGACTTCTCTCCCACTGCTGCCCCAGGAGCATTTGCCCCAGGAGCAAACAAAGAGGACGTTAGTTATGTTAATTCTTGGCCTGGAGCCTGTATTTGAGGTGGACTGGGAATCTCAGCCCTCTCCCTGCACCCCCACATCCCCCTTAAGCATCATGAACCACAGGTGCCTCAACTTCAGTGTCCTGCATCGGGTCTATGCCCACCCAGAGTGACCCCCCCAGCGTGGCACAGTGCTGCCCCTGTGGGTTCCGGCACTGTCATTCTTTATGGGAGGAGAAAGCCCCTCTTTCTCCTGCGGAACCTCTGCTGGTTTCGAACTGCTGCCCTTGTGGTTAACAGCCCAATGCTAGCCTGCTCTGCACCAGAACCAACTTGGTGAATTCGGCCACCACCAGTAACCTTGGGCCAGACATGCACACCTAACAAATGTAGAAGAAAGCTTCAGGATGCATCTTATTGTAGCCTAAGTTCACATTACCAATGACATTATGTAATCACAAGGCCTAAACACATGCTCATATGCAGATTCTTTCAATTTCGATGAAAAAATATTCATCATATAAAATTGAAATCACTGCAGTGACTTGGACTCAGAGTGACCCTATCGGAGAGAGCAGGACTGCCCCTGTGGGCCCTGGGGCTGTCAGTCTTATGGGTGCAGACTGCTTTCTTTCTCATCTTTCTACAGCGGAGCAGCTAGTAGGTTTGAACCACTGACCTTGTGCTTACAGCTGAGCACTTTCTGCAGTAGTCCACTGGGATGCTTTTGTATTGCATCAAATCAAAACCTGACCCACAGCCGTCCAGTCAATTCCAGCTGCAGGACAGAGGACTGCCCCGGGGGAGTCTGTAACTGTGCACCCTCCTGGGAGCAGGCAGCCCTGTCTTTCCCCAGCAGATCAGTTGGTTTGAAACACTGACCTTGAGATGAACAGCCCCATGCTAACCTACTGCACCAGCAGACTGCTTTTGTGTTAAATCAGACTGTGCTAGTCTGGGTTGACTAGAGAAACAAATTCATAGACAGTCATATGTGTGTAAGAAAGAGCTTTATATAAAAGAGCAATTGTATATTGAGAAAACATCCCAGCCCAGTCCGATCAAGTCCTTAAGTCCGATATCAGCCCAGATAGCCGATACTTGTCTGTAATTCCTCCTCAGACTTGCATAGCACATGCAATGATGTCGAATTCAGGAAGCTCACAGGCCGGTGGGTAGAAGGTCTTGTGGATCCAGTGGCTGTGGAAGCATCTCAGCACTGGCAGGGGTCTCCATGTGTCTCCTCCAGCTCTCTGAGAGTCTCAACAGCAGGAAAGGGAAGGCACAGAGAGAGTGTGTCCTGCCTCCAGGGAGGAAGTCAGGAGTTCCCAGAATCCTCAGGAGAAGGCCATGCCCACACAGAGGCGTGATTGGCTGTGACCTGATTGACAGGCTAGACTCCACCCTTTCCTCAAGTTGACAGGAGATGATGTAAATGCCACCCAAACTTACCTCACTGCTGTCTAATCTGTACCAACTCTGAACAGCCCTGTAGCATAGGGCAGAATGGCCCCTGGGTTTCTGAGGTGTCCCTCATGAGGACCAGAAAATCTGACCTTTCTCCTGTGAAGTGGCTAGTGATTGCGACCTGCTGACCTCGGGGTTAGCAGTCTGTGGTAGTTACACCATCTGTTGTCAATTTGAGACTTAAGAGTGAAGGGGTGGAGGGTAGCCTGTCAATCAGGTGGCAGCTTGATGACTAACGAGATAAATAGCTCACTGGAGGCAGGGCCCTCACCCACTCCCTGCGAGACATACGTGCTGACAAGATACATGGAGCTATATTAGAGCCCTGGAGCTAGAGGAGCCACGTGGAGACCCACACCTGTGCTGAGATGCCTCTACAGCCACTGGATCCGCAAGACTTCCCACCCACTGGCCTGTGATCTTCCTGCATTAGGCATCATTGCACGTGTTTTGTGAGTCTGAAGAGGAATTTATAGATTGGCTTTGGACACATGGGCTAATATCGGACTTATGGACTTGATCTGGACCGGGCTGGGCTGTTTTCTCAATATTCAATTGCTCTTGTATATTAAGCTTTTTCTTCTACACATGGGCATCTCCCTAGATTTGTTTCTCTGGTCTACCCAGAGTAGCACACTGCCCAATGCCTCACCCACTGTGCTCCCAGCACTCCCAGGTGTGCTAAACACAGTACCCTTCAAACTGTGCCGGCCGGCAGGACTGAAGCCCTGCTCCCTGAGGCCATCAAGGGCAGAGTTTTGTGGGTGTTATTCAGACCTTTCGGATGACATGTCTTGGGCACTTGAGCCCCGTTTCCAGGGACCAGCTCCACACATGGACCACGCGGAGTGTTGGGTCCTGGGGCCAGAAAGATGCATGGCAGACCGAATCCTGTCCATGGTCTGAAAGAGCACCCTGGCCCACCACCTGGTCCTCACTCCTCACCGACCCCCGGTACAACCGGTTGGTATTACAGCCCCCATCTTCGTGAAGCCAGATGTGAAGTCCTGTATGTCGCTGCCCAGCGCTGGTCTGAGGACCATCATCCAGGAAGAAATGCCCCCCTGTACACCAGACATTCCACGCGGCCAGCATCCCTGGCTGCCGTGGTGGTGGACTCCATGACTCGCTGAAAGATTGACAGTTCAGCAGTCCCCCCAGGCCCCCTCAGGAGACAGGTGGTCCCGGCTTCTGGAGGCCCACAGCCTGGCCACCGAGGAGCTGTCCTGCTTCATCCTCTCTGTAGCGATGGCCCCTCCCTTGCCCAATGGGTGTTGTCCCTGGAATGGGGCTGTCTGCCCTTGAACCAGGCATCCTGCCTGCTTAATGAGACATCCCTCCTGAGGACTTCCACTGGGATCGACCTCCCCTCCTGCCCTCCTGCCCAGGCGGCCTCTGGTCTGTCTCTCCCTCAGCTTCCCCTCCAGATCCTATGGCGCAGCGGATTTGAGCACCCTATCCCGGCAGGTCATGGGGCTCTCTGGACACCCTCTCCCACTGGACCACATGTTCTGTCTGCAGGAGGGAGATGCTTCATGCACGGATGGGACAGCCTTGAATCAGCGTCCCCTCCCCCCCCCCCCCCCACACACACACTCTCCTTTGAACTCCAGAGAGCAGGTGAACTCTCCTTTGAACTCCAGAGAGCAGGTGAACTCTCCTTTGAACTCCAGAGAGCAGGTGATGGTGGGGACACTAGGGTGACAGATGCCGTTTCTGCCATGGAAGGACCAGGAGCAGGATCGCACAGCAAGCTGACCTGGGGCTGCTCACCACTGCTGACAGCTTGTCGCCCAAGCCCCCCTCAGACTCAGCCCCTGCACCCTGGCCTGGTGCGGGCGCTTGTGGCGGTTGCTGTGGACAGTGGTCAGGGCTGGGCGAGTTGGCTCCAACCACTGCTGCAGCCACTGTGTCTGTCCATCGCCCTGAGGCCCTCCCTCTCTTCTGCTGCCACTCCACTTCACCAAGCACGATGCCCTTCCCTCCTCCAGCGACTGGTCTCTCCTGCCAACGTGTCCCAAGTACGTGATTCGGAGTCCTGCCGTCCTAGCTGCTAAGGAGCATTTCTGGTTCAGGCTGTATTTCTTCCAGGGCAGATAATTGCTCCTCTGGCCTCCATGAGATGACCAGTTGCCTTCGTCGGCACCACAGTTCAAGTTCAGCAGCTCCGCCTTCATCAGGGTCCAGCGTGCACAGCTCTGCAGCAAGGTGATAGCAGTGACCGTGGCATGTCTTAGACCTCAAAGGGACATCGCAGCTGTTGGAACTTGGCAACAAACAGTAACAATAGTAGGAGCATAGTTAAGTATACTGAGATTCACAGCATGCCTGCACAGCGTTTTGAAGATGAGAAATGAAAATAAGAGTCAGATTCGTGGGAATAGGGCGTGAGGGGCAGTGGGAGTGAGACCAGGCGTCAGCTAGACAGAAGTTCATCCACAGGGGAAGACGTTTGCATTGCCCAGTGCTGGCGGCTGGCATCCTTGACGTGGACGAGACGTTTCCACCCTCCCAGGGTCCTCTTTTCACTCGCTGACGTCACGTTCCTGGTGGTCACGCTCCTGGTGGTTGGGCCGAGGAAACAACTCATCAAGCTTACGGCCAGAACAGAACCAATGAGGATGCTGGGCCCAGCACCTTCCTCTGCCACTCCATGCGCCACATGGGAAGGTCGTGGGCACAGGTCTTTGGGGATGGTGTCCAGGTCTAGTTTGACCTTGGGAGGGAGCCAGGGAGCCCAGAGAGAGGACATGGAGTGTGGGGCTCTTGGCCCAGGCTGCCCTGGGCAGCTTTCAGAGCCAGAGGGCCAGGCAGCCTCACACGGATGGGATGAGCTCCTCTGGGTGGAACCAGGTATCAGGTTACTGATGTTCCTGGGGTGCTTCTAGCATGCACCCCAATGAGAAGCTGGGGTGATGGAGACAGCATGGATCAGGGATCTGCTCTTCAAGAGGCTGGCTCCGGAAGCCTTCCGCTTGGGAAACAGAGGGTCGGTGAACCCAGGAGGCCTTCAAGGAGAACGAGCAGCAATTCAGGAGGACACACTGACCATCAGCTCCAGCTGCCTCGCGGTCCGGAGAACATGATGGCTGGATCCAGTCTGTCACGCAGGGTCACCGGGAGTCAGGCGCTGTGTGCTGAACGGGTGACCTGAGAGGCTGGGCGGATGCGTTGGCATCCATTCCGGGCAGTGGGGCAGGCACGGAGTTAGCCCTGACATCCTCCCAAGAGTCAGCAAAATCGTGGATGCCTTTAAATGCATTGTGCGCACCTGGATGGTTCTTCTCAATGGGGCCATCTCCCCCTCTCAGACTTGTCCAAACTGCCGCCAAGAGGAAAGGGCTGTCGTGGGAAGGGCAGCGCCAAGGTCAAAGGTGAGGACGAAGCAGGTTGTGGGGAGGGAGGAAGCACAAAGCTGGAGGAAGGGAAGAGAGGAGGATGGGGTGTCATGGGGGGAAGGCAGGGCCTCCTCATGTGTTTTATTAAGGATGAAAAGGCCTTCCCAGGGAGGGGCAGAGGGAAGAAGGTGGACCCAGCCCACAGGCTCAGAATGGTGCCTGGCTAGAAACATGGGTTTTTCACCTTTCTGGGAACTTTGGGATCCTTCCCTCCAGTTTCTGGAAAACAGATCCTATTTGGTGCTTTTTAATAAAGATCCCCCCAAACAGCTGGGTAATAGCAAGATTTTAGGGCAAAGCTGAACCACTCCTGTGGGTGGTAAGTCTTTGTGGGAGCACCCCACCTCATCTTGCTTCAGAGGAGCAGCTGGGGGGTTCGAACTGCTCACCCTTTAGGCTCACAGCCCAACAGGTACCTCCTTAGACCTCCAGGGCTCAGAGTTTGGTTTGGAGGCTCGAGGTCAGGGGGCAGCAGACTGCAATCTGAAGCGTGGCCAGCAGGGGGCACACAACACCAACGAACTACCTGGGCACTCAAACCCAAACCAGACTCACTGCCACTGAGTCAATGCCTACCCACAGTGACCCTGAAGGATGGGGTAGACTGCCCCTGTGGGTGTCTGAGGCTGTAACACTTTATGGGAGTAGAAAGCCTCATCTCTCTCTCCTGAAGCCGCTGCTGGCTTTGAACTGCTGGCCCTGCAGTGAGCACCCAACAGGTAAGCACTTCCACCAGGGCTCCTCCTGGACTGGCAGGGGCTCTCAGAGCCAGGAGGGTTCGCTTCATCAGGAGGAATGCAGGATAAGTCACAGCCCCACCTAAGTCTGATCTGAGCCCAGGCGTTTGTCCAACCGGGTCTGGGGGCAGCTGGCTGGTTTGGGAGCCCAGCTGCCCCTGCGGAGCCCACACTCTCACCATCTTTACCTCCAAGGCGCACGCTGGCTGTACTTCTTCCAGGACAGACTTGTTTGTCCTTGTGATGGCTCGTGGTACTTTCAGGATTCTTCAGCAGGACCACAATGCAGAGACAGCGATTCTGCAAGCAGACAAAAGCACGCACGTGCTGCCATCGAGTCGGTGGGGACTCAGAGTGGCCTTACAGGACAGGGCAGGACCGCCCTGCAAGGCTCTGAGACCGTGACTGCTTATGGGAGTAGAAAGCCCATCTTTCTCCCGCTGTCTCTTCTTCGGTCTTCCCCAGTCAGTGTCCGGCATTCACACGAGGCCATTGAAAACGTCACGGTTAGGCACCTCATCTCCCAAATGATGAGAGATTAATACTTTGTCACAGGACAGATTAATTGATTAGCCACATTGTCAGTTTGCAGGTCTCATGAAAGGCCAGATGCTTGGAGTAGGGGGCAGGGAGATGACTAGCCCGGCCCTGCCCTGCCCTCCCCCTACCTCTCTGGGCCCCCAAGCTCTGTCCTGCTGTGTCAGCACACTCCCTGGCCACCTGTGTTTTCACAGACTCAAGCTGATGGCTTTTCCATTTAACAGGGTTGAAAAACAACCTTAAGAAGAGAGGGGGTGGCGGGGGAAAGTGGGGTGCCCATGCTCGGGGGCACCGATGGAAACCCTGCAGCAGGCTGTGGGGCAGGCCGGTCAAGGGGCAGGAGGTGTTCAGACGGTGTAGGTCCTGCTGTGGGAGAATAAAGGCCTGCATGAAGCGGCGTGTGGAGAGCGGTGGTCTGGGCAGCCCTCGGGCACTCCTGTCCTGTGCTCTCCTGTGCGGCCACTGGGCGTCAGACTTGGCTCATGGCAGTGGTGGGTTTGGGGGGTACAGGAGTCCTGCTGGAGCAGTGGGTTACGCGACACGTCCGGCTGTTAAGCACCAGGTGAGCGGTGGGAAACCAGCAGACAATCTGAGGGAGAACACCGGTTGTTAAGCACCAGGTGAGCGGCGGGAACCCAGCAGACAATCTGAGGGAGAACACCGGTTGTTAAGCACCAGGTGAGCGGCGGGAACCCAGCAGACAATCTGAGGGAGAACACTGAGGAGTCTCAGATGCCCACAGACTGATGGCCGGGAGCCCACAGCCCACAGGGGCAGCTCGTCCTAGCCTGCCCTGTGGACACTCGGCTGGGGGCGGTGTGGTTGGAGGGGTCCCGAATTCCTCACTTGGACTGGAAGCTGCCATCGTCCCCATCAACCCGGGTGACAGAGAACAGCCCTGAGGCACAGGGCTTTCTTGGCTCCCTTCTCTGGGGGTTGCTCTGGCGACAAGGGGGCTCTGCGCTGGAATGCAAACAGGACACACGGATTAAGCTCAGTAGCTTCCGCCCACCAGCCCCGTCCTGCAGGAGACGCGGGGGCTGCAGGGCGCTGCTCTGCTGCGTCCTGCGGGGTGGACCTGAGGGCCATGGCTTTGTCTATGGGATGGATCTCCAGGCCTTTCTTCTGTGCAGCTGCTGTGTGGGCTCAGACGACCCACAGAGTCATGAACAGCTGGTCCCCTCAAAACGCAGCAATCTAGACCCGGGACTGTCACCGGGACCATCCCGACTCCGGGCTCAGGAAAAACTGTTCCTGTGGGTCGCTGGGACTGTCAACAGGAGCAGAAAGCCTCCTTTTCATCCCGAGGAGCGGCTGGTGGTTTTGAACTGCCGGCTTTGTGATTTTCGGCCCACGAGTCACCCACAGCCCCACATCACTCATTCAGTGCTGGCACAGACCCAACATGGCAGTCATGATCGCTACTCTCCTCATCTAACCACCTGGAATCCAGGTGTTCCCCAAACATCCAGGGGGGAGGGGGGAGCAGGGTATGCTGAAACAACCAGGGGGCTGCAGAAGCAGGCACTCCATTTTGTCCTGGATGCTACTGTACAAACATTTTTAATTGCCAGGAGGGCAGTAAGTTAGGGAATCTACAACCTAGACCTGAACCCCCCTGGGGATGTGGTTACGGCCACATTTCAACTGTCTGCACCTGATGAATAAGACAGCTCCTAAATGCCACCCCGCCACCCCGGCTCCGAGTGACCCGCCTCACACCGTGATGTTGGGACCCACTGCTGCCATCGCGGGTCAGTCACCCTACCAGGGGTCCCCTGCTTCTCTCTGACTCGGTGATTTGCACTTGAGCTGGTACAGGTTACAGAGGTCACGTCTTCCCTGCGGCAGTTCCTGCACATTTGGCTTCACCTCACTGACCGCAGTCTCTGAAGTGTCACAGCCCATGTCCCCTCCTTCCCTGGGCTTCCTGTGTCCGCCCCCCTCCCTGAAGAGCCCTCGGATGTCTGTCCCGGTGCCAATGCTGCCCGAGAGACTGCCTGGTTCTCCTAGGGCAGTGGTTCCAGCCTTCCTAATGCAGCGGCCCTTCATGCAGTTCTTCCTGTGGTGGTGACCCCCGCCCCAACCATAAAATTACTTTCATTGCTACTTCGTCACTGTCGTTTTGCTACTGTTATGAATCTGGTGATCCCTGTGAAAGGGTCATTCAACCCCCCAAGGGGTCAGGACCCACAAGTTGAGAACCGCTGTCCCCAGCAGTCTGTTCCTCTCTGGGTCATCATCCCCACCCCCTCCCCAAGAGAGCTGCCTCTATTCTGGGGGAAATTGAGCCCAGGGGTGAGCTCATGCTGGGCCTGAAGGGTGATCAGGGCCATAGTCTCAGGGGTCCCCCTCACCCCCCAGCCACATGTGAGCTCTCTCAGGCCCATCAGCCTGCTCTGGTTTATGATTTTTGGGCTTTTTTTTTTTTAATACTTCTGAGTTTTGTTTCACGTTTTTCTCCTCCTTTCCCCAAGACCTTTCTGAGAAGTTGGGTGGCCCTCTAGTGGCTCTGGCTCACCCTTCACTAGACCAAGCGTGGCACCCTTCTCCAGGTGGGGCCCTCGGGGTCATGCCCAGAGTACGTGAGAGACATCTCACAGCCCCTTCTCAGGCCGCACCTCTGTGAGGTGACGCGGCCAGTCCCTCTCCTGGCCGTCTGTGGCACGTCCGACATGCCCCCCACCCCCAATCCTTTCCTTGTCTGGCCCTCCTGCTTCGCTGTCCAGTTTCCATGTGGACACAGAGCAACCACAACGCCGTGGCTGTGTGCTGACCAGAGAACGGCTCGTTTAGGGCGTGTGTTTGTGGTTGTTTAAAACGAGCAATGTTCCAAACGAAACTCACTGCCCGGAGTCGGTTCAGACTCAGGATGACCCTCCAGGGAGGCGGGGCTGCCCCTGAGCGTTTCTGAGACTCCGAATCTTCACGGAGCAGACAGCCTCATCGTCCTCTCGAGGATCAGCTGAGGGGGTGGACTCTGTGGTCAGCAGCTTGGTGCCTCCCGCGCCCACCGCCCACCAGGGCTCCACAGGGGCGAGTAGCGAGTGCTCACTGAGGGTTCATGACACGTGAACCTACTCGCATAACCCTACTCACATAACTACAACACCTGCGTGCCTGATTCACTGATACGGAAACGGGGCCCGGGGCCCAGCACCACGGGACGGTGTGTCGGAGTGGGATGCAAACCCAGCCAGTGTGGCCACCCTTCCGGTTCAGGTCCAAGCAGGGTCCTGATAAACATTGTGGATTCAATTATAAGAGGTCTGGAGAAAACACGCATTGCAACCCTAAGGCAAGTGAAGCCCCTCTTGCACAGGGATTCGGATGTTCCCCTGTGCCCCACCAGGGGAATGGACTGTAGCCGTCCTCATGGTGCCCTAGGGCAGCCTGAGACCATCAGTGAGCAGGAAGCTCCCAGGTTCTGCTGGACACACCAGACAGCACGCTTTTCCTGGAAAGCCCCGGGCTCTTGCACAAGGTGATGGCCCCCAAATAACACACAGCACCGGGGTTCGCATCACCCACCAGTGGGCTCACCTACGTACGGTGCGTGTGTGCCTCTCCCAGGGGCCAGTTCCGGATGTCCATCAGAAACTTCCGCGAGGCACACACCGCCGGGCATGCTGAGTAACTGCAGGGCCACGTCTGTGCCTGTGGTCTATGGGGACCACGGCAGGCACACAGCCAGGCTGGGGCCAGAGAGCTCAAGGTGGGGGAGGCGAGGGGACTGGCCAGTGCACCAGCCTTACACATGGCCCCAGGCCCTAGGCAATGGCTCCTGGCACCGAGGGCAGCATGACAGAATCACTGGTGGGTGCTATTGGGTGCTGTCCAGCCAGCTCCGACTCACAGTGGCCTGATGTCCAACAATGGGAAGCACTGCCCTGTCCTGCGCGGTCCTCACCAGGGTTCTTGTGTCGGACCCTGTGCCTGAAGCCACTGTGTCTGCCCATCTCATCAAGGGGCTTCTTCGTTATCGCTGCCCCTCCACTCCACCCCACAAGATGTCCTTCTCCGGGGACTGGTCTCTCCTGACCACGTGACCAGAGTATGGAAGACCAAGTCTCGGCATCCTTGCCTCTGAGGAGCTTTCTGACGGGGCTTCTACAAGACAGATTGGTTTGTCCTCGTAGCAGTCCACGGCACCACCAACATTCTTCCCCAGCACCATGCCTCAAATGCATTGATTCCGCTTCAGTCCTCCTTACTCAGTGTGCAGCCCCACATGCAGGGGAGGCATCGGGAAATTCCACAGCACACCTCAGTCTTCAGAGTAACCCAAATAAGCACCGGGGGTCCCCATCAATACAACCTCGCGGGCTCTTCTTCTAAGGTGGTGATGGGACAGGGAGACCCCTGGGTCTGTTCCCACCCACGGTCACCTGGGGTGCAGAGCAGACCTGCTGCTGAGGGTGCTCAGAGCTCAGGCCCCAGGAACCTCTGCCAACCTTTTATCTTGAGGCTGGGGGGCGGGGGCACCAGCACCAGCTCAGGGAGTGCCCAGTCTCTATGCAACCCAGGGACCTACTGATTGAAAAAATGGGGCCAGAGATGCAATAGGGACCCCAGACTCACGTGCAAGGCGATTGAACAGCCCTTGTCAGAAGGGCCACCTGGAAAAAGTGACAAGTCCAGGGTGCAGTGTGGCACTGACGGCCATGGAACTAGCTGTTCACTCTTCACATCGCCTCTCCTCACTCGTGAGGCTCTTGTTTGTTTTACCCCTTCAAGTAAGTTAGATGGGCGCAGGTTCATTGTGCGTTTAAGATTGCTCAGTACATGAAAGCCAAGATAGATAACCCTGCAACAGTCACAGGAGTAATGTTTCCGTGAGGGTAGGGGAAGAGAGAGCTGCAGTACGGGGGCGGGGCAGGGAGCTGATAGCATTGATGATTGCCTAGCTCCACCCGATGGGGTTGAGCAACAGAATCACATGTGACGGGTGTATGGGCTTGTGCAAGATATGTCAATAAAACTGATTTTAAAAGTCGTGGATGATGGTACCAGATATTGTAAAGGGGCTGGGTACCGCAGAGTGCTTCAGAGGCTCCTGGGTTGCAGAATTGTGTGTGTGTGGAGGGGAGGGGAGGGGTGGTTAGAGCTGCACAGAGCTGTGCATCTATTCCGCTTCTCTGACAAAACCGAAAAGCCCACTGCCATCGAGTCACTGCCGACTCACAGCGACCCCACAGAACAGGGTAGGACTGCCCCTCGGGGTCTCCAGAGAGCCCCGCGATTCTCCTGCGAGCTGCTGGTGGGTTCAGCCCCGGGCTAACATCACCGCCACCCCTCCGTCACGCCACCCTTCCCTGGGGGTCTTTGGTGGCTTGATTGCTGTGGTGATCCTGGAAGCTGCGTCCCTGGTGTTTTACACCCCAGCAGGGCCATCCCTGCCGGGCGGGTCCAGAGGAGCTTCCAGGCTGAGAGGCCAGAAGAAGCCAGCCAGAGCCTCTCTGCGGCACCGGGGAGCACCTCCGGTGCACCTCTGGGAGTGAACCGCCCAAGTCTGAGGAGTCACACAGCGGTGGGCTCTGAGCTCACTGGCAAGGGGCGGGGGTGCAGGCCTGGCAGTGTCCCTTCCTGCTGCAGGTGTGACGGTCATCCTGAGCCGGAACAGCCCAGGGATGAATGACAGCATCCGTAGACCTCCCACCAAGGGCCAGCGCCCTTCCCGCATGCAGACTCCTGCCCCCTACTATACACACACACACACACACACACACACACACACACACACACACACACAGTCATGCCCTGGGTGTCAGTTTATCGAATGTGGAGCTTCCAGAAGCAGCTGGGCAATGGAAGGCAGGGGTGAGCCGTGGGAGTGGGCGGGGCATCATCACTTGCTGCTCTCCAGGGTGGCGTCCTTCTGTGCCTGGTGGCACGTTCCCCTGCTCCTGCTGCTGGGTGAGGACCTGCCCTGGCCTAGGAACGCTGCCACCTGGGGTTGCCAAGGTCTGTCCCCCGGTCCAGCAGGAGGAGGAGGAGGGGCTGAGCTGGACGATGCCTGGCGAACACCCTGTCCCATGGAACAGTATCTCCTCATCCCCACCTCGCTTGCCCAGAGCAGCCACCCATCTGTCTCCTGGGCTGGGTGCCCATCTCTGGGCGTGGTTCTTGCAGAATGGAGCACACATGTATTTCTCTGGAAATCACACCTCTGCTCAGCCTCTGTGATTCCGACAACTGAAGCCAGTTCTGCCTGGAAGGCAGATTCCTGCTGTGGAGGAGCAAGATCGTTTGAGTCACCGAAACTCCAGTCAGTGCAGCCCGTCCCCCTCGATGGGGAAGAATCAATGCATTGTTCCACCAGCAGTGGGGGTGGTGTGCCCGCATCCCCACCCCTCTACCCCGTCAGGGTCAAACGGAAGCTATGAGAGCAGCCGGCAGCAAAGCAAAGCCAGCAGTCAGCCTGCCCCCGTGCCCACCTTCCTGGGATGGGCCCCAGGAAGTGCTTCTCTTGGAAGGCATCAGACTTTCCAACAAAGAGGACTTCTCCCCAGGCCATGCCAGGCCCGGCCCCGCTGCTCAGAGGGGTGTGTGTGCTCTGAGCGGGCGGCCACAGGTGCCAGCTTGTTCAACCTGAGTGGCAGGGGAGAGGCATCACTCAGGTGTGAAGAACCTGACCCCCACACCGAGGAACTTTCCACCGGAGCCTGCGGCTTGGTTAGTCACTGGCCGGGGAGTGCCGCAGACCGGGGCTCGTAGGAAGCTGAGGCAGCAACCCACCATGCTGCTTCCTTCTAGAACCACCCAAGCACTGTCGCAGGCCCCTAAGCTTCTGCGGAGGAAGCGCAAGGCAGGGCAGCCCTTCCCAGCAGCCTCACCATCTCCCGGGAACATCAGCAGGCTGCTCATGGCCCCTGGTTTGAACATCACTGCTTACACACCGTCGACCTGCAGACAGACAGTGTCCTCGCAGACCCTCCCCCCCCCGCCCGCTGCAGCCTGCTCAGTCTTTACAAGGGGAAAGTAGCACAGGCGATGATGCCGGCATCAAACACTGGAAATGCGGAGAGGAAAAGAAAGGTGTCTGGGCAGTCAATGGCCACGGAAGAGGACAGGGAGAAATCAGACCAGGAGTGTGAAGGACCTGCCAGTAGGAAGCCAGCACGGAATCACACATTCTTCCTGTCTTAGGTGAGGAGACTTGGACAGGAGTCCCTGGGGCAGGTGACACACAACACCCAAGACCTCTAACCCTCACAGCACCCCAAGACCTCAGGTTCCCATCCAGCTTTCCAGGAGGACATCATGTTCCCCAGATGTCCCCGGAGTCCTGAGAGATGGGTGTCAGCACACAGGCTCCAATTGTGGTTCTAGAAGACGTCAGCCCACGCCACCAAGTAGATTCCCAGTCACACTCACCCTGTAGGGCAGAGGAAGAGCTGCCCCGGTGCGTTTGTGAGGTTGTTGCTGTGTGCAGGAGCAGAAAGCCTTCTCTTCCCCCTTGGTGTGGCTGGTAGGTTTGAACTGCTGACCTAGAGTTGAGCACTAACTCATAACCCACTAAGCCACCAAAGCCCCTCGGTATCACGTGTAGCAGGACACAAAAGACAGCCAGACCATGCCGCCATCAGGCCACTGGTATGTTTGCTGTGGCCACTGCGCCAGTCCGTCTCCCTGAGGGGCGTCCCCATTTGTACGGCCCTCTACTTTACCAAACAGCGTGTCCTTCTCTAGTGACCGGCCTTTCCTGGTGACAAATCCAGTGTGAGTGAGCCGACATCCCAGCACCCTCGCTTCTGAGGTGTGAGTCTGTGCTTCTTCTAAGACTCCTGTGTGTTCCTCCGACAGTCATGATGCCATCAACAATGCTCAAGGCCCGCGCTGCTTCTGATGCATCCATTGTCCCGCCGTCCTTTCTGTCCTCCGGCTTCTGCCTGCACACCAGGTAGTTAGGAAGCACAGGGTGGGGGCCAGGCAAACCGTGGTTATTGAGGTAACCTCTGTGTTTGTTTTGTTTGTTGAGATTCTAGAGGACCTCTGAAGCAGACGTGTCCAACTGGACCAATGAGCAACCTCAAGACACAGTGAAAGGACAGACGCTGCCAGAGAGTTCGCGCTTTACGTGGCTTTACATGGCTTTACGTGGCTCGCAGTCGGCAACCACGGAGCAACTGCCAGGAAATCAAACAAGATACGGCGCTGGGCTGAGCTGCGGCCCAAGACCTCTTTGAAGTGCTCAAAAGAAAGGATGTCCCTTTGAAGACAGAGGTGTGCCTGAGCCAGGCCCTGGCGTTCTCCACGGGCGCCCCATCATGTGAACGCCGGAGCAGGAGGAAGGAAGAAAGCAGAAGGATCGGTGCCTTGGGCTGACGACGATATTGGTGAAGAATGTGGGACACAGGACGCAGGGCCAGAAGCACGAACAGGTCTGTTCCGGAAGAAAAGCAGCCGGAGTGCTCCTTAGATGTAAGAGTGGTGAGGCTCCATCTCACATGCTTTGGACAGGGTATCAGGAGGGACTCGTCCCTGGAAATGGACGTCAGCCTTGCTAAGTAGGTGGTCAGCAATAAAGAGAAAGACGCACTCCAAGATGGACTGACACACTGGCTGCAGCAACGGACTCAGGGGTAGCAAACATTATGACGATGGTGCTGGCCAGGTGGAGTTTCAATCTGCTGTGTGTGACAACGGCAACTCACAGAATCAGCAACGTACTTAAAAAATTTTTTTGGGGGGGGGCCTAAAATCTTAGCAAGATCTGTAAGACATCAAAAAGATTTTAAAGGCATCCACATCAGCACAGAAGAAACATGAATCTCTTTATTTACCTGTGACATAATCCTATATGTACAAAACTCCAAAGAGTCTATTAAAATTGCTGAAACTCATTGAAAAATTTAGCACTGTAGCAAGAGGTGGGATCAAAATACAGAAACCAGCTGGATCCCTAGATACTAAGGAAGATGACAACGAAGGTAAAATAAAAGAGCAATACCATTTACAAAAGATAAACTAGTAATTAATCTTACCAGAGGAGCAACAGACTTGTACAAAGAGAGTACTCCTTAGCTCGCAGATCGAAGCAGCGGTCTGAGTGGCTGTAGGAAGAGGACCTCTTATACAATGCACTGTCACCTTCTGCTATGTGACAATGCTGTTGTTGTTGTTGTTAGGTGCCATCAGGTCAGTCCCGACTCCCAGGCACCCGTGTACAACCAAGGAGGCGAGGCCTGGGCCTGCTCCAACTTCACAATTACCCGTACGTCTGAGCCCATTGCTGGAGCCGGTGTCCAGCCCTCTCGGGGGACCTTCCTCTCTGTGGCGGCCCCTCGCCTTTACGAAGGATGAGGTCCTCCTCCAGGGCTCTCCTGACAACACGTCTGAGGTACGAGACGAGCTGGTCTCTCAGGAGTGCTCTGGCCGCCCTTCTGCTGAGAAAGAGTTGTTTGTTCGTAGGCACTGTCATCCTGCTTTGCCATCACCGTCGTTCAAGCACATCCATCCATGCCCAGTCTTCCTAAGTCAACACGCAACTCCCCGAGCACGTGAGGGCATTGAAAACACCGTGGCTTGAGTCAGGCACACCTTAGTCCTCAAAGTCAAAGCCACTTCCTTTGTGTGTGTGTGAAAATATGAACATGTTTCCAGCGATCATGGTTGTCTCATTTGCATATCTCAGGTTGTTAATAAGCCTTCCTCCCATCCTGATGCCACACCCTTCTTCATCTCATCCAGCTTCTCTGATGCTTTGCCCAGCGTGCAGATTGAACAAGTAAGATGAGAGGATACAACCTGGTGCCCGCCTCTCCTGACTGTAAACCAGGGGTCCTCAAACTACGGCCCGCCAAGGACATTTATCTGGCCCACAGGGTGTGTTTGCCCCATTTTGTGTTTTAATTCAAAATAAGATGTGTGCAGTGTGCATAGGAATTTGTTCAGAGTTTTTTTTTCAAACTATAGTCCGGCCCTCCAGCGGGTCTGAGGGACAGCACTAGCCCCCCTGTTTAAAAAGTTTGAGGACCCCTGCTAAACCATGCAGCATGCCCTTGTTCTGTGCACACACTGCCTCTGGATGCATGTGCACAGTCAAGTGCTGGTGCGCAGCACAGTGCGGAGGACGGAAGCACTTGCTGATGAAGATCTCGATTGCAGCTCAATGTCAAGACAAGCCAAGTCCTCCCAACTGCACCAACAGGAAACATCATCCTAAATGGGGAGCAGTTGTCAGGATTTTGTCTTGCTTGGATCTACACTCAATGTTCATGGAAGCGGCAGTCCAGCGATCCAACAACACGCTGCATGTTGTCTGCTGCACAAGACCTCTGTCAAGGGTTGAAAGGAAAGGAGTTTACTTTGAGGACTGCCATGAGCCTGACCCAAACCCGGGTCCCTTTCAATCACTCCCTATTTAATCCTGGAGGTGCCATGGACTGCCAACAGACCAGACCTCTGTCTTGCAGGAAGTACCGCCAGAATGTTCCTTAGAGGCCAGGATGGCGAGACTTCCTCTCACGGGTGTTGGCCATGTCACCAGAAGAGACCGTGCCTGCAGAAGGACATGCTGCTTGGTAACGTGGAGGGAGGGGCTGTGGAAAGGAGCAAGACCCTCCACAAGACCGATGGACACCGTGGCTGCAACGGCGGGCTCAAAGGTAAGAACAACCGTGAGGATGGTGCGGGCAGCTTCACCCCGTTGCACTTACAGTGGCAGTGAACTGTAACTGAACTGATGGCAGCTAGCAACACAGCAACGGGCGCCTTTGAAGCTGGTGTTGATTCTTCCCCAGCTCAAGAGAAACACGTTCATGCCCTGCAGTCTGCACATGCCTCGTCCTGCTCTCAGCTGCCCCTTTTATCTCGAGTTCTACCGCTTAGCGCTTCAGCCAAACCTGGAAACAAGAACGCCCCTCAGACACATGCATCTGCAGTTGACAGCTGACCCGGGGTCTCAGAGCCAGACTTCCTGTGGTCTCCTGCTTGCCTAGAACATGGTGGTTCTTAGATGACCAGCTGTGCTTTCTTACTGTGGCCTGCATGCCCGGTCATTTGCTCCTAACAGAAAAGTGTGCAGGCTTCATGCTACTCTCCGTAATAGCTCTTCCAACACACACACACACACACACACACACACACACACACACGCAAAATGCCTTTGTTACGTTAGTCCAACCAGTGGCCAGCTCTAGCCAGCTGTCTTAGTGCTGGATTTGTCATCACCATCACCTATCTGGACACGGGAATTCAGACCTGCGAGTTGTCCCTGTGCGTATTAAACTGCAGCCTCAAATGGACACTATCACGGATTCCAACCTCACCTTCAAACAAGCCCTGCCCGTGAGACTCTGGATTATTGACCCAGCCTTGGGCACCATGTTTGAAGCGAATGCAAATCAGCACCGAGGAGTGCTCTGAATACTCTGTACCCCAACTATTAGAATGGTGTTTAGTCCTCTCCATACCTCCCTGGGTTTAGGACCAAGGTCCGCCTCGCTAAGATAACTAATTGCAGGAGTGGATTCGGGTTCCCGTTAGAGTCGAAATCTGAGGGTTAGAACAAGCATCCATTCCCGGCGACACTGCGACAGGGCACTGACCAACATGAATCAAACCTCTGCCTCCCCTTACACCAACTAAATATGACCACACTCTTCATGGAGGTCTGCGGCTCGTGGGAGGCTCACGTGCTCCAGGGTAACGGAGCCAAAGCCCACAACGGATATCCAGCTGGGGTTTTAGCTCTCTGTCGTGCTGTTAGGGCCACCGAGTTACTTCCTTCTCAAAGTGACCCGATGTGGGGCAGCGGGAAACACCCCGTGCTGCCCCGTCCACACAGCCTTGCCATGTTTGAGCTCGTTGTTGCAGCCAGTGTGTCAATCCACCTGTGGAGGGATTTCTGCTTCTGCCACCATCCCTCTGCGTTGCAGGCATGATGCCTTCTGCTAGGGCCTGTCTCTTCTGACAACATGTCCAAAGTACATGAGACAAAGTCCCCATATATAAGGAGAATTCTATTTATACTTCTTCCAAGACATAGTTGTGTATGCTTTAGGCAGTCCGTGGTTATCTCTACATTCTTTGTCAACACCATCATTCAAATCTCTTGATTTGTCTTCAGTCTTCCATATTTAGTGTCCACGTTTCAAACGCATGGGAGGCCATTGAACTATTGAGTCAGATGCACCTCATTCCTCAAAGTGACAGCCTTGCTCTTCAATATTTTAAGTAGGTCTTGTGCAGCAAGTTGCTCTGATGCAATGCATCGTTTGATCTCATGACTGCTCCTTTCATGGCCACTGATTGTGGAGCCACGCAGCACAACATCCTTGACAGCTTCGATCTTTTCTCACGGGCCATGCTGTGACCTATCCGTCTGCTTGCGAGGATCTGGGTCTGCGTTACCTGAGCTGTGGTCCACACTGCAGGCTCCAGTCCGCGATCTTCATCAGCAAGCGCTTCAAGTCCTCCTCACTGTCAGCAAGCAAGGTAGCATCATCTACACATCGCAGGTTGTTAATAAGCCTTCCTCCAATCCTGATGCTGCATTCTCCTTCATACAGTCCAGATTCTCTGAGTATTTGCTCAGCACACAGATTGAATAAGCATGACAAGAGGCTACAACCTGACACGCTCATGTTCTGGTTGTCAGCCATGCACCATTCCCTGCTCCTAACAACTGCTTCTTGGCCCATGTGCAGGTTCCTCATGTGCAGGGTGGAGTGTTCTGGAATTCCCATTCTTCTCCGTTTTATCCATAGTTTCTTATGATCCACACAGTCCAATGACTGGCATCGACAATGAAACACAGCGAAACATCTTTCTGGCAGTTTCTACATTGAGCCGAGCCACCTGACATCAGCAGTGATCCCCTTGTTCCACGTCCTCATCCGAATCCAGCCTGAGCCGCTGGCAGCGCCCTGTTGAGGCACTGCTGCCACCATTGTTGGATGATTTTAAAAATTCCTGGTGTGTGATATTAGTTATTTTTTTTTCTGTAATTTCTGCATTCTATTTGGTCATCTATCTTTGGCATGGGTATAAACCTGGATCTCTTTCAGTCAGTTGGCTAGGTAGCTGTCTTCCAAATTTCTAGATGGGTGAATGAGTGGTTTCACTACTGCATCACTTGTTGAAACATTTCAGTCAGTATTCTGTCAACTCCTGGAGCTTGTTTTTCACTTGGACTTCCTAAAAAATTAAGCAGAGCACATAAAGATCAATATTCTCGGCACTGGTGTGGTGGAGTTGATGAATCATGGCCATTTTGTATCAGACAATTATATAGTTTAGTATATACTAGGAATTACAGATTTTAAAGGAATGAGGCTGCATTCATTGTCAAAAGGAACATTTCAAACTTCATCTTGAAGTATAATGTTGTCTGTGAAAAGATGGTCTCTACATGCCCACTAGGAAGGCCAACTAGGACAATTATTATTCAAATGTATGCATCAACCATTTAAAAATGGTGATAAAGAAATTCAGGAATTCTGCTCCCTCTATCTGCAGTGGATCAAGATGCACTGAGACGGCGGGCTACTTGGAGTGTGCTGGCTGAACACAATGGGGACCCACTGGTCGTTTGAAAACAACATTGGCCTTGGTGATGAAAATGAAACTGGAGATCACATGTCAGAATTTTGCAAGACTCGTGATTCTTCATCAAAAACACTCTTTTTCCACAACTTAAACTGCAGCTGTACACCTGGACCTCACCAGATGGAACAGGGAGGAATCAAACCAACCACGCGTGTGGGAGGAGATGGGGGAGAAACTCAAACCCAGCCGAAAGGCGAGAGGCCGACTGTGGAACAGCCCCTCAGCGGATCGCGTTCAGCTCAGGCGGAAGCTGAGGAGAGTAAAGCAAGTCCATGGGAGCCCGCATGTCACCCTGCGTATAGCCAGAAGAGCCTCAGCACGCTGACCCACAGTGCCCAGAGACGGAGGTGCTGAGAGGACAGCAAGAACCTGGCACGCAGGAAGTAGAAAAATCATTAAAAAGGGCCAGGGAAGGAAAGACGCTGACCCTTGCTCTTGGACACACACTAGCTGAATGGCAGGAGAAATGGTACAGTAAACGTGGCAGTTACATGATCTCCCGTCAACTTGAGTGAAGGGGTGGGGTCTCGCCTGTCAGTCTGGTCGTAGCCAAGGAGGCCTCTGTGAGGGCATGGCCTTCTCCTGAGGATTCTGGGAACTCCTGTTTTCCTCCCGGGAGGTGGGACACAAACTCTCTCTGCCTGATTCCTGTTGACAAGCCACATGGAGCTAAGCTGGTGGCAGTCAGAGCCCTGGAGCTGGAGGAGCCACATGGAAACCCACGCCAGTGCTGAGATGCTTCCACCACCACTGGATCCACAA
>NW_022107431.1:1280173-1316968 GCF_000313985.2 Echinops telfairi | reverse complement strand
CTCCTGCACACACACACACACACACACACACACACACACACACACACACACACACAGTCATGCCCTGGGTGTCAGTTTATCGAATGTGGAGCTTCCAGAAGCAGCTGGGCAATGGAAGGCAGGGGTGAGCCGTGGGAGTGGGCGGGGCATCATCACTTGCTGCTCTCCAGGGTGGCGTCCTTCTGTGCCTGGTGGCACGTTCCCCTGCTCCTGCTGCTGGGTGAGGACCTGCCCTGGCCTAGGAACGCTGCCACCTGGGGTTGCCAAGGTCTGTCCCCCGGTCCAGCAGGAGGAGGAGGAGGGGCTGAGCTGGACGATGCCTGGCGAACACCCTGTCCCATGGAACAGTATCTCCTCATCCCCACCTCGCTTGCCCAGAGCAGCCACCCATCTGTCTCCTGGGCTGGGTGCCCATCTCTGGGCGTGGTTCTTGCAGAATGGAGCACACATGTATTTCTCTGGAAATCACACCTCTGCTCAGCCTCTGTGATTCCGACAACTGAAGCCAGTTCTGCCTGGAAGGCAGATTCCTGCTGTGGAGGAGCAAGATCGTTTGAGTCACCGAAACTCCAGTCAGTGCAGCCCGTCCCCCTCGATGGGGAAGAATCAATGCATTGTTCCACCAGCAGTGGGGGTGGTGTGCCCGCATCCCCACCCCTCTACCCCGTCAGGGTCAAACGGAAGCTATGAGAGCAGCCGGCAGCAAAGCAAAGCCAGCAGTCAGCCTGCCCCCGTGCCCACCTTCCTGGGATGGGCCCCAGGAAGTGCTTCTCTTGGAAGGCATCAGACTTTCCAACAAAGAGGACTTCTCCCCAGGCCATGCCAGGCCCGGCCCCGCTGCTCAGAGGGGTGTGTGTGCTCTGAGCGGGCGGCCACAGGTGCCAGCTTGTTCAACCTGAGTGGCAGGGGAGAGGCATCACTCAGGTGTGAAGAACCTGACCCCCACACCGAGGAACTTTCCACCGGAGCCTGCGGCTTGGTTAGTCACTGGCCGGGGAGTGCCGCAGACCGGGGCTCGTAGGAAGCTGAGGCAGCAACCCACCATGCTGCTTCCTTCTAGAACCACCCAAGCACTGTCGCAGGCCCCTAAGCTTCTGCGGAGGAAGCGCAAGGCAGGGCAGCCCTTCCCAGCAGCCTCACCATCTCCCGGGAACATCAGCAGGCTGCTCATGGCCCCTGGTTTGAACATCACTGCTTACACACCGTCGACCTGCAGACAGACAGTGTCCTCGCAGACCCTCCCCCCCCCGCCCGCTGCAGCCTGCTCAGTCTTTACAAGGGGAAAGTAGCACAGGCGATGATGCCGGCATCAAACACTGGAAATGCGGAGAGGAAAAGAAAGGTGTCTGGGCAGTCAATGGCCACGGAAGAGGACAGGGAGAAATCAGACCAGGAGTGTGAAGGACCTGCCAGTAGGAAGCCAGCACGGAATCACACATTCTTCCTGTCTTAGGTGAGGAGACTTGGACAGGAGTCCCTGGGGCAGGTGACACACAACACCCAAGACCTCTAACCCTCACAGCACCCCAAGACCTCAGGTTCCCATCCAGCTTTCCAGGAGGACATCATGTTCCCCAGATGTCCCCGGAGTCCTGAGAGATGGGTGTCAGCACACAGGCTCCAATTGTGGTTCTAGAAGACGTCAGCCCACGCCACCAAGTAGATTCCCAGTCACACTCACCCTGTAGGGCAGAGGAAGAGCTGCCCCGGTGCGTTTGTGAGGTTGTTGCTGTGTGCAGGAGCAGAAAGCCTTCTCTTCCCCCTTGGTGTGGCTGGTAGGTTTGAACTGCTGACCTAGAGTTGAGCACTAACTCATAACCCACTAAGCCACCAAAGCCCCTCGGTATCACGTGTAGCAGGACACAAAAGACAGCCAGACCATGCCGCCATCAGGCCACTGGTATGTTTGCTGTGGCCACTGCGCCAGTCCGTCTCCCTGAGGGGCGTCCCCATTTGTACGGCCCTCTACTTTACCAAACAGCGTGTCCTTCTCTAGTGACCGGCCTTTCCTGGTGACAAATCCAGTGTGAGTGAGCCGACATCCCAGCACCCTCGCTTCTGAGGTGTGAGTCTGTGCTTCTTCTAAGACTCCTGTGTGTTCCTCCGACAGTCATGATGCCATCAACAATGCTCAAGGCCCGCGCTGCTTCTGATGCATCCATTGTCCCGCCGTCCTTTCTGTCCTCCGGCTTCTGCCTGCACACCAGGTAGTTAGGAAGCACAGGGTGGGGGCCAGGCAAACCGTGGTTATTGAGGTAACCTCTGTGTTTGTTTTGTTTGTTGAGATTCTAGAGGACCTCTGAAGCAGACGTGTCCAACTGGACCAATGAGCAACCTCAAGACACAGTGAAAGGACAGACGCTGCCAGAGAGTTCGCGCTTTACGTGGCTTTACATGGCTTTACGTGGCTCGCAGTCGGCAACCACGGAGCAACTGCCAGGAAATCAAACAAGATACGGCGCTGGGCTGAGCTGCGGCCCAAGACCTCTTTGAAGTGCTCAAAAGAAAGGATGTCCCTTTGAAGACAGAGGTGTGCCTGAGCCAGGCCCTGGCGTTCTCCACGGGCGCCCCATCATGTGAACGCCGGAGCAGGAGGAAGGAAGAAAGCAGAAGGATCGGTGCCTTGGGCTGACGACGATATTGGTGAAGAATGTGGGACACAGGACGCAGGGCCAGAAGCACGAACAGGTCTGTTCCGGAAGAAAAGCAGCCGGAGTGCTCCTTAGATGTAAGAGTGGTGAGGCTCCATCTCACATGCTTTGGACAGGGTATCAGGAGGGACTCGTCCCTGGAAATGGACGTCAGCCTTGCTAAGTAGGTGGTCAGCAATAAAGAGAAAGACGCACTCCAAGATGGACTGACACACTGGCTGCAGCAACGGACTCAGGGGTAGCAAACATTATGACGATGGTGCTGGCCAGGTGGAGTTTCAATCTGCTGTGTGTGACAACGGCAACTCACAGAATCAGCAACGTACTTAAAAAATTTTTTTGGGGGGGGGCCTAAAATCTTAGCAAGATCTGTAAGACATCAAAAAGATTTTAAAGGCATCCACATCAGCACAGAAGAAACATGAATCTCTTTATTTACCTGTGACATAATCCTATATGTACAAAACTCCAAAGAGTCTATTAAAATTGCTGAAACTCATTGAAAAATTTAGCACTGTAGCAAGAGGTGGGATCAAAATACAGAAACCAGCTGGATCCCTAGATACTAAGGAAGATGACAACGAAGGTAAAATAAAAGAGCAATACCATTTACAAAAGATAAACTAGTAATTAATCTTACCAGAGGAGCAACAGACTTGTACAAAGAGAGTACTCCTTAGCTCGCAGATCGAAGCAGCGGTCTGAGTGGCTGTAGGAAGAGGACCTCTTATACAATGCACTGTCACCTTCTGCTATGTGACAATGCTGTTGTTGTTGTTGTTAGGTGCCATCAGGTCAGTCCCGACTCCCAGGCACCCGTGTACAACCAAGGAGGCGAGGCCTGGGCCTGCTCCAACTTCACAATTACCCGTACGTCTGAGCCCATTGCTGGAGCCGGTGTCCAGCCCTCTCGGGGGACCTTCCTCTCTGTGGCGGCCCCTCGCCTTTACGAAGGATGAGGTCCTCCTCCAGGGCTCTCCTGACAACACGTCTGAGGTACGAGACGAGCTGGTCTCTCAGGAGTGCTCTGGCCGCCCTTCTGCTGAGAAAGAGTTGTTTGTTCGTAGGCACTGTCATCCTGCTTTGCCATCACCGTCGTTCAAGCACATCCATCCATGCCCAGTCTTCCTAAGTCAACACGCAACTCCCCGAGCACGTGAGGGCATTGAAAACACCGTGGCTTGAGTCAGGCACACCTTAGTCCTCAAAGTCAAAGCCACTTCCTTTGTGTGTGTGTGAAAATATGAACATGTTTCCAGCGATCATGGTTGTCTCATTTGCATATCTCAGGTTGTTAATAAGCCTTCCTCCCATCCTGATGCCACACCCTTCTTCATCTCATCCAGCTTCTCTGATGCTTTGCCCAGCGTGCAGATTGAACAAGTAAGATGAGAGGATACAACCTGGTGCCCGCCTCTCCTGACTGTAAACCAGGGGTCCTCAAACTACGGCCCGCCAAGGACATTTATCTGGCCCACAGGGTGTGTTTGCCCCATTTTGTGTTTTAATTCAAAATAAGATGTGTGCAGTGTGCATAGGAATTTGTTCAGAGTTTTTTTTTCAAACTATAGTCCGGCCCTCCAGCGGGTCTGAGGGACAGCACTAGCCCCCCTGTTTAAAAAGTTTGAGGACCCCTGCTAAACCATGCAGCATGCCCTTGTTCTGTGCACACACTGCCTCTGGATGCATGTGCACAGTCAAGTGCTGGTGCGCAGCACAGTGCGGAGGACGGAAGCACTTGCTGATGAAGATCTCGATTGCAGCTCAATGTCAAGACAAGCCAAGTCCTCCCAACTGCACCAACAGGAAACATCATCCTAAATGGGGAGCAGTTGTCAGGATTTTGTCTTGCTTGGATCTACACTCAATGTTCATGGAAGCGGCAGTCCAGCGATCCAACAACACGCTGCATGTTGTCTGCTGCACAAGACCTCTGTCAAGGGTTGAAAGGAAAGGAGTTTACTTTGAGGACTGCCATGAGCCTGACCCAAACCCGGGTCCCTTTCAATCACTCCCTATTTAATCCTGGAGGTGCCATGGACTGCCAACAGACCAGACCTCTGTCTTGCAGGAAGTACCGCCAGAATGTTCCTTAGAGGCCAGGATGGCGAGACTTCCTCTCACGGGTGTTGGCCATGTCACCAGAAGAGACCGTGCCTGCAGAAGGACATGCTGCTTGGTAACGTGGAGGGAGGGGCTGTGGAAAGGAGCAAGACCCTCCACAAGACCGATGGACACCGTGGCTGCAACGGCGGGCTCAAAGGTAAGAACAACCGTGAGGATGGTGCGGGCAGCTTCACCCCGTTGCACTTACAGTGGCAGTGAACTGTAACTGAACTGATGGCAGCTAGCAACACAGCAACGGGCGCCTTTGAAGCTGGTGTTGATTCTTCCCCAGCTCAAGAGAAACACGTTCATGCCCTGCAGTCTGCACATGCCTCGTCCTGCTCTCAGCTGCCCCTTTTATCTCGAGTTCTACCGCTTAGCGCTTCAGCCAAACCTGGAAACAAGAACGCCCCTCAGACACATGCATCTGCAGTTGACAGCTGACCCGGGGTCTCAGAGCCAGACTTCCTGTGGTCTCCTGCTTGCCTAGAACATGGTGGTTCTTAGATGACCAGCTGTGCTTTCTTACTGTGGCCTGCATGCCCGGTCATTTGCTCCTAACAGAAAAGTGTGCAGGCTTCATGCTACTCTCCGTAATAGCTCTTCCAACACACACACACACACACACACACACACACACACACACGCAAAATGCCTTTGTTACGTTAGTCCAACCAGTGGCCAGCTCTAGCCAGCTGTCTTAGTGCTGGATTTGTCATCACCATCACCTATCTGGACACGGGAATTCAGACCTGCGAGTTGTCCCTGTGCGTATTAAACTGCAGCCTCAAATGGACACTATCACGGATTCCAACCTCACCTTCAAACAAGCCCTGCCCGTGAGACTCTGGATTATTGACCCAGCCTTGGGCACCATGTTTGAAGCGAATGCAAATCAGCACCGAGGAGTGCTCTGAATACTCTGTACCCCAACTATTAGAATGGTGTTTAGTCCTCTCCATACCTCCCTGGGTTTAGGACCAAGGTCCGCCTCGCTAAGATAACTAATTGCAGGAGTGGATTCGGGTTCCCGTTAGAGTCGAAATCTGAGGGTTAGAACAAGCATCCATTCCCGGCGACACTGCGACAGGGCACTGACCAACATGAATCAAACCTCTGCCTCCCCTTACACCAACTAAATATGACCACACTCTTCATGGAGGTCTGCGGCTCGTGGGAGGCTCACGTGCTCCAGGGTAACGGAGCCAAAGCCCACAACGGATATCCAGCTGGGGTTTTAGCTCTCTGTCGTGCTGTTAGGGCCACCGAGTTACTTCCTTCTCAAAGTGACCCGATGTGGGGCAGCGGGAAACACCCCGTGCTGCCCCGTCCACACAGCCTTGCCATGTTTGAGCTCGTTGTTGCAGCCAGTGTGTCAATCCACCTGTGGAGGGATTTCTGCTTCTGCCACCATCCCTCTGCGTTGCAGGCATGATGCCTTCTGCTAGGGCCTGTCTCTTCTGACAACATGTCCAAAGTACATGAGACAAAGTCCCCATATATAAGGAGAATTCTATTTATACTTCTTCCAAGACATAGTTGTGTATGCTTTAGGCAGTCCGTGGTTATCTCTACATTCTTTGTCAACACCATCATTCAAATCTCTTGATTTGTCTTCAGTCTTCCATATTTAGTGTCCACGTTTCAAACGCATGGGAGGCCATTGAACTATTGAGTCAGATGCACCTCATTCCTCAAAGTGACAGCCTTGCTCTTCAATATTTTAAGTAGGTCTTGTGCAGCAAGTTGCTCTGATGCAATGCATCGTTTGATCTCATGACTGCTCCTTTCATGGCCACTGATTGTGGAGCCACGCAGCACAACATCCTTGACAGCTTCGATCTTTTCTCACGGGCCATGCTGTGACCTATCCGTCTGCTTGCGAGGATCTGGGTCTGCGTTACCTGAGCTGTGGTCCACACTGCAGGCTCCAGTCCGCGATCTTCATCAGCAAGCGCTTCAAGTCCTCCTCACTGTCAGCAAGCAAGGTAGCATCATCTACACATCGCAGGTTGTTAATAAGCCTTCCTCCAATCCTGATGCTGCATTCTCCTTCATACAGTCCAGATTCTCTGAGTATTTGCTCAGCACACAGATTGAATAAGCATGACAAGAGGCTACAACCTGACACGCTCATGTTCTGGTTGTCAGCCATGCACCATTCCCTGCTCCTAACAACTGCTTCTTGGCCCATGTGCAGGTTCCTCATGTGCAGGGTGGAGTGTTCTGGAATTCCCATTCTTCTCCGTTTTATCCATAGTTTCTTATGATCCACACAGTCCAATGACTGGCATCGACAATGAAACACAGCGAAACATCTTTCTGGCAGTTTCTACATTGAGCCGAGCCACCTGACATCAGCAGTGATCCCCTTGTTCCACGTCCTCATCCGAATCCAGCCTGAGCCGCTGGCAGCGCCCTGTTGAGGCACTGCTGCCACCATTGTTGGATGATTTTAAAAATTCCTGGTGTGTGATATTAGTTATTTTTTTTTCTGTAATTTCTGCATTCTATTTGGTCATCTATCTTTGGCATGGGTATAAACCTGGATCTCTTTCAGTCAGTTGGCTAGGTAGCTGTCTTCCAAATTTCTAGATGGGTGAATGAGTGGTTTCACTACTGCATCACTTGTTGAAACATTTCAGTCAGTATTCTGTCAACTCCTGGAGCTTGTTTTTCACTTGGACTTCCTAAAAAATTAAGCAGAGCACATAAAGATCAATATTCTCGGCACTGGTGTGGTGGAGTTGATGAATCATGGCCATTTTGTATCAGACAATTATATAGTTTAGTATATACTAGGAATTACAGATTTTAAAGGAATGAGGCTGCATTCATTGTCAAAAGGAACATTTCAAACTTCATCTTGAAGTATAATGTTGTCTGTGAAAAGATGGTCTCTACATGCCCACTAGGAAGGCCAACTAGGACAATTATTATTCAAATGTATGCATCAACCATTTAAAAATGGTGATAAAGAAATTCAGGAATTCTGCTCCCTCTATCTGCAGTGGATCAAGATGCACTGAGACGGCGGGCTACTTGGAGTGTGCTGGCTGAACACAATGGGGACCCACTGGTCGTTTGAAAACAACATTGGCCTTGGTGATGAAAATGAAACTGGAGATCACATGTCAGAATTTTGCAAGACTCGTGATTCTTCATCAAAAACACTCTTTTTCCACAACTTAAACTGCAGCTGTACACCTGGACCTCACCAGATGGAACAGGGAGGAATCAAACCAACCACGCGTGTGGGAGGAGATGGGGGAGAAACTCAAACCCAGCCGAAAGGCGAGAGGCCGACTGTGGAACAGCCCCTCAGCGGATCGCGTTCAGCTCAGGCGGAAGCTGAGGAGAGTAAAGCAAGTCCATGGGAGCCCGCATGTCACCCTGCGTATAGCCAGAAGAGCCTCAGCACGCTGACCCACAGTGCCCAGAGACGGAGGTGCTGAGAGGACAGCAAGAACCTGGCACGCAGGAAGTAGAAAAATCATTAAAAAGGGCCAGGGAAGGAAAGACGCTGACCCTTGCTCTTGGACACACACTAGCTGAATGGCAGGAGAAATGGTACAGTAAACGTGGCAGTTACATGATCTCCCGTCAACTTGAGTGAAGGGGTGGGGTCTCGCCTGTCAGTCTGGTCGTAGCCAAGGAGGCCTCTGTGAGGGCATGGCCTTCTCCTGAGGATTCTGGGAACTCCTGTTTTCCTCCCGGGAGGTGGGACACAAACTCTCTCTGCCTGATTCCTGTTGACAAGCCACATGGAGCTAAGCTGGTGGCAGTCAGAGCCCTGGAGCTGGAGGAGCCACATGGAAACCCACGCCAGTGCTGAGATGCTTCCACCACCACTGGATCCACAAAAGGTTCTACCCACTGGCCTGTGATTTTCTTGCACTTAGCGTCATTGCATGTGCTGCGTGAGTCTGAAGAGGACTTGAAGAGGACTGGTATCAGACATATGGGCCAATATCGGACTTATGGACTTGATCTGGACTGGGCTGGGATGCTTTCCTATTATACAATCGCTCTTTAAATAAAGTTCCTTCTTATACACAGATGGATGATCCTGGATTTGTTTCTCTGGTCGTCCCGGACTAGCACAGTGAAGTCGCTGGATAGAAACGTTCCCAGGCCGGCTTGAGGAGAAGCAGCGTGCTATGATGAGTGAGCCAAGACTTGGAGGGGACCACAGGAAGAGAACTTGCTCATCAGTCTCCATATGACCACGGCAGAGTGAAGAGACAAGCCCTTATGAAAAGGCAGGTAAAAGCCTTTGCACAAGAAGAGTGACTCCGTGGTGGGTGGTTAGTGCCCCTTGGTTGAGGCTTGATCAAAAGAGGGGGGGTGTGCTAGCAGAGTGAAAACATGAGAGGAAACTGGGCCAGATTTGCAGAATCGGGTGCTCTGTCTACGAGGGGGGAATTGTGGCTGTTCTTGGAAAGATGCTCTCTTCCTAACTCCCCTTGTCCTCGAAAGATGAACGGGAGCTGTTTAGCATGTAGTTTGTGCTGCTGGCTCCGGGCTGTCTGCAGAGTAACTGAAGGAAGATTTAGGGTTATGACGAGGCAAGTCAAAAAGCGTGATACAAAATCATAGAAACCTTTATAAAATGAAAATAGAGAAAAAAGAAAAAGCGAAGCGGCTGTGTCTCCATCTAGGTCCACATACGTCTGAAGGTGGCTTCCTGACTCGTTGACCTTTGTCTTCAGAGAATTGGTTGGCACCGTGAGTTCAGTGTTGGGTGGCTTTCAGAAAAGTTGCTCTCTGACTCTCCCAGCTGCTCCCCTGCTGCGAGATGAGGTTGTCTGCTCCAGCGATTTACAGCCCCAGTGACCTGGGCTCCTCCTCCTCTGCCCTGCAGGGTGGCTGTGTGCTGGAATCGGGGTGACAGAAGTAGTTGGGGTGGGGTTTGACTCTTCCCTCAAGAACTCTGTGCTCCCTGATTTATATCAAGTCCAAACAGGGAGCCGGGCATCCTCTGGGGACTGAAGCCCTGTTTCTTTTCAACAGTGTCTTGAATTTGGGGGATAGGGTACATCTGAAGCAGGACAATAAGGGTGGCCCTAGGTTGGGGGCGTTTCCTATGAAGTCCCCGGAGGACAGCCCTTGCCACCCATGAAGAATGAGCAGGTGTGATGGAGCGGGGCTCCCAACAGCCTGACCTTCTCACTGGTGCAGTTTGTAATGACCTTCACACCTTACAAGGAGTCACATGATTGCCCGGGGTTCTGTGGGAGACCTGTCAAGATGATCCCTTGGGAATCCACCCCCAAATCAGTTACCATAACCTTCGGCCTCTCAGCCTTGAACCGAACTGGGAGTGCCCCTCCCGGGACCCTGGTGGTGCTGTGGGTTATGTAGGGTTGGGCTGATAACCACAAGGCCAGCAGTTCTAACCCACCAGCCTCTCTGAGGAAGGAAGATGAGGCTGTCTGCTCCTGCCAAGAGTGACAGCCTCAGACATCCACTAAGCTCTGAGTTGGAATAGATTCTAAGACAGTGAGTTGTTTGAGCTGAACCCCTTGGAAGCCCCTGTAATAATTGAATCTTTTTCTTTTCTTTTTTTTCTTTTGCTGTGGGGTCAGAATCTACTCACAGGCACCTCTCAACCTCAACAACAATATGTATTAGATAGTAGACTGCAAGGTCAGAGGGTCAAGCCCACCAGCTAATTCCACGGGAGCAAAATGAGGCTTCCTGCTCCGGGGATGACATCGAACCTTGACAGTCCCATGCAGGCTAGCGATGAGCAGACTGGCTTGATGGCCCTGGGTTGTAGGCAGGTGGGACCCAGGAGCAGCACATGGTGATGTCCCTCCCAACGCCTGCCCCGTGGTCGTGGTCACAGTTGCCCCACCCAGGAAGCCTTCCTTGTGTCCTGTGCTGTGGAGCACTAAGTCCCACTAGGTGCTGGCCAATGCACTGATTCTTCCTCCTCAACACCCTTTCTGCCCCTCCTAACCAGTGCCTGGTCTGTGCACGCCGCTGCCCTAGGAGACGCACTTTGAGCACCTGTCTCAGCGTGGCCATGTGTGTCCAGGGGCCAGAGCTCTTGATCTCTCAGCAAGTCACCTCCTCGCCACCCCATGGGCCTTCGGAAGAGCTGAAGGTCAAGCCCAGTTCGGCCACTGGGCACTTGGCAAAGACGTGGAGCACGGGCGCCTCCCTCCTCGGAACTTCCGCATAAACAATCCCAAGCCCCCCGTTTCCCAGCTCCTAGTTGGGATGCTTGCCTGAGGAGGGTGGTACTCCACAATCTCTGAGTCGATTCCAACTCACCATGACCCCTGGGGTGGAGTAGAACTGTCCCTGTGTGTTGCCAAGACGGTTGCCTCATCTCTCCCCCTCGGAGCGGCTGCTGGTTTGAACTGCTGACCTTGTGGTTAGCAGCCCAACACCTAACAACTGCTACCCCTTGGCCCCTTGAACCAAACATCCCTCAGCCCCTTTGTCTGGGAGCCGAGCGAGCTGGTTTTAACTGGTTCTTTAATTACACGATCTGAAGTTCGGTAAGGCACCGCACCGCGTACCTGCCAACAACTAAACAGTCATTTGATTTAAGCCCATGCCAAATTGTTTGGCAATGATCCTTGTGCAATTACAGACTCTACCCCAGCGCTCCCTGTTCCTCAAAGATTAAAATGCCTCCTTTCTTGCAGCCTACACCATGTGCACCCTGGGGATTTCTGTAGAGCGACAACCACAGATAGAGTCGTGGGCTGGGGTCAGAGACAGGGACTCGTGTCCAGAAGAAGGGCCGTCCACTGAGGTGGACAATCAAACCCTGAAAGAACACTCACGGCCATCGGGCCGACAGGACAGGGCAGAGCTGCCCTGTGGGTTTCTGAGCCGGGAACACACACGTACAGAGGAAGACACCCTGGTCTTTTCCCTGAAAGGGCAAGGCCACTCGTTTTTGTTTTTGATTTCCTGACTCCCAAAAGCCTCTTTCCAAAATATCTACACCTGCCGACTCCAAATAGGGCCAACCCCCGGTGCCCTGAGCAGAGCTGTGCTCCGGGGCGTCTCCAGGGACCGGCTGTTCAGGTCAGACCCTGGGGGAGTTTGGACTTCCAGCCCTTTGGTCCACCCTCTAGCCTGTTAACGATTCGTATTGCCCAGGATTCTTCCCAAGCATCCAGTTTCCACCATCGAAAACAGACCTGCCTCAGTGTGATCTCTTCCCCACGCAGGTCCTCTGCTGACCACTGTCCAGTGGCTTCTGTTGGTCACTGAGGCCCTAGAGACCTGAGACTCCTCAGTGGACAGAGCCCCAGGATGCTGGCATCCCACAGGAAAAGGACCTGCTGGAAGTACCCTCAGGGGGTCCAGAAGGAAGCCTGACTGCTCTGGTCGCCACTTCACCTGCAGGAGGCAGGTACATGCTCCTTCCGCACACCTGGGGCCAGGCAGGAGCAGTGACCCCTGGCAGTGTGTCTGCGCGGGCCTCAGAAGACACACCTTTGTAATCCAGGGTTAGGTGGAAGTCTGACACTCAAGCTGCTCAGAGGGTTTCGCCCTGTGTCCCCACTCCTGAGACTGGCAAGGGAGGGTCCCAGCAGGTGAGGGAGGCAAGTGTGTGAGTCTGCGTGGACTAGAGACACACATACATAGACACCCATGCGTGTATAAGGAAGAGCTTCATATACAAGAGCAACTGCATACTGAGAAAACCTCCCAGCCTAGTCCAGATCAAGTCCATAACTCTGATATTAGCCCATACGTCTGATACCAATCTATAAAGTTCTCTTCACTCACGTAAATGCAATGATGCCAAATCCAGGAAGACCACAGGCCAGTGGGTGGAAAGTCTTATGGATTCAGTGGTGTTATGAGCATCTCAGTGCTGGCAGGGGTCTCCACTTGGTTCCTCCAACTCAGGGTACCACAGTAGTTCCATGTGTTTTGCCAGCTGCAATGTCTCCCAGAGAGTGAGCAGAGAGAGAGAGAGAGTCTCCCACCTCCGAGGAGGAATACCAGAGTTCCCAGAATCCTTAGGAGAAGGCCATGCACACACATTGGCTATGACCAGATTGACAGGCTAGACTCCACCCCTTTACTCTTAATCCTCTCAAATTGACAAATGATTATATAATCACCACAGTAAACATGCTGGCAGGTGAGGCTGTACGATGTGTGATGCAGGAACTGCCTTAATGACAAGCTCAGAGTTAGCATGCTTCCTACGGCCTGGCTACCTTACTACTGAGAAAGGGCAGCTGTGTGGAGTGTGAGTACCTGTCGCACACATCACCATCAATCTTGACCTGCCTTCTTTCACACGTTTCCGGGGAAAAGGCCTTCCTTATTTAAGAAGTTACTTTAAGGTGGCACTTTTAATTAGTAAAGACAGGGTAATAAATCAACATCAGCTGAGATAACAAACTAGCTTCTGGGAGAAGGTAAACAAAGCTGGATCACTCCCAACACGGTCCTCCTGCGGAGATTCGAGGTTGAGACGGAAACCTCCCACGACTTCAACAGGAGGTGAAATGCCAGAAGAGCCGTCGTGTAGTCTTGTGTGTGGGGAGGGGTGGGGGTGGGTGGGTGGAGGGATGGGTTCCTCATTGTGGTGGGGTGGTTTAGGTGCCATGGAGTTGGGTCTGGCACTTAGCGGGCACCGCAGAAGGAGCAGGAACTGGCCCGTGCCGTCCTCACAGTTGTTCTTATACAGCCACCGTGCCAAGCATCTCCTTGAGGGTCTTCGTCTCTGCCACCACCCCTCTACTTTACCAACCGTGGTGTGAGGTGCTTCTCCAGGGACTGGCCTCTCTTGATGGCAGGCCCCATGTGCGAGAGACAAAGTCTGGGCACCTTGGCCTCTAAGGAGCATTCGGGCTTTACTTCGTCCAAGAGAGCTTTGCTCCCCCTCTGGTATCCCACAGTAGCCTTTACGCACACCTCACTCCAGGCAGTGGCTCTCGGGCGGGCGGGCTTCTCCATTCACTGTTCAGCTTGCGTGTGAACGCCATGGCTTGGGTTATGTGCACATTAGTCCTCAAAGTGACCTCATCCTTGCTCTTTAACCCTTTAAATAAAGCAGAATCATGTCATCGTCTTCACCAGGGGGTTTCTTTAGAAAGGCACACAGCTCAGAAGCAATGAAAGATGACTGTCATCTTTTCCTTTCCACACAGCAAGAAATAGCAGGCGTTCCAAGTCAGATCACAGCTCAGCGCATATGAGTGGAAAAGGGGACACGCCTTCAATACGCTCACTGCAGCAGCAGATTGCAGCTCCGAGGGCACCTCCTGGGACGAGGAGCCCCGCCCCACTGGGCTGCCAAGGCTGTGACTCCTGACAGAAATGCACCATCCTGTCTTTCTCCCTCCTGGTGGCCGCTGCATTCAAACCGGCCTCTGTCCCTTAGCAGGGCAACACTTTACCCACTGTGGCACCAGAGCCCCTGGTCAGCCCATCATCAGTAGCTTATGACCTTCCCCTGGGTCCCCCATGTTATGGTGGGGGTGGGGGCATTTTATACCCTAGATACAGTGTCTGAGAAGGATACAACGTAGCAAAGCCTACGTCATAGGAGGTGCATGACGTCAAGACATTCAGAAAACCAGATGTGGTGTTACAAGACACTGTGTTAGGCTGGGTTGACTAGAGAAACAGACCCAGTGACACGCATATGTGTATAAGAAAGAGCTTTCTATCAAAGAGTAAGTGCATATTAAGAAAACATCTCAGCCCAGTCCAATCAAGTCCTTAAGTCCGATATTAGCCCATAAGTCCAATACTAATCCATAAATTCCTCTTCGGACTCACACAGCACATGCAATGATGCAAAATGCAAGAGGATCACAGGCCAGTGGGTGCAAAGTCTTGTAGATCCACTGGCGGTGGAAGCGTCCCCAGGACCCTCTCAGGTCTCAGCAAGTCTCCCCATGATTGCCAACAGGAAGATGAAGAAGAGTGAGAGGAAGTTCCCAGACTCCTCCTGGGAAGGCCACACCCAAAGGAGGCATCATCAGGCTGTGACCCTACCAACAGGCTAGACTCCACCCCTACACTCATTTATCAAGTTGACGGGGAATTACGTAACTACCAGAGAGACATTCCTGTTACAGTCAGTGCATGGTCAAGTACTGTCTGAGTGTACTATGATGTGCAACTAGAAACACATGCGGTGAGAAGGTGAGTCACAGACACACGAAAACCACAGGTGTCCAGCTGCTGCTTCTCCACACCTCCTCCATGCAGGACTGCACACTTGGGAAGGTGGTGAGCCCACCTCTCCAGCTCCTCCCCAGGTGATCCTGCATCCTTAGATATACGCCAGGTTCAAGCAGGAGATTGGGTCTCCTCCAGGCTCTCAACTTATTTTCCTCTTAAAAAATTTTTGGGTTTGGGTTCACCAAGCTCTCTGGAGGGGTAAGATCAGGGCTCTGTGATGGATAGGGCAAGGTTTCCCAACAACATTCTCCTAGGGCCGGCCTTGATCTCCTCCAAGACTGAGCCAGTCCATTGCTGTGATGGAAAGAATTCCCTCGGCTCAGCTTTGCTCCCTCTGTGGTTTCCCATTGTCTCTGTTCCCTGAGGAAAGCTCTCAAGGTGACCCCTTGGCCATCCCAGAAACAGGCACCCTTACCTTCTAAGCTAACTTCTCTGCCTAGAACTCAGTTGGCCCAGCGCCCACCAGAAAGCTCCTGTTCTGACTGGACCTTGCTCTTAGGGCGGTATTGGTAAATCCAAGACGCATCACAGTTCTAGAAAATCACCTTCATCAGCTTCGATCTTGCTTGAAAGACTGACGAGAAGATAAGGGCTGTGAGCTGGCTGATCGTCATTCAGCATCTGCTGAGCTGAGAGCTGGCTGAGAACCAGGAAGTAGTTAGTTCAACGGATGAGTAGAGCACATGAATTTCAAGCTGCAGGACTCGGAGACCAGAAGAACTGGATGGTGCCCCTCCCCCACTCCAAGATGCCCTGGAAGGGCCACACTGGGAGCTGGGGGGGTTGGGGGGATGTGGGGCAAAACTCAGGATCACACAGGGGACCAGGCTCACTGTCAGCCGGGGGCTGATGGCACATCTGGGGCTGAGGCCCTTAGTACCCTGCATGTCTGGAAACGAACTCACCCTGGCTTTTCCATGTTCAGCCCAGCATTAGACAGGTCTATAAAACTTCAAAAAAACTCACCTCCATCAAGTCCACGCTGACTCAAGGGGATCCCCTGTGAGTTTCTGACTCTAATTCTGATTCTCGGGATTAGAATATGCCCGGTCTTTCACCCTCGGACCTGCCAGCAGTTTTGAACCACCAACCAAGGGGATGGCAGCCCCATGTGGAACTACTACGCTACCAGGACTCCCTAGACAGGGCTGTCAGGGAACAGTGCCACTCAGGAGGAACACACGCCCAGAATAACCGTGCTGTTTCAGATGAAAGGGGAGGACCCGAGGGCAAACTTCAGAGGAATTAGGAGAAATGGGTCCAAAGTGCCACGGCAGGAGGCGCCGTTCACAATTCACAAGGAGAAATGGAGGCAGGGCACCCAGGGAGGGAGCAGAGCAGGTGGCATTTCCTTGGAGGGGGTGCCCTAAACGAGATGGCACACGGGGTACGAATAGTGAGTCACTCTGCCCTGCAAACCTTCAAACAGCGTACAAAGAAAGTGTTTTTTGTTTTTTTAAGTAACACTGTATTCTTTTAAAACCGGAAACATCGAACCATCTGAGATGAGGACAATTCTGTGGTTTTCGCCACCAGTTTCCCGACCGCAGCCGTGGTTTCTTCATCCGTGACAGCCTGCACTGTCAGGACTCATCTGTGAGGGCTTCTCGGCCTTCCGTAACCCCCTTGCACCCACTCAGCCCTGTGGTTTTATGGGGGGCGGCACTTACTGCAAACACACGTGTCGCGGGGATCCAGAGACCGCATTTTAGTGACGGTGCTGGAACGAGGGTGGAAAGCACCGTGGACTTCCAGGAGGACCATCAAAGGGCAGCCAGAAGGTCCTCAGACGGCAGGAAGGAGAGACTTTGTCTCAAGTACCTTGGACATGTTTTCAGGTGAGACCAGTCCCTGGCACAAGGAGACCAGGAGTGACCTCAGGCCAGGAACAAGGCGGGCCCTTCATCGACTTCCTTCCCAGGAGCTCCCAGAGCTCCAGGCCTGCTCCCCGAGACCCCGTTCCAGGCAGAGGTTTCTTTGAAGGTCAGTAGCACTTCCAGTGCAGGGGCTTTGTCTTCCTGCGGCTGCTCAGAAGGACAGTACTGGACTTCAGTTGACGTGAAACTCACAACCCAATTCTAAACCCACTGCCGTTGAGGCCACCCTGCAGGACAGAGTGGACCCGCCCCCAAGGTTCCAGAGCCTGTCGGTCAGTGCCTCTCAGAGTGGGCAGTACTGGACCCCAGGGGATGCAGGAACCATGGGGGCTGGCAGTGGGCTCAGGTGCAGTTGGGGGCACGGAATAAAATAGGACCAGTGGGAGCCTGAGGAAATAAGAGGAGGGGGCGGGAGAGGGGAGGGGAGCGTAGGCCATGGAAACTTGGGGGTCTCAGAGTGGAGAGCTGAGTGGGGTCCTTACTGGCCGAAGGTGAGGACTTAGCCATTGTGCCCCCAGGGCCCATCCTTACACGGCCATAAGGCATCCAGTCCAAAGGCACCAGGTCAGCTGTAAGAAACACTGGAAACTTGCACGGATCACTGACTCACGTGTGGCTCGGACGTAATCGAAGATCCTTCCATTCGTGTAATTGCATGAAACACCATGTATCTGACACACCTCCAATACAGCCAGGGAAGCCCTGGGGGCGGGGCAGCTAAAAAGCCAGTCCCCACAGTCAGGGGGTGGAGAAGGCAGAGCCCAGGAGGCAGCTGCTCTCTTGGGGTGGTTCTTCCCAGTTGGCCCCACTTACCTGCTGCCGGTTTAAAGGTGAGCAGAGCCCTGGTGGCACAGAGGGTTACGCGTTGTGCGGCTGCTCACCCCAAGGTCGGCTCTTCCAAGCCCCCAGCCACTCCTGGGGAGAAAGACAGGGCCGCCAGCTCCTCTGAACTGGTTCCCAGGCATCTTCTCCTGACTCTGGGGAGGCAGCTGCATTCTCGCTCAGCAGGGCCCTGAAGCCAGTGGGACCCCCGTGTGTGCAGGAACCAGTGGGCAAAGGGGGCCAGCTTGCAGGAGCCTCCCTCACCCCGCGCCCCAGGCTCAGGCACCTGGCCTCCGTCTCCAAAGTGTGCCAGACGGTGGGTCCCGAGGCCCCATTTGCTGGATGAGCTTGTTTCGTAGACAAAGGAAGCCCTGCCCGCTGATGGATGAGTGCGGGCGGCGCCTAATTGCATAATCCCCATGAACTGTGGGCCGTAACCCAATTATTAATTTAATAGGTTGGATTAACATGGGTAGAAGCCAGTGGATATTTGCTACAATTCAATTAATGTGTCACTCACGTGAATCAAATAATTAAGCCGCTACTCTTCACTGAGGCCTGGTTCAGATGCTCAAACCCAGGCAGAGAGGCCTGGGATGTAAGAGCAGTTCTCAGTCCATCTTCAATTGCCCCGGCACAAGACCAGGGGCACGAAGCCACAGCAGGGAAGGCAGGCACCTGTCCCCTCTCCCACTCCCAACAAAGAGCAAGGGTTGAGTGCAGACGCCTCAAATGCACGCACACTTCATTTAGTGGGATTCCCTGGAAGAACTTGCTTTACTGAATATGACCACATCACGCTTCTCATGCAGTAAGAGCAGTCCAGAATCAACGTGAATGGGGGGGGGGGGCATAGAGTGGAGACCCAATGCCCATCTGCAGACAACTGGACATCCCCTCACAGAGGGGTCACAGGGAAGGAAAGAGCCAGTCAGGGTGCAGTACAGCACCGATGAAACACAACTTTCCTCCAGCTCTTTGGTGCTTCCTTCCCCCCACTATCACGACCTCAATTCTGCCTTACAAATCGGATTACCCCAGAGCATGCACACTGCTTCAGATAAGAGCCCACAACACAGGGAATCCAGGATAGATAAACCCCTCAGGGCCAACAAGGAGAGTAGAAGTACCAGGAGGATTAGGGGAGGGTGGGGGGAGAAGGGGGGAATTGATCAAAAGGATTAATCTATAACCCCCTCCCAGGGGGATGAACAGTGGAAAAGTGGGTGAGGGGCAACAGAGGACGATGTAAGATATGAAAATAATAATCTACAACTTATCAAGGGTTTTGATAAGGAGGGTGAGAGAGGGAGGGGGAAGAAATGGGGAGCTGATATCAGGGGCTCAAGTGGGGAGAGCATGCTTTGAAAATGATGGCAGCATATGTGCAAATGTGCTGGACACACTGGATGAATGTATGCATTGTGATAAGAGATGTAAGAGCCCCCAGTAAAAGTATTAAAATAAAGGAACAAAAAAGAGATGGTGTGAGTGAAAGAGTAATGGAGGGGAGAGACTGCGTCCCTACCCATGTAAAATGTCCTTAAGATGTAAATACAGACACAGGGGATGGATATAGATAGTGTGATTAGAGCTGTATGAGGCCCTAATAAAACGATTTTTTTAAATCAATTTATTGGGGCTCATACAATTCGTCACAATACATAGATCAATTGTGTAAAGCACATCTATACATTTGTTGCCCTCATCATTCCCAAAATTTTCTTGCCTCTTGGGTTCCCGGAATCCGCTCATTTTCCTTTTTTTTTTTTTTTTAATTTTCCCCCCCTCCCCTTCCCTTTCCCCCATGCACCCTTAATAATTTATAAATTATTATTGTATCTTATATTACACTGTCCGGCGCCTCCCTTCACCCACCCCGCTGCTGCCCGTTCCCCAGAGAGGAGGCCATATGTGGCTCCCTGTGATCCATTCCCCCTTACTACCTCCCCTTTCCCTCCTGATATCGCCCCCTTCACCCCCGGTCCTGAGAGTTTCTTCCGTCCTACATTCCCTGCGCTTCCAATTCCCCTCTGTACCGCTGTGCATCATCTGGTCTAACCAGGTCTGCAAGGCGAAACTGGGGTCCTGGTAGTTGGGGGGAGGAAGCGTTTAAGAACTAGAGGAAGATTGTGAGCTTCATTGTTGCTATACTTTTAAAAAAGCAGTCCAGAAAGATGACAATACTGGAACCCATAGACATTGCATGTACCACGAAGGTGGACCGGCTGAAGGGCTATCTTTCAATGAATGTCGCATCACAAGTGTGTCTGGAGAAGCGTCCATCTTGACCCCACACATCACGCCACACAAACACAATTCTGGGTGGACGGTAGGTCGACATGAGAAAGGCCACATGATAGCGTTTCTAGAGGACAGGGGTGGAGCATGTCTTCCTATGTGCAAGGGAGCACACATTTTAAAAGGCACAGAGAAGAAGTAAGTGAGATTATTGATCATTAAGAAAGTAGACCCAACATAATGTGGAAATTAGAGAACAAAATCATTCCTATCACAGGCCAAGTAGACTCCCGTGGCGGATCGTCCAACAACAGTGGTGGCGGTGCACTGGCCGACAGAGGCCAGACATTCAGGCCTGAGTCGGCAGAGGATGTGGAGCGAGAGATACCCCATTGCTAATGGCCGATGGTCTTGGCTCGCAGCAGAGAGTACCAGAAGATGTTCACTAGTGTTTTATTGGCTCTGCAAAGACATTCGACTGTGTGGATCAGGGGTCCTCAAACCTTTTGAACAGGGGGCCAGTTCACTGTCCTTCAGACCTGTTGGAGGGCCGGACTATAGTTTTGAAAAGCAACTATGAACAAATTCCTATGCACACTGAACATATCTTATTTTGAAGTGAAAAAACGAAACGGGGCAAAAACATCCCGTGGGCCGCATGTGGCCCGCGGGCTGTAGTTTGAGGACCCCTGGTGTGGGTGGTAGCAAATGATGGGTACCCTTGAGAAGAATGGGGATTTCAGAACCCTTGACTGTGCTCTCGCAGAACCTGTACACAGACCCAGAGGCAGTCATTGGGACAGCACAAGGTAATACTGTGTGGTTTAAGACCAGGAAGAGTGTGCATCAGGGTTGTATCCTCTCACCACACTTATTCAATCTCTGTGCACCACAGCCTCGCAGAAGCTGGATGAGGTGAGGAAGAATATGGTATCCGGATTGGAGGAAAGCTTATCAACAACCTGCAATATGGAGATGCACAACCTTGCGTGCTGAAAGTCAGGAGGCCGTGGAGCATTGCTGATGAAGGTCGTGGGTTGCAGCCTTCAGTGTGGATCCCAATCCAGTGTTCGTTCTGCAAATCCAACGCCGTCTGATCCAAGCCCCAGCTGCCTCCTTTCAGGAAGTCACGAGCCACGGTGACAGTGTCTACAGGGTGTAAAACGGCTAACGGGATCCTGGAAGACAGTCGAAGCCCTCGCACTTTCTGATTTCAACCTTTATTACAAAGTGACAGAAATGGAGATGGAATGGTGGGTGCCTTAGGGGAAGCAGGTCAAAGGAATAGAGTTGAAGATTCAGAAGTGAGCCCCCACATTTGTAGCTGATTGGTTTCAACTAGGGTGTCAGGGCCACTCAGTAGGAAATGAGCTGGCTTTCCCACTAGCTGTGGTGTGATGATGGGGTACCCCGATCGGGAGGACTGAAGTGGGACCCCAGCTGACAGCACACACAGGCGTGATGGGAACACGTCACACCACATCAAAGCTGGCACCACGTGGCGGCAAAGATCCACGGCCCTAAATCACACAGGTGAAGAAGTCCCAAATGGGAAACATTGCATTGCAAACATATACCCCACCATTGTTAGAAAACGGATCCAGGTCAGGATGTAAACTATATTTTAGAAAATCATAGACTAAGCACAGGCACAGACCCTTGTGATCTCAGAGCCCTGGGATGTGACAGTGCGAGCACACGCAGCGAGCAAAAACACAGACAGGAGAAAGGAGACACGGGACTTCGTCCGGAGAAAACCTGCTGTGCTGCCAAGGGTACGTCGGAAGTCCAAGAGAAAGAACGGAAGTATGGGTGAGTCACGCCGGAGGAGGTAGCAGGCCCTAGACCAGCGGTTCTCCACCTTCCTGATGCCGCGACCCTCTCATACAGTTCCTCGGGTGGTGGTGACCCCCAACCATCACATGATTTTCCTTGCTATTTCATCAGTGTCATTTTGCTACTGTGATGAATCTGGCGAGCCCTGTGAAAGGTCATTTGGCCCCCCAAGGGGTCATGACTCAGGTTGAGAACTGCTGCCCTAGACCATGTGAAGAACTTTCCCATCCCGGTCACAGAAGGACAAATGACCCGATTTAGACACGGCCAGAGGACTTGACCAGCTGTTCCCCCAGAGAAGACCAGCAGATGGCCAGTGCTTGCCAGCAGGCCCTGCAGCCTGAGTCTCTGCCCAGACCCCCCAGCCAGCGGGCCGTTCCCACTCCCAGGAAAACACAACCAAATCCACAGGGAAAGGCTCCCTTCTGTTCAGTCCAGGCCGTCGCGAGCACAGCCGCCCTAGAGCGCAGGGCAGAACTGGCCCTGGCCCGTGAGCTGCCAAGACTGTCACTCCTGACTGGAGTTGACAGCCTCTTCTTTCTCCCTGGGAGCAGCTGGGGATGACCGTGCCATTAGCAACCCAATGGGTAACCGCCATGCCACCAGTCTCCCTTTAAAGCACCAGGATGACTTTACTCAAGCCTCCTGCTGGCCAGGACGGCGGGAAACTGGAACCCCCCCACTGCTCCAGGGAAGGCGAGGTAGAACAACTGACTTGGAAAACCGTTAGGCAGTTCCTCAAAAATTTAAACATTCAATTAAAAGCCAAAACATAAAATCACTATCTGGTCGATTGTGGCTCATTGTTGCTCGGTGCTGTCGAGTTGGCTCCACGCCTAGAAAGCCCGTGTACGAAGGAAGGAAACACCGCCTGGCCTGCTCCAGCCTCACAGTGGTCCCTATGCCAGGGCCCATTGCTGCAGCCGCAGTGCCCACCCATCTCGATGAGGCCCTTCCTCTTTTCTGCTGCCCCTCTACTTGACCACGCATGATGTCCTTCTCCTGGGACTGGGCTCTCCTGATGACATGTCCACAGTGCATGAGAAGGTCTCACCATCCTTGTCTCTAAGGAGCGTTCTGGCCATAATCTTTCCAAGACTGATTTCTTGGTTCATTCAGCAGTCCATGGAACGTACCTTCAATATTCTGCACCAGCACCGAGCACCAATGCACCGATTTTTCCTCAGTCTTTCTCACTCAATGTTGAACTTTCACAAACATGTGAGGCCAATGAAAATGACCATGGCTGGGGTCAGGTGCATCTTAGTCCTCAAAGCAACATCCTTCCTTTTCAACACTTTAAAGAGGTCCTGTGCAGCAGGTTTACCCAATACGATGCACCGTTTGCTCTCTTGATTGCAGCTTCCATGAACATTGATTGTGGATCCAAGTAAGACCAAATTCTTCATCACTCCAACCCTTTCTCCGTGTACCCTGATGCTCCCTGTTGGTCCGGTTGTGAGGACTTGATCTTCCTGGCATTGCATCCTCAGCCACACGGGAGGCTGCGGCCCATGATCTTCATCAGCAACGCTCCCTTCCTCCTCACTTTCAGTAGCGAGGTTGTCTCACCTGCCTACTGCACAGGTTGTTAATAAGCCTTCCTCTAATCTTGATACCACACGCTTCTTCATATAGTCAGCTTCTCTGATGACTTGCCCAGCACACAGATGGAATAAGTATGAGGAGAGGATACAACCCCACCACCTCTTTCTTGGTCTTAAATCATTCAGTGCGCTGACTCACGGTGACCCCACAGGACAGAGCCGAACTGCCATCTTGATACAGATAGATCACCCCAATTTCTCCAGGGGAGCAATCCCTGGATTCAAACCCCAGAGTAGAGTGCTGTAACCACTGCACCACCAAATACAGAACACTGCCACCAAGGCACAGCCATCAAATCCACCCCTACTCAGGGGGACCCTAGACCAGGTTTCTGAAGCTGTCAATCTTGACTGTAATAGATGACCTCTTCTTTTTCCGGCGGAGTGGAAAAAGCACCTGCCCTTGAGGTGTGCAGCCCAATGTCTACGCATTGACTCTCACCACCATCCAGTCAGTGCTGACTCATAGCAACCTCCTGTGCGTTGCTCAGACTCTGTTTACCAGATCCGGAAGTCCAGTCTTCCTCCCTCAGAGCGGCCAGTGGTTTGGAGGTGCTGACCACGTGGTCAGCAGCCCAGTGCGTGACCACTACCCTGGCAGGGCCCTTTCCTGCTCCGCAACCCTACTTTCAGCAGCATCTGCCCTCTCTCCCCCAACAGAAAGTGCATTTTCACCAAAACAACCTCAGAGACAAGTGCTCACAGCACCCTTATTATCTTTATTCTGCAAGTTCCACAACGATGCCGCTTACCCAGTAAATATCACAAAACATTGCATCTGTACACTGCAATGAGGTGAGAGTGAACTTTTTAAAATTCCCTTTAAAACATCATCAAAAGCAATAAAATGCTCTAGAATAAATCTAAAAAGAGGTGCAAAACCCATATTCTGAAAACTGCCACAAGTTATTGAAGAAGCTTTCAGAAGACCAGAGGAAGTGGAAAGACATGGCTCAGTGGTTTGCACAAAAACAGAGGCAGTGGGAATGCCCGTCTACCACGGAGGAGTGGGCGGAGCCTAGACGGACTTGCTGACCCCTGGGACAACAGGTGGGAAACCAAGGAATCAGCGCACCATATAACCCCGTGTTTACGGAACTTCCAGAACACCATCGCTGGTTCCCAGTCAGGACGCCAGGTAGGCCTGGTCTTGCTGATGCCAGGGGGAGGTCCACAGCCCGGCCCTCTGTAAGAGAGCGATGAGGCGGTCTGCTCAGTGAAGGCTTACAGCCTCAAAACCCACAGGGGCAGTTCTGCTGGGGCAGAGAGGAGTCAGAATTCTGGTAATGGCAGTGAGTTACACGTTCACAGGAACTCACAGCGACCCCATAGGACAGGGTAGCACTGCCCCTGTGGTATCCCAGAGGGGAGCTACAAGGGAGCACACAGCCCCCTCTTCCTCCCGCAGAGCGCAGAGAGGCTGGTGGCTTGGAACTGCTGAGCCTGGGCTCAAGGACAGGTGGGGAGTCTGTGGTCTCAAAGGCAGGGAGTTTGAGATCGCTGGGCTGGAATGCAGCCCAGCAGAGGGTTTGGGTGGTCAGAGTGCGGGCTGTAGCGAGGATGCAGATTGGAGGTCCGGCTGTTGATGGTAAGGGCTGCGGGGTAGGGGGCCTACACCTATTATAGAACTGATGGTGGTCACTGACGGCTGAATCCAACGGATGGATGATGTTACGTGTGGGTCAGAAGGGAAGAAAGACGACTTTTTAACAAGTCCTGGGGTTCCCAAGCGGTGAGTGCTCCTGGGGAAAGCGGGACATGGGTTCTTGGAAGCTGTAAGAAATGAAGGTCCCTCGGCTGCCACCCAGCGGGTTCCGATTATGAGGGATGTTCCGCAGGGGTCCGGAGAACCATCTGTAGGGGACAGGCAGCCTTGGCTTTCTCCCGCGTGCCCTGCCTCTGGTACCCAGGAATTGCACACAGGGGCGGGTGCAGGCTCCTCCGTGGGCGGGGCCCCTGGACTCCGGCCACATCCTGCCCCGAGGCCCCGCCCCGTCCCGCCCTGCTGGGCGGCGCGGCGGCACGCGGGTCGGAGCGTTGACCAGGCGGGCTCTGGGCACTGGCACAGGCGGCAGTCGCTGGCATGCAGGCGCAGGGCGCGGGCTGGGACCGGCGGCGGCTCGGGGCACGGCTGCGGGCGGCACTGGCAGGGCTGCAGGAGCTGCACGGGCTGCGGGAGCGGCAGCAGGCGCGCGTGCGGGGGGCTCTGGGCGCGCAGCCCCCCGCGTCCGACGCGGACGTCCGCGCCCCCAGCGCCCTGGATAGCTCTCTGGACAGCGCGCTGACTGCGCTCAAGGAGCAGTTGGTAAGGGGGACGCCCCGGGGAAGGGCCGTAGGACACCAGCGCCGAGGTGGTGGGGTGAAGGGTGCTTTCAGGTGGCGCTTGGGGCTACGGGACCCAGGTCATGACCTCTGCAGAGTGGCCTGGGGACAGGAACCTGGGGCCCTTGCAGGGACCCTCTGCGTCCACCACCCCTGCCTGCCTGTCCCTGAGGTGTACCCCTGAGCCTTTGGACAGGAGACTTGTCCAGAGACTCTCGCCTTTTTGGGTCTTCCTGGTGTTCTGTGGCCGCCCCCCGACTCTGAGCCTTGGCAGGATCCACGGTCTCACTGCGGAGGGGGGACGCGGTGCCACAGGGGGACCCCTGTACCTGGGGAGATGTGCAGGGCGAGTTTGAGGGGTCACTTCAACCTCCAGAAGTCACCTGAGCGACAAACCTGGAGGTGTAGCAGGACCTCGCCAGGCTTCTTGACAAGCCTCTCTCCCTGGCCTACCGTCCTGCCACTGTTCCTCCTGGGTGGGCAGGACTCTGCTTAGCTTCCTGGGGCTGAGACCCTCCCTACAGGGCCTGGGGTCAGCTCTTCTCTCAGGAAAGTGCAGGATGGGAGGTGGTCGCTGGGCCGCCTACTTGCCACTCTTCTGGGGGATGATTTTAAACAGAGTTCAAGACTGCGCAAGCGGGCGTGGAAAAGGTGAGGCCCGGTGGCCCAGGGACCACGGGCTGCCTTGCTTTGCCGGGCTGTGTCTCCCAGGGACTGATCCAGGGCTTTTTGAAGAAGGAACTGTACGGTGACTCCAGGCAGAGGCCTGCACTTGTCAGGGGCCTGGGACCTCAGACCAGGCATAGTTGGGTGCCTAGGACTTCAGACCAGGATAGCTGGGCTCCTGGGACCTTAGAGTGGGCGTAGCAGGACCAGGGCACCTGCTTCCCAAGGATGCATGCTAGTCTGCACAGCCCTCCTGAGGGGAACTGGTTCTGGAACCTTCCTCCTGGGCCAAACCAGCTTCCCCAAGTCCTTAAATCACTAGAGCGAGTCCAGGAGCAACCCTAGGCCCTCCTCTCCAGGGAGGTGAGCTACCCCTGTGTGGCATGCTAGGGGCTGTTGGAACACAGCTAATGATTAACCAGACTTCAGTGAGAGGCCCATCAGGCCTGCGCCCCAGCCTCTAATTACAAGTAGCCGTTTGGAAGAAAAGATCAAACACGAGTTCTTTTTCGGTAATTTTTCCTCTGCTTTATGTGGGGGCCAGAAGGAACACGCTGCCTTTGTCTTGGCACTTGGTTCTCCAAGTGGATTAGGTGATCAAAAGAGACATATTGGATCTGTGACATCAGTCCGACATGAAGTCCCTACACAGCTTTCTAACGTGGGGGCAGGGTGGCAAAGGGAGTGCTACTCTCTCCAGAATGCAGGACAATCTAGAGAAAGCCATCTCTCAGTGGGCAGGTACCCACTAGGGCCCACAGTGAGAGCAGCCCTGGTCCCAGCCATGGCCAGGTGGGGCCAGGTGAGGCGTCAGGGAGGATGTACCTCTAGCCCTTTGCAACGCAGGACTTCTCTGGTGAGAAGGAGCCTGAGGTTCCGGGAATTGACACTGTGGATCTGCAGTTGGCAGCATTGGCCATGCTCACACAGACCACACTCACCGTGGCTCCGTCACCGGCTCTGTCACCGCCTGTGTCCAGGGCCCTGGCGCTACTGGGAGTGTTTTATTTGAAAGAATATATCCGTGGCTTGCAGCCCTGGACACAGGAAAGCAGGAGACGCAGCTAGGTGAAGCTTTGGGGCTGCTAACTGCCAAGCCAGTGGTTCAAACTCAACAGCCACTCTGCCGGGTTCCTAAGCCACCTGGGCGGTTCTGCTCTGTGGCGGGGGGGTAGGGGGGTGCGGTCCATCTGAGATGGGATGGCCTACGGGATAGTGGTTCAGACTTCAGGACTTCATTTCTGAGCTCATGGAAACTGCTCTGTGCTAATGTGCAGAGCCTTGGCGGGGTGTGGGGGTGAGAGGACAGTGCTGATGCATCCGACTGCTCATTGCAAGGCCCGCAGTTCGAAACCACCAGCCCCTGAAAGTCAGAACTTTCTACTCCTGTAAAAAGTCCCAGTCTCAGAAACCCACAGGGCGGCACCTCCCTGTTCCCTAGGATTGCTACGAGTCAGAATGACTTGATGGCAGCAGTGTTTGACTTGGGTTTTGTGCTCATCTTAGGGCAACGCTGGATGTTCTCTGAAGCAGTGGGCACGCCCAGGGCATGAATGGGAGGGGGTTCCTGGTCCCTGGCAGCAGCCCTGCAGTGGGTGGAGGGATCCTGAGGGTCCTGGGCCTGGGTGGGTCTGAGTGGCTCCTTCACGAGCAGGTGTAGCTGCCTGGTCTTGGAGAAGAGCTTGGGCGGGAGCAGGCAAGGGCTCGGGGGCTTAGCCGTGAAACCTCACTCTCAGCACAGCCCTGCTGATTTCTGGTCGAGGCTTGTTCTGCAGAGTAGCAAGCAGAAGGGCAACCAGCGGAGATCCGGCCTGCTCCCAAGCTCAGCTCTGTTCCCAGGGGCGGAGCAGGTCTTGGTAGGCACCTGCTGTTATCCCCAGAGGCTTGGAGCCCCTGCCCCAGTAGGCTTCTTGGTGAGCACCTGGGACGCACAGGGCGACTGTAGCCCTGGCGAGGGACAGACGTCCGTAGGACAAAGCTGGCTCTGGTTCTCCCAGCGAGTCTGCCCCACCTGCCAGAGCCCCGTGTTTTAAGTGTCATTGTTGGTTGCAGACTTGAGCCCGGCCCAGGGTGGCCTGTGTGTGTGTGTGTAGAACAGGACTGCACCTTACAGGGTCTTCAAGGCCCTGGGCTGGTGGGAGTGATCACCAGGGCTTTCTCCTGAGGCGCTCTGAGTGGATTCTCCTGACCTGGCGCCGACCGGCCTGGGCTCGTGGCCCAGGGCAGGGCCACCTGCCCCCGGAAGTCCTTCACTGAGGGGAGCAATGGTGCAGGGTCTGTGCAGGGTCCGTTCCCTTGGTGCCGCCGCCGCCGCCGAGCTCTCAGAGAACAGTGTTCAGTGGCCCCTGAGTGTCAGGGTAGGCCTGTGCTCCCTGGGGGCTCCATGGCCCATGTTCTGGAAGCTGCTCACCAGGTCTTTGTTCTGAGGTCCCTCTGGGTGGACCTGAGCTTGCAGGCCCTTCTCCCGAGGTGCTCCTTGGGGCTCCCCCAGGTGGCCAAGTGTGGTTTTGAGCATGCCAGGTGACCCTCTGACCCACCTCTTGCTCCGGGCCCTGGGCAGAGCCCGCAGCCCGCAAGGGGGTGTGTGGGGGCTGATGCGGCAGGAGAAGAGTGAGTAGGGGCACTCTGGTGATACCCCACCCCCTGTGGGGACTCCACGGGGTTTGCTCCTCACAGCACCCCTGGAATGGGGGTGGTCACACTGCCCAAGGTCAAGACAAGTGTATGGTGGGTGTGGCAGGACCCTGCATACCACGCCCACATGCCCTCTCCCTGCAGCCTCCCAGCTCGCTCACCTGGCTCCTGAAGAGGGTGGGGGCACCGAGGGGCCACACCGGCAGGGACAAGGGCTGGACCACAGAGCCAGGCTGACTGGGGGGGACTCTCTCTGTGGAAGCTCACAGGCACGGCTCGGTGGCCTGCGGTGACATTTGCAGATAAACACCGGGTTTGCTGCTGCAGAGAAGTGCTGGCCTGTGCCGACTCTGGACCCACGGAGGGGCAGAAGAGGGGCCCTGGTGGCCCCGTGCCATGCCTCGCTAACTGGGCAGTGCGTGGTACAGCGGGAGAAAGGACCTGGCTGTCTGTGCTGTGAGGATGACAGTCCTGAGACTCCTGAGCCTCTCTGCTCTGCTCTGTCCCGGCCGTCTCTGAGGACACAGGACGGGGCAGCTCGGGCAAGAGCCAGGGAGATGGACTGGGAGGCAGAGGCCTTGAGGCCACACCGACCTGGGGCACCCAGGGGGAGGGGGGCTGCCCTGTGCTCCATGAGGTGCAGCCCCTAACCAGAAAGACATGGGAGCCGGCACTGACCCGTGCAAACCCCGGGAAGGTCTTTTCTTCCCCTGTGTGAACAGGGTTTGAGGACAGGAGCAGAGGGGGTGTGGCTACCTAGACACACTTCCCGCCTTGGAGGAAAGAGGTCAGATCCAGCGTTTAACCATTGATGTGCCACGAGCCTGTTCGGCCTGCTGGCCCTGGTGGACAGTGTGCTAGAAGCAAAGTGGTTTTCATTAGGATTACTCCCCGCCTTTGTCTGGACAGATGGAAACTCCCTGCCTTTAAAAACTGAACAGGTGAAACGTCAATCAATCTGTTAGACCCTGCAGTTAACAAATCAACAACAACACACAGTGGCTGTCTGGTCAGTTCAGACTCCTGTGCGTCAGCTTTTACCTGTGCTCCAGGGGGAGGGCCATTGGGACCAGGTCACCAGGCCTTTCTTCCACGCACCTCCAGGTGGAGGGAGACAGGCAACGCGGTGGGTGGTAGCAGAGTGTTTGCACCACAGAGCCTCTGGTCCCTGCTGGCATTGTGGTTTCACTGTGGGCTGCTAACCACAAGGCCAGCAGTTCAAAACCACCAGCTGCTCCTCAGAAGAAAGACTAGACTGTCTATTCCTATAAAGAGTGACAGCCCCAGTTTTACTTTGTTATTATTATTTTTTAAATGTTTTTCTGTATATGAAATGCAAGGTAGGTCAATGTATGGAGACAGTAACTAGATCAGTGGTTCTCTGGGAATACAGCACCAGTTGTCAGGTGGTATTGCGTAGGCTCTGACCCTTCATGACCCGATGGATGTGCACCAGACCCAAACCCTGCACGGTGTCCCTGTGCACACCGGAACCAATCACTGCACGGGGACATCATGTACAACAGAACACGCACGGTCCTGTCCCCTCCTCACTGCTGTTCCTTCGCCTGTGCAATTGCTGCAGTCCTGGTGTCAATGGTGCGTCTCCCACAGCAGGAGAGGTTGGGGGAAATGGGGAGCTAATACTGAGCACAGAACGAAGAAAACGCTCTAAAACTGGTTGTCGTGAGGACTGTACAACTCTTCTGGCTGGGGTTGAACTATTGAATGCATGATTTCTGAATTACCTGTCATTGAAGCTGTTGCAAAGGAGAAAAAGAGAGATACAGTCTCAGAAGCTCGGCCCTGTCTTGTAGGGTCTCTGTGATCCAGGATGGGCTGGAGGAAAAGTGACAGTGTGGGAGACCCACAGGGCAGGTCTGCCCGTCCGTAGGGTCGCTGTGAGTCAGCATCGACTATCCGGCAGGTGTTTGGTTTGGTTCCATTCAGAGATCTTTGTCCAGTGACAATGGTCATGGGGGTCATCCTGGGCACTTCTGTCCCCTGTGGTCTGTTTCTAGGGACCCGGCTCCACGCCTCTCAGTGTCTTCTCCCCTTGGCTCATGTTGGTTGAGGTGGGCTGCTCCTGGTGGTGCTGCTTATTGACAGCCTGGGCTCCGTCTGTCTGAAGGATGGCCCCCATTCATGGGTCAGCTGGAAGCTATGCCAGTGTCTCCGGCCCCTCCTGTCCCTCTCATTCCGGGAGGGTTGGTGGTTTTCATGATGTTGAGGGTGGTCCCTGTTTTTTCCCATCCTAACTGGGTCTTCCACTCTGTCGCTGGCCAAGCCACCAGCCTCTGCTCTCAGAGGAGCCTGAAGAGCCCCGACATCACTCACATGCTGGGTATTGGCGCTTGACGTGTGGGGGTGGGCAGGGGGGTGTTGTGTGGCGTGGGACGTGTGTTGTAGGTTGAATGGCATCGGATGTGTGTGTGGTTGTGGGTTGTACAGTGTTGTGTGTGGTGGTAGGTCGTATGTTGTACCAGTTGTCCAGGTTGTCTGGGAGACTACAGTGCCCCACCTCTGGGTCCGTAAGCCAGTACTGGGACACCCCTCGGTGTCTCTGCAACTGAACCTCTGGTGCCTTGGTTGGTCGGTGAAACACACAAGGTCCCATGGTGAGTGTGGAGCAGGCCACTAACCAGGAGGTTGACAGTTCAAATCTCCAGCCACTCCCGTAGAAATGCAGAGCCTGGAGCACCCACAAGAGGGTGGCTGAGTGGAACTGGCTTGGCAGCAGTGGCAGCCTTGGTGGTGGTGGTGGTAGTGGCACCCTAGGTCAGGCTTCGGCTGCCAGCTGCAAGGTCGGTGGTTCAAACCCACCAGCTGCTCTGAGGAAGAACGATGGAGCTGTCTGCTCTGTCCGTAAAGACGAGCCCCTGGCATCTATGGGCAGTTCAACTGTGGGTTGGAATGAACTGCCAGGCAGTGGGGGTGGACATAGCTGCGTCCACTTCTCCCTGAGCTGCTGCCAGCAGAGTGAGTGTTAGCCAGTGCCTTTTCTCGTGGGCCTCCCCCTGGCTCACCTCCAGGCTGGCTCCTGGTGATCTCGGGCATCAGGGGTGGACAGAAACATCCCATTTTCTCCCAGGGATGCCCCTGGAACGTGTGAAAGGTCAGAGCCTTCCTTGTGCTGTGCGGTGGCGGGGGATGTGGTGAGGGTGCGGGTTATTTCTTTCCTTGGGCCTGTCTTGTCCCTGAAAAGCCCCCTGGACCATGTGGTCTGGTGAGAAAATGGGGCGAGTTGAACCTGCCCCCCGAGGGGGTGAGCTGGACAGTAAATCCAGCAGGGCTCAGGCCCACAGTGTGTGCTCGCTGCCCAGTGCAGACCCATCTCTCAGAAAGGCCTGTGTGTGCCACCCGTCAGTCTGTGGGGTGGGGCGGCTGCAGCCCTCAGTCTGAGGACACCGTGCCCAGAGGCAGCTGCAGCGGGAGTTGTAACTAGAACTGAACCTTCCCCCAAGATGAGGCTGAGTTTTCATGTCTGCACTTCAGACCCAAACCAAACGCACTGCCATCGAGTCGGTGCCACCTCACAGTGACCCTAAAGGACAGGGACTAACTGCCCCTGTAAGTTTCCGAGGCTGGAACTCTTTATGAGAGTAGAAAGCCCCGTCTCTCTCCCACAGACAGGCTGGTGCTGGTGGTTTTGAACTGCTGACCCTGAGGATCGCAAGGCAACGTGTAACCTCTACACCAGGTTCTAAATTGGCTTCTCTTTTTTCTGCTGTTCAGTCCCGTTTGCGGCAGCAGGACGTGGGGCTGAAGACCCACCTGGAGCACCTGGACCAGCACATCAGCGAGCTGCGGCTGGGCGTGAGCAAGGGCACCTGCGAGCCTGCAGACAGCGACAGCCGGCCCAGCTCAGGTACCACTCAGGTCCTGGGGACCTGCCCGGGGTCAGTCAGCCCAGGGGTCAGGCTGACCAAGGGACCCTGTACTCATGGGACCACACGGGCCCAGTCCAGGGTCCTTGCATCTGCCAGACCACACAGACCTCACCAGGGGCAAACCCTCAGGATCACACAGGTCCAGGACAGGGGGCAGACCCCATAGTCTCACACAAGCCTTACCCAGGGGCCAGGAGATATCTGCCCACCGGGCAGCCAGGAAGGATTCAGAAGCATGCTGGGCCCTAGGTCACCCCCGACTCACGCGGCTGCACCCCTCTCGGCTCGTGTTCACTGCAGGCTTCTATGAGCTGAGCGATGCGGGGGGCTCCTGCTCCCGCTCCACTTCCTGCACCTCCATCTGCAGTGAGCCTGTGGCCCCTGCCCGGCACAGGCTGCCCGGCGTTGAACCCCCCATGACCCGCACTGGCCAGTACCGGCCCCGCTCAGCCGACGAGACCACCGTGCATGCTGTGCTCCAGCCCCCAGGGAGGCTTCCCCAGGAGGACAGTCACACGGAGGTTAACAGAGGGACCTGGGCCAGGATCCGGGCCAGGCCTGTGTCCACAGGTGAGATGGAGCTGCTTCTCCAGGGCATCTCTGGGGTGGGCGGGGGATGGAGGCTGACCGACTCCTGGGTGCCTCAGGGGAGGTGAGCCTTCTGCACTTGCTGGACCCCTGGGTGTCTCAGGAGAAGTGACCTACTCCTGGACTCTCGGCATCGGTGGTGTGGGGGGTGGGAGGGTGGGGCCGGTGGCCTGGGGTGGGGCTCAGGGTCCTGTTGGAGCAGCTGGTTAGGATGCAGCGCGCAGTGCCCCCCACCCTTGGCCCGTAGTACAGATTGTGCATCTCCTCCATCTCAGGTGATCTGGAGAGGCTCATGCCAGCCAGGCTGGGGACCCCTCAGACAACAGGCCCCGACGCCCTGCTCCGCCCAGGCCTCGGCACCCTGCCCCTCGAGGTGGATCCCACCTACCAGAGTGACCTGGTTTCTGAGCGCGGGAATGAGGTGTACCCCTACCCCAGCCCCCTGCACGCCGTAGCCCTGCAAAGCCCCCTATTCGTGCTGACCAAGGACACCCCCAAGGCTGGCAGTAGCGAGCCTCCCAGGACGCCTGGTCCTGGCTCCCTGGGCAAGACCTCTGTCCAGCCCCGCCCCGCCTCCCTGGGGCACCCAGCAGGGGCCTACATTGACAAGCTGCTGCAGCGGAATTGGGGGCGAGGAGGGGCCCTGAGTTGTGGCGGGGCTGAGCGAGGGCCCCCTAGGAGCGGGGAGTCCAAACCTCAGTGGGCAGGCGGTGGACGCAGTATGGACCTGCAGAATGGACTCCAGAGACAGGGCTGTTCTCAGGGGCTCCGGGAAGTGGGATCTGGCACACAGAGCTGGGGGGTCCCCGGGAGGCACCCCGCGGGGCCTGCACCTGTGTCCCTGGGGGACAGCCAGCAGTCCACCACCCTTCGAGAATCTTGCGTGCCCTCCAAGGGCTGCCTCCTGGAGAAAACCTCCTGGGACCAGCTCCTGCTGCAGCAAGAACAGCCCACCTGTTCCTGCCCCCAAGCCAGGCCACCGCCCCCCAGCCCCCACTGCCGGGATGATGTGGCTGACTTGTCCTTTAAGAAGGAGGATGTCCACTGTCACTCGCTGCTCACAGAGCGGCCTGCCCACTCACTGACCGCTGAAGCCCATCCTGAGTTGCCGGGAGCTGGCCATCCCGGAGTCCAGTCCAGGAACGGCAGGCGCAAGAAGAGGGGCTGCAGAGAGGCCCCGTGCCTCCCCGAGAGGCCACAAGGGGCGCCTGAGGTGTCTTGGCTGCCTTTGGCATGGGGTGCTTCTCCTGGGCATCCCGGGGAAGGCAGTACTGGCAAAGCGGCAGGCATGGGCCCAGGGCTGCCTGGCCGGTCCTGCTCTGAGACCAGCCTCTACCCCATCCCCTTCCTGGTGCCCCTGGTGGTGACGCAGCAGGAGGGTGGCCATGTGTCCACTCAGGCCCTGTACCCATTGGGCGCCATCTCTCTCGCCATGGTGGCCGGCAGCCGGGCCAGGGGGGCGCCACCAAAGTGGCAGTCCTCCGGGGAGATCTCAGCCAGGGCCCCTCCTGCCGGCACCCCCGCCCAGCCTGGCCTGGTACTCCGTAGGCCTCCCGGCAGGAGTGCTCAGCGTCCCCGGGGTAGGCCTCCCATGTCCTGGCCAGGGCCCTGTGACCCCAGCACATTGCAGCTCCCCAAGAACTGGGCCGAGAGGGGCCCCCTTCCCCCCTCCCCCATTGCGGAGACCAGCGAGGACGAGAGTGGTAGTGACCACACTGCCAACCGCTTCGGGGATGCAGAGTCCAGTGACATCGAGGATGAGGGCAGCTGGGTGCCCAGCCAAGGGACTACCGGGCAAGGGGACCCGAGAAGGCTGTCCGCAGCTTCCCCAGAGCCCCCGAGGGCCAGTGTGGGGCCCAGGCCGCCCCGAGTCAAGGCCTCCAGGGCGCTAAAGAAGAAGATTCGCAGATCGCAGCCCCTGTCCCTCCGAGTCCTGTCGATGGTGTGAGTGGGAGGGGCAGAAACCGCAGCGCACACACAAGCTGGCTCCACGCTCGGCTGTCCCTGTGCAGTGGCTCCCTGTCACCTGGGGAAATGGCTTGCCCATGAAGGGTCTGCTGCCGGGGCAACCAGTGAGCTTCGGCATCCGCGGGCCAGTCAGGCGCTTCCAGCGGCGCCCTGGTCACCACGGTCTGCTTCTCTGCAATGCTTCAGCCAGGGTGAGCCCGACCCTCCCCAGCCACCTTCTGAGCCAGATGGGACCCTGGATGAACAAACCCTCCAGATGTGGGTGCTGCCTTCCCAATAAAGTCCCCTTCTCCCACTCTGGTCTGTTTCCTCGCTTCCCGGCGCCGCACCCTGACCCTGAGGGGCAAGTCTCACTGAGTCCAGAGTCCGGCCCGAGTCTAGGGGTTCAAAGGGAAGGGTGCCCCTCCTGTGGGGCTTTATTTTTTGGAGGAATTAGCCTCCCCGCCCCCCACGCCTTCAGCTTGCCTATTGGGGCTCCCAGGCCCTATTCATGAAGCAGGCCTTTCTCGGGGTGGGGTGGGGGCGGGTAAGCAGAGAGCTGAGAGCATTTGCCCCAGGGATTCATGAAGCTTCCAGGTAGTTCTCCTTCAGAGGGGCTGATGGGAAACCGGTTAGGAGCAAGGAAAAGTTGCTCTGCGCTTGGGTTAAGTGCCCTATAGGAAGTGGCCAGTGTCCGCAGGCTGAGAGCGGGGTACAGCTCTGCGGGTGAGGTGGGGGTGGGGAGGAGGAAGTGGAGCTTTCTGAAGTTGAGGGCGGTGTGGAGGTGTCTAGATTGCCACAGCCCCTCTCCGGGCACGGGGGTCAAACGCCAACATGGGGCAGGCAGGAGCCCCCTCTGAATGCCAGTCTTCCCTTCCCAGCCTGGGTGAGTGGCCACCTTCCCCACCAGCAGAAGAACGTGGTGGGCAGCCTTTCCAACAGGGCCCTGAAAGCTGACAGGTGCCGGGCTCTTTGTACAAGGAGGGCACCCTGTGGGTGTGGCAGCCAGCGCTCGGCTGCCATGCCCCTGCTGAGATTAAAACCAAGCCCAGCCCACGCCTGGGTGTCAATGCCAGCTACCAGTGTTCCTGAAGCTTCACAGCTTCACAGATACCACACGGCCAGTCAGTTTGAAACACAGGCCAACATGACAGCTTCGGAAGGGTTCTGCCCCACCACAGGGTGGCCACCCAGCAGCACTCAGCCCTGTTGTACAGGCGCCCCGGGTAGGGCCCACTGCTGAGGGAGAAGAACAGGAGGTCCTGGTTGTCACTTCCCAGAGTCAGCCTCTGCACAGGGACAGGTCTGCGCAGGGACAGGTCTGCACAGGGACAGGTCTGCACAAGGACAGGTATCTGCACAGGGACAGGTCTGCACAGGGACAGGTCTGCACAGGGACAGGTCTGCGCAGGGACAGGTCTGCGCA